>NC_135354.1:11602382-11962350 GCF_023851605.1 Tamandua tetradactyla
ATGTCTTGCAAATGAATATAAATTTTATTCACAATATCCTAAAAGTGTAAACAACCCAAACAACTATCCATGGAGGACTGAAAAAACAAAATGTGGCATATATATATATGTATATATATATATATATATATATATATACATATATATATACAATGGAATATTACTTAGCTATAAGTAAGATTCTTCAACAAAAGCTTTAGAAATATTCTAAACTTACTAACTCATCTATTTACTTATTATTGATCTGATAAAGGAAGATCTGAAAGGCCAAAGGCAAAAACAGGAGAGGCATTTGGCATAGTGCCAAGAAATGAAGTTTCATTAAGGGTAACTAAAAGAACAAATGCAAAACCCAAAAGTACTGTATCTTCAATATGCAACCCTACTCTTTAATTCCTATAAGAGTCAGAATACAATATAATGTAAAAAAAGGAAGTATTTCTTGATAATGGAATGAAATATTGAGATAATGTGGAACCAAAGTAACATAAAGAGGGGAACAGAGGGATATGGGGACAGAGAAGATGTATGCTATTTAACCTAAGTTGGTATATTTGCAAATTAGTAGGATATAGGTGTGGATTGTGTAATATAAACCTTGGAGAGCACAAAGAAAGTAAAAATATTCAGAAACAGAAATGAGAAAGGTATCTATCTGATAAGAGATGCATCCCAAGTCAGTTTTATCGCAGATATACAAGGATGGTTCAACACTAGAAAAGCAATTAATGCAATGTACCACAATAACAAAAAAGGAAAACTACATGATCCTTTTGATTGATGGCAAAAAGGCATTTGACAAAATTCAGCTATCTTTCTTCATTTTTAATTTTAGAAATTTTTTATCTAATATATTACTATAGTTTCCTATTGTTTTGTTTTGTTTTTACATTTTTGCTGTAAACAGTATATACATGAAGAAAAGAAGAAAAAAACAATACTTTTCAAATCACACTTCGACAAACAGTTATAGAACAGTTCCAGAGTTTGTCATGCTCTACATGCCCTCAACTCAGATTTTTCTTTAGAGTTGGTCCAAAACACTGGCAACTTTATCAGAGTCATAGTAATGTAATCATACACTACCTGTCCATTTGTGTCTGATTTATTTCATTCAGCATTATTTCTTCAAGGTTATCTATGTTGTTCTATATTTCAGGATATCATTTCATCTTCATGCTGCATAATCTTCTATTGTATTTACATACAAAATTTTGTTTATCCACTCATTTTTTGATGGGCACCTGGGTTGTTTCCATCTCTTGGAAATTTGACTAGTGCTGCTATGAACATCAGTGTGCAAATGTCTGTTAATGACATTTCCCTCAACTCTTCTGGGTATATACAAAGTACTGGTATTGCCAGGTGCATTATTTAGGGTTCTCTAGAGAAACATATTCAACAGGAAATATTTGTAAATATAAAATTTACAAAAGTGCCTCACATTACCATGGGAATGTAGAGTACAAAATCTGTAGGGCAGACTGTGAAGCTGATGGTTCCAGTGGAGTGTCTGGATGAACTCCACAGGAGAGTTCTCTAAGCCAAAGCAGGAAGAGAACCTGTCTCTTCTGAATCCTCCTTAAAAAACTTATGGTGATTAGATTAAGCATCACTCATTGCAGAAGACACTCCCCTTGGCTGATTACAAATGGAAGCAGCTGTGGATGCAACTGATGGGATCATGATCTAATTCTATAAAGTGACCTCAGACCAGCCAAACTGGTCAACTGAACAGACTAGCACTTGCCCAACCAGACAAACAGGGGTCACCACTTGACCAAACTGACACATGAACCTGACCATGACACTGGGTCATAGAGCAATTCAATATTTAGTTTTCTAAGGAATCACCAAACTGACTTCCAGCAGCTGATCCATTTTACATTCCCACTGACAGTGAAAAAAGTGTCCCAATTTCTTTGCATCCTCTCCATCATTTATAGTTTCCTGCTTTTTTATTTTTAGCAGGAAAAAGACATTCTTATAGGTGTGAGGTGATAGTTCATTGACATCTTAATTCCATTTTCCCCATAAACAATGAGAATGAGCAGCTCTACATGTGTTTTTTTAACCATTTGTATTTGCTCTTCAGAAAAGTGCCTTTTCATTTCCTCTGTTCAATTTTATAATTGGGTTGTCTGTTCTTTTGTTGTTGAGCTGTGTAATTCTTCATGTACACAGGGTATCAAGCCTTTATCTGATATGGGGTTTTCAAATATTTTCTTCCATTGAGTTGGCTTCTTCTTCATCTTTTTAACAAAATTCTTTGAGGCATAGAAGCTCTTGATCATAAGAAGTTTCCATTTGTCTATTTTTCTTTCACAGTCTGTGCTTTAGGTGTAAATTTAAGAAGGTAACTCCTATTACTAGATTTTGAAGATGTTTCCCTATATACTGGCTCTGACATTTAGGTTTTTGATCAATCTTGAATTAATTTTTGTATAAGGTGCAAGGTAAGAGTTCACTTTCATTATTTTGGCTATTGATATCCAGTTCTCCCATTCCCACTCATTGTGAAGACTATTCTGTCCTAATTCAGTAGATTTGGGGGCTTATTAAACAATAAATGTCCATAAATTTGATAGCCACTCTCTGCACACTTGATTCTATTCCCCTGTTCAATCTTTTTATCTTTGTGCCAGTACCATGGTGTTTTGACCAATGTGGCTTTATAGTAAGCTTTAATGTCAGGAAGTGATAGACTGCCCAGTTTGCTCTTCTTTTTTTAGATTACATTTAGCTATTTAAGGTCTCATTACCTTCCATAATAATTGATAGCCAGATTTTCCAGGACCTCAAAGTAGGTTCCTGAGATTTTTACTGGTATTGCATTGAATCTATAGATCAGTTTGGGTATAATTTGGTAGAAACCCAAATATCTTTAACCTTCTTGCCATGAGTATGGAATATCTTTCTATCTGTTTGTTTTTTTTAAATTTCTTTTAGCAAATTTTTGTAACTTTTTGTGCCTCAGTCCTTGGAATCCCTGGTTAGGCTTATTCCTAGAGACCCAAGTGTTCTGGTTGCTATTCCAAATGGATTTTTTTCCTTTATGTTATCTCAGATAGGTCATTGCTGGTGTATAGAAGCTTTACTGATTTTTTAAAATTAATCTTGTGTCCTGCCACTTTACTGAATGTTTTAGCCCAATTAGTTTTGCTGTAGGTTTCTTAGAGTTTTCTAATTATATGATCACATCATTTGCAAATAATGAAAGTTTTACTTCTTTGGATGCTTTTATGTCTTTCCCCCGTGTAATTGTTCCAACTAGTACTTCTAATTTAATGTTAAACAGAAGTGGTGACGATAGGTATCCTTGTTTCATCCCTGAACTCAAGGGAAATTATTTCAATTTCTCACCATTGAATATTATGCTGACCATGGATTTTTCATATGTGCCCTTTATGATGCTGAGAAGGTTTTACTTTGATTTCTACCTTTTTACGTGTTTTTATCAGAAAATAATGATGGATTTTGTCAAATACTTTTTCAGCATCAACCTGTATAATCACATGACTTTCCCTTTCAGTTTGTTAATGTGCTGTATTACATAGATTAATTTTCTTATGTTGTACCACCCCTGCATTCCTCAAGTGAATCCCACTTGATTATGATGTATAATTCTTTTAATGTGGTATTATATATTACTTGCAAGTATTTTTGTTAAGAATACTCACATCTATATTCATTATGGAGATTGGCCTGCAGTTTTCTTTTCTTGTATCATCTCTATCTGATTTTAGTATTAGAGTGAGGCTAGCTTTATAAAATGGGTTAGGTAGAATTTCTTTTTCTTCTATTTTTTGAAGAGTTTGAATGGAATTAGCATTAGTTCTTTTTGAAATGTTTTCTCTTCTGAAAAAATGATCTGATCCTGGGCCTTTATTTTGGGGGAGCAGATTTTTGATGACTGATTGGATTTCTTTACTTGTAATTGGTTTGTTGAGATCTTCTGTTTCTTCTTGAATTACTGTGAGTAATTTAGTGTTTCTAGGAATTTGTCCATTTCATCCAAGTTGTCTGGTATTTGCACAAACAGTTCATAATATTCTCTTGTGATTTTTAAAATTTGTTCATGATTTATGGTAATGACCTTCTATATTTCTGATTCTGTTTATTTGTGTCCTCTCTCTTTTATTTTTTGTTGGTCTAGCTAAGGTAACATCAATTTTATTGATTTTCTCAAAAAACCAACTTTTAGTTTTCTTGATTCTTTCTATTGTTTTATTATTCTCCATTTTACTTATTTCTGCTTCAGTCTTTATTTTTTCTCTTCTTATGTTTGCATTGGATGTAGTTTGCTGCTCTTTCTCTAAATTCTCCAGATGAGTCATTAAATGCTCAAATTTTGCTCACTCTTTTCTTTTAATACAAATATTTAGGGTAATACATTTCCCTCTCAGCACTGCCTGTGCTACAGCTCAAAGTTTAATATGTTGTATTCTCATTACCATTCATCTCTAGATATTTACCAACTTCTCTAGCAATTTCTTTCTTGACCCACTCATTATTTAAGAATGTTTTGTGTTGTTTAATCTCCATACATCTGGCTGTTTGGTGATTATTAATTTCCAGCTTTGTTCTATTGTGATCAAGGAAAGTGCTTCAGATAATTTCAATCTTTTTGAATTTATAGACTCAGTTTGTGTCCCAGCATATGATCAGTCCTGGAGAATATTCCATGTATGTTAGAGAAGAATGTATATTCTGGTGTTTTGAGATGTAATGATACATATATATATATTATATATATATGTATATATATATATATATATATGTATACATATGTATATATATGTATCATACATATATATTATATATATATGTATGTGTTTTTATATATTAGATCTAATTCATTTATCCCATTGTTTACATTCTCTGCTCCCTTTTTCATCCTCTGTGTGGTTATTCTATCTATAGTGAAAATTGATGTTTTAAAGCTTCTGATTATTACTGTAACTATGTTTGTTGGTCCCTTCAATTTTTTCCAATATGTTGGGAGCATGCACACTTATGATTGCTATTTCTTCCTGATGAATTGTTGATTTTATTAGTATGTAGAATCCTTCAGTGTCTCTTATGATGTCTTTACATTTAAATGTTATTTTATCTGATATTAGTATAGATAATCCTTCTTTCTTTTGGCTATAGCTTGCATAGAGGATTTTTTTCCACGTCTTCACATTCAATCTAACTTATCCTTGAATCTAAGTCCACCTCTTGTAAATAGCATATCATGGATTATGTTTTTTGATCCATTCTGTAAGTCTGTATCTTTAAATTTAGTGAATTTAGTCCATTAACATTCAAAGTAATTACTGTAAAAGTGGCTCTTGACTCTACCATCTTATCTTTAGTTTTTATCTGTCTGATCTATATATTATTTTCCTTCTCTCTTTCTTTTCCTTTAAACTACTTTTACTATATTCTTTAATTCTGTGTCCTCCCCCATACCTCCCTGTCCTGCCTTTTTTTTAATCAGCTGGCAGAGTTCCTTTTAGTATTTCTTGTAGTGCTTGCTTGCTAGTTCTCTCAATTTTCATTTGTCTTTGAAAATTTTAATGTCTCCCTCAACTTTGAAGGATAACTTGGCTGGATAAAGAAAGTTTGGTTGAAATGTCTTCTCATTCAGGATATTAAAATTATCATTCCACTGTTTCCTTCTTTCTGTGGTTCTTATTGAGTAGTCTGAAGTCAGTCTATGGGTTTTCCCTTGTATGTAGTACATAGCTTTTCTCATGCTGCTTTCAGGACTTTCTGTTTCTCTTCAACACCTGACAGTCTAATTAGCATGTGTCTTGGAGATGGCCTATTCACATTTATATTCTATTTGGAGCTTGCTGGGCCTCTTTGATTTGCATATTCATGTCTCTTATAAGGATTGGGAAGTTTCCTCTGATTATAACTTTAATTGGCTCTCCCAACCCTTCATTTTTCTCTTTTCCTTCTGGGACACCAATCATTTTTATATTTGTGTGCCTCTGGTTGTCCATCATTTCCCTAAGATCCAGTTGCATTTTTTCCAACTTTCTTACATTTATTCTTTTGTGCACTTAAATTCTGGTGATTATTAATTTCCAGCTTTATTCTGTTGTGATCAGAGAAAGTACTTTGGATAGTTTCAATCTCATTAAATTTATAGAGACTCAGTTTGTGTCCCAGCATATGATCTATCCTGGAGAACATTCCATGTGTGTTAGCTCATTTAATCTTCCTTCTCCTTCTTCAAATCTGCTATAATGCATCTCCTGTATAATTTTACCTTTATCTACTGTATCTTTCATTTCTATGAGACCTTCTATTTTTCATTCAACCTTCCATATTCTTTATGTTCTTTTAGTGTCTACTAATATACTTTATTTCTTTATAAAAAGTCCTTGAGTAGTTGTTACATATTCTGTGTTTCTTCTGAAATTTTGATTTGGTCATTTGTTGGACCATTTCTGCCTGTATCTTCATGTGCTCTGTGATTTTCTGCTGTTTCAGAGCATTTGATTATCTTGATATGGCTATTTTGCAAGTACTTTCTTTCATTCTTCTAAAGTTTTATATTTTCTTAGTTTTGTTGATTGTTTCCTTTTGGACTTTTTTTTGGTTATTCTTCACCAAATCAAAGTCCAAATCTTATGTAATGGATACAGTTCAACTTAAAAGTCTATCAGAAGTAAGGGTGGGGTGCACAGGTAATCCAATGGAAGAATGGCTGGCCATCTTGCATGATATCTAGGCTAACTTCCAGCACCTTGGGACTTACAGTCCTGGACATTTTCTCCCCATCTCCTATTTTGCTTCATGGGGCAAGAGTGAACTCACTCTACCCCATTCTGCCATCTTCAGTATCCCTTCCTTGTAGAAACACTTTATAAGTAGGAACTGAAGAAAACTTCCTCAAAATGATAAAAGACATATTTAAAAACCCACAGTTATCACCAAACCCAATGGTGAGAGTTTGAAAGCTTTCCCTACAAGATTGGAACAATACAAGATTGCCCACTGTCACCACCTCTATTCATCACTGATTATCCTAGAAGTTCTATCTAGAGCCAGTTAGTTTAAAAAAAATTTTTTTAAAGGCACTCAAATTCGAAATGAAGAAGTAAACCTGGCTTTATTTGCAAATGATATGATTCTATATTTATAAAATCCTAAAAAAACAGCAAGGCTACTTGTGCTGACAAAAAAAAGTAGCAGGATACAAGATCAATATGCAGATATCAGTGGTTGTTCTATACTGAAGTAATGATCTATCTTAGTTGTCAAGACTAGCCTAATTGATCTAAAAATTCAAGGGCATCTCAATCAAAATTCCAACAGACTATTTTTCATAAATGTAAAAAATAATCATCAATTTTATTTTGAAGGGTAAAGCCTCAAATAGCTTAAAAAAACAACTTGAAAAAGAAGAATTAAATGTCAGGTACCAAGCTTCCTGAATTTAAAGCATATTATAAATTCACAATGGTTAAAATAGCATGTTCCTGGCATAAAGTTAGACATTTTAACCATTGGAAATGAATTGAGAATTCAGAAATAGATCCTCATATTTCATGATTTCAACTGGGACAGAACAGTCTGTTCAATACAAGGTGTTGGGAGAATGGGATATCCATAACCTAAATAATGAAGGAGGAGACCTGTCTCACACACTCTAAAGAATTAACTCAAAATGGATCAAATCCCTAAATATAAGAACGAATAGTGGAGAGAAAGACAGTGATATTGGAGGGTGTGGAATTTAGTTAACCCTGTAGAGCAGCTAGTAAATAGCCAGGAACTGTCTGGAACAACTTTGGGAGGGCATTTGTGACTGGAAATACATCCTACACATGATCTGGAATGTGTGGAGAGGGGGAGATCATGGAGCAGAACTTAGATTTATTTTAGTAAGTCTCTCATACTGTGGAGGCTGGAGCTCCTTCCCAAATGTTTTGGAGACACTTCCCCATGGGAGAGAGAAGCAGTCTCTTCTAGGATCAAGAGAAGTTAACTCAATCAAGTTCCAATTGTGGTTTTGATTAAAAGTTGGACCACTTAATACAAATTCTGTGCATATATTGACTCAGAGCAAAGAGGAAAGGAACCCAGAATTCTTTCCTGTCAAAGAGGAAGGAGTGTTGATAGGAAAAAAACAGAACTTTTGGAGTCAGATGAGCTCAGAATAATGAAAATGCTGTGCCCAAAAAAAAAGGCTACAAAAAGTAGCTACTAACTTTGGCTTTTAATTGGCAAGTCTTGGGGCTAAAGACCAGTGCTGAAGGTACCTTTTATATTTTTAAAATATTTGTAAACTATTTTTTAGGAGCCCATAAGAAAGTCTCTACCATGACCCTGGCAGGGACAAGGTCTGCTGAGAATTAAAAGACTGACAAAAGGTAAGAAACTGGGTCTCACCCTCAGGGAATCTTCATACTAGTTACACTCTCCTCCTAAAATCTGAGCCTGCCTTGTCTGGGAAAATCTGATTGGGGTCAATCATATCTGAGTGAATTCTTCTCAAAAATATGTTCCATATTGTCAGGGTAAGAACCAGAAAAATTCTGATCAGTTAAACAGAAGCTATGATAGGGGTATCAAATAAGTTGAACTAAATGTCCAAGAACAGAAAACAAAGCTAAGCAACATGAAAATGAGAGAAAAAGACCCCCAGAATAAATTAATCAAGGAAATCAATACCTAGAAAAGAATTTTAAAAAATCATGTCATACCACAGAGCATGAAGATATGGCCCAATCAAAGGAACAAACTCAAATGAGATGCAGAAATTGAAACAACAAATTCAACATGTTCAAGCAAGCATGCTAAATCAAATCAACAGGTTGGAAGAAGATATGGCAAAACAGATGAAGTATATAAAATAGACATTGGATGGCCATAAAGAAAAACTGGAAATCTTTAAAAAGTAAATAACAGAATCTATAAGAATTGTACTGGTTTGAAACTGTTATGTACCCCAGAAAAGCTATGCTTTTTAAATCCAATCTTGTGGATGTATTGGTCAAACCAGCATGGTATTTGCATAAAGACAGTAGTGTCCAATGGAATTGAATTGAGTGTTCAGAAATGGACTTACTCATCAACATCAAAAATTGGTCTTTGATAAGGCAGAACTGGACAGAGGAGCCAACTCAACGAATGGTACTTGGAGACTGGCTATCCATATAAGAAGAATGTAGGGGGCTCTATATCACACTTTATACAAAAAAATTATTAAAAATAGATAAAAAAAAACCAAAAACATTAGCACCAAGACCAAAAAACTTTAGAAGAAAATGTATGGAAAATCTCAAAATATCTTGTGATAAGGGCTGGTTATCTAGACTTTATGCCCCAAGCATGACCAATATCAGGTAATGATTTAATATCCTATATATATAAAGAGAACCAGAAACTCAACAGAAAGATAAATAATCCGAATGGAAAATGGGCAAAAGACATAGACTGTTTCCAACAGAGAAATACAATTGGCTCAAAAACATATAAGGAAAAGATGCTCAATTTCACTTCTGATTAGAGAACTGCAAATCAAAACCACCATGAGATATCATCTCATTTCCTACTAGAATGGCATTAACAACAACAACAACACAGAGAACTAAAAATGCTGGAGAGGATGTGGAAAAAGTGATACAGTTACTCATTTTTATTGGGAATGTAGAACAGTGCAAATGCTCTGGAAGACAGTTTGGCAGCTTTTGAGGAAGCTAAGTATAGAATCGACACACGATTCAGCAATTCCATTAAAGTATATGTGTATATATATATACAGTGTGTATGTGTGTGTATATACATAAGCAGTGTATGTGTGTGTGTATATATATATATTATACATATATATATATAATATATATATATACATGCATATATATAAAATGTAAAAGATCAGGTATTTGTTCACAATGTTTGTAGTGGTATTATTCACAAACACCAAGAGATAGAAACAGCCCAAACATCCATCAATGGACTATTGGATTAATAGACTGTGGTATATACATACAATGGAATATTATGCAGCTGTAAGATGGAAGAAAATCATAATGCATGCAAAGACATGGATAAACCCTGAGGACACTATATTGAGCAAAATTAGCCAAAAAAAAAGGGCAAATACTGTTTGGTCTCACTAATATGAACTATCTATAATCAGCATTTTCTCAGAGTAAAAGTTGAGAAAAATGTTAACAGGAGATACAAAGAGGATTGATATTCATCATTTGATGGTGAAGGAATACAGAGTGTTCAATATTGTTGATTGTAAAGATCCAGAAAATGATAGCACAATATCCTAAGTATAATTTAAAAAGCTAAGTGAGAGTATGATTGAAAGAGGAAATCTAGGGTCATGCATGACACCAGAAGGAAAAGGGAGGATAAAACCTGGAACTATTATTTAGCAAAGCCTAGAGTGGACAAAGATAATGATTAAATGTACAGATGTGAGCAGGTTTTTACATGAGGGAGATCAAATGAATGTTAACATTGTGAGGTGATGAAAATGAGATGGTATATGGAAAAAATATATAATTATGCAAATTAGGACCTTTATAGTTAACAGCAACTTTTAATATACTTCCACTAATTGTAACAAAGGCAATATACCAAGGCTAACCATCAATAAGAGGGGGGTGTATGAGAGGGGCATGGGAATCTTGTCCTTGTTTTTATTGTTTCTTCTTTTATTATTATTCTTTCTATTCATGTTACCAAACAAAGGTCATGCATTCTTCCACCCAATACACTCAATAACCAATTCCTGAGACACTAGGCTTTCAAAGAGAGAAAGAATTTATTACTATATTGTGTAGTAGGAAAGCAGACAGCCTGACAGTCCAAAATATGTCTCCCTATTTAGGGGACTCAAGATTTTTAAGGCATTTAGGGGATTCAAGATTTTTAAGGATTCTAGCAAGGGAAGATGAGGTCATTTTGGATAGTAAATTCAAAGCAAAAAAGAAAATAGTGTTAACATAAGTTGAAAGGAGGGGAGGCAGAACTATCTATCTTTCAATGGCAGAGCCTAGCAGAAATGATTTACAAATGTAAGCGACTGAGGCTAGCTAATGATTATCTTCCTTAGCATTAGGGCAATTAAGAAAATAACCAGATAAAGAGGCTTAACAGTTCTCACAGTCACCAGATTAAATATAAGGGCTTTACAATCTTTCTAGATGTCCAAACAGCTTAACTATAGTTTAAGGTTTCCCAGGTATATTTTATCAATTCCAAAAGGAAAAGGAGTTGATAAAATATAAAATATATATATATATATATATATATATAAGGAGTTGACAAAAAGAATATTTGAGGAATGTTCTCATACAGATTATGACAGTGAATAAATAACTATGTGATTATACCAGGAGCCATTAATTGGTTACTTAAGACAGATTGTATGGTGTGTGAATAAAACTGTTTAAAAATAAACAGAAAGCTACAAGTACTGGAGAAAATGTAGAGAAGTAGATGTACCTATTCACTGTTGGTTGGGAAATAGAATGGTGCACCATCTCCAGAGGATAGGGTGGTGGTTCATAGGAGGCTAAATACAGGGTTGACACATGATCCTACAACAACATTTTTAGGTATATAAGTGGAAGAACTGAAAGTAGAGACATGAATGGACATTTGCACAAGGGTGTTTATGGCAGTAATATTAATGGTTTGTAATTGATGGAAGTGGCTTGAGGGCACATCAACTGATGAATGGAAGGGTGAATTTCCTTGTAAGAAAGAAACTCAATTGAAAGTTAGCTGCCTTTCCTCTGAAGAACTATGCATTAATTGAATAAATCCTCTTTTATTAAAAGCCAATCTGAAGCAGTGCATGGGTAGTTTATTGGTTAGAATGCCTACCTTCCATGCAGGAGACCTGGGTTCAATTCCTGGACCATTCACCCCCCCTAAAAATATTGAAAAAAATCCATGTCTTTTTTTCTTCTTCTACATGCTCAGGCTCTGGGAATCAAACCTAGGTCTCTGGCATGGCAGGCAAGACTTCTGCCACTGAGCCACCTTTGCACTGCCCACAAAAGCCAGGTCTTGTAATTCTGATTCAATTTTGCTTAGGATGGAAGTTTCAATTAGATTGTTTCCATGGGGACTGACCTTTTGATTAGATTACTTCTGAGGAGACTTGATATTTTGATTAGATGATAATGTGAAAGCACCTATTCTTAGAAGGTAATGACTATTATACTGGAGTCCTTTCAAAGTGGAAACATTTTGGAGAAAGCTCAAACTCTTAGAGAATAGTTGCTTCAGAGCTGACAAGAACACAGACACTTGGAGATGCTTGGAATGCTTACAGAGAGAGGACATACCTAGGCACAGACATTTGGAGATGCAAAGCCCAGCAGATGTTGCCATGTGCTTTCCCATGAGCTGCTAGCAAGCCAGAATCCAGAGTTGTGCCCCAGAGAAGCTAAGTGAAGGCCACAGATGATTAGAGAGTAACTCACTGGCATCAGAAGCTGGAAGAAACCAACATGTAACAAGGACCAGAAAACACCACCCATGTGCCTTCCCATTTGATTCTTTCTTGAGTCAAAGAATATTTCTCTGGATGTCCTAGTTTGTACAGTTTTAAGACCTTAGAACTGAGAACTGATGTACTGGACTTCTGGAAGTATTAACAAACAAAAACACTAGGTATCCACTTACAGAATACACTATAAAAACAATATGCAGAACCATCTTCTCTGTCACCTTGCTGTGTTGGTTTTCTCCTGTGGGGTGTACAGGTTGCATAATTATGTCATGAAGGCAATTATTGGCAGGGCTGGTAGTGTGTGTGCAGAGGACCTTAAAAAGTGGCCAGTTTCCAGTGGCTGTGTGGGGTTGAAGTGCTGCCTAACGGCTCCACGGCAGCTGCAGCCAGCATGAAAGAGGATGAGGGAGAGTTTGGAGGTGCCTTTAATCTGAGATCACTGGTGGTTAGGCTTCCAAGAAACCCTCAACCCCCTGGGGGTGACCACAATCAGTGCGTGACCAAGCCAGGCAGTGCCACTCCTTGAACAGCACACTGAACGCATTGGTGGCAGAGCCAATGACTGAGAGCTTACTGGCGTGAGCACCTGGCCTCTCTATTATCTGTTCTGCTTCAGTATAGAGTTGGGCAACAAACTTTTTTACAGCACTTTGTTCCTTCTGGATCTGGAAGCTGGGCCCCTTGATGGGCCAATGGGTCGTGGTCATCTGGGTGCTGATCATGTACCTGGACCAGTGCATCAAGGACAGCATCCCCTGGCTGCAGCCTGTTCACTACCCATGATCAAGTTGGAGGTCTTCTACAACTCTGAGTACAGATGCCTTCCACCCACGCCATGTCTGCCACCTCCATCCCCATTTCCATGGTCTTCCCAATTTTGGGCTGTTGGCAGTATCTTTTTATATATGGACTGATTCTTATTTCCTTCTGGTGTTCTCTAGTATACCTAAGTAGAATTTATGTGGAAATGCACCTCATTCTGGATATTATCGCTGGAATTCTATATGCTATTTTAATCTTGGCTGCCTTCTATCCCTTTGTTGAGCTGATTGACAATTTTTTTTTTTTTTAAAGGAAAGACAGAGAGAAGGAAGGAAGGATAGAAGGAAGGAAGGAAGGAAGAAAGGGAAACATTTTTAAACATTTTCTTGTTTTTATTGTATTCTGTTTCTCCGTTTTTGTTACATGGGCTGGGGCCGGGAATCGAACCGAGGTCCTCCGGCATAGCAGGCAAGCACTTTGCCCGCTGAGCCACCGCGGCCCACCCTGATTGACAATTTTAACAAACTTAAAAATATGTTCCATTAATCATTATCAGGCTTCATTTGGCCTTTGGAATCTTTTCCTTCACCCTGATACCTGGTGTATATCCTGAGGAGACAGCTGAGATTCTAGCAAGTGGTGGCGGAATTGCATAGGGATCTCATGTTACTTATAACATGAGTCTAATATTAGATCCTTCTTTAGATATATTACCTTTACCTAAGCCACCATAACCATGACTCTGGAAAAGCCACATTGTGGATCTTCTTAAGAATGGTAATTGTACTAATCGTCAGATATCATGAAAAATAGCATCATTCCCTTAGACTTTAAAATCTTCAACATAACATGTCATGATGATCAAAAAGCAAGACAGCAGGTGGAAGTTCAACTTCATTATTGATACCTATGGAATTGCTGGCTTCTCCATCATATTTTTGATTCCTCAAATATTTTTCTTTATTAGCCTCTTTTGATAGAGAACTGTTGTTTATGAAAGAAGGAGGGTTTCAGTGATTGATATCTAAAAATGATCTTAGTTAAAAGCCAGATCAGAGGCAGGCTTTTGCAGGAATTTAACTTAATTATTTAAATAAATTTATAATAATCAGTTCATTTAATCATTGCATATCCAGTCATTGTTCTAGGTGAGTTGAGTTATTTCAGTACTGAGAAAAAAAATGTTCAGGTAATGTTTGAGGAGTTTTAGTGCTGTTATGGATTCAAGTTTTATATACTATATTAAGATATATAACATGTAATTGTATATCTAAGATATATTTTATATGAAATAATAAATCTGTTTTTAAAATGTTGGGATATATTATAGAAATAATAATTCATATTTCAACTTAATAGAGGTAGATTTTGTCAACTGATAAATTCTCATTTATTTACTTTGGGAACCATTCATTGTTCAATTGAATTGCATAATTACTAGATTTGTGTCCTACCACATATTGATTTTCTGCCTCTATTTACACTGCCATAACCTTTCACATTATCCATTATGTTGAACATGGGAGGTATTTTTACAGACCAAATTTTCAGAAAAATTAATTTTGGAAATTTTTAACTGTTTTTAGTTCAGTATGCTGTGTTGAACCTTATTTGCAACTGTTCTGGATATCAGTTTAATAATTCAAGCACTGAATATTTTACTTGCTAATTGTGCTTTCTGTGGTTGAATTAAGAAACGCCTCCTAGACTGATTTAACAATAGATAATAACTTTATTTTGCTACACATAACCAGAAAATATTTTTAAAACATGTATCAAGCTAATAGGGTTAGAACCTATTAGCTATTAGGGTTAAATCATCATTAACTCTTTAGCCTTATTTAGAAAGAAATGTGGAGTGAGCTAACTTCCTCACTAATTTATTGGAAAATATAATCGGAAATTATATATATGCATGTATATATAATTCCATTTTGTAGGTATTTTTCTGTACACTGTAAGTTACAGGAATAAGATAAATTTTTTGTACATTGTCTTGATTGTTTATATTGCAGCTAGATATTTCCAGTGAAAGGAAATGTAATTGAAGTTTATAGGTGGAACAATGCAAATGTTTCATATGTAAACAAATCATTTTTTCTAAGTTATTCAGAAGTGTTCAATACCTATTTATTAACTACTTAAGGTGAATTATAAAAGCTAAAAATAAGTATCAGTATTTTAGATCTTAATAGTTTTTCATCTTTTTATTATTTTCACAATGGAAAATTTAAGTATAGTATTAAATTACTCTTTATTTTGTCTGTGCCTTTATGTTTTCACATGTAATTGTAATGTGATTAATATTAAGTTTATTCATAGTAAATTTTTCATAAAGAAGAAAATGAATTTCCACAAATAACATCTGATATGGAATCACAGGTTTTAGTGCAATATCTATATGATTCTTCAGAATTAAGATTTGAAATGTTTCACCTTTAAGCAGTTTAACTATTTGAGCTCATATTTTTATAATTCTGATTGGGAATTTAGGGGCATGGTAATTTTTATCAGAACTAAATGATAATTTTAAGTAAGGCAACTAAATTTACCCCCTTTTCATATTACTTAAAAGAAACAAAGGCACATTCTGGCTAGGAAAAGATAATTTTTTGAGTAGAATAAAAGCATATGAACATTAATTTCAACTTTTAAAGTGCCATGATAAGTGAATTACAAAAACAGTCTGACAGAAACTCATTACAAGACAAATATAAAGCAATGCTACCACCAGCAAAAAATAACAGCTCATAGTAGGAAAATTGAAGATATGGCTCAGTCAAAGGTACAAATCAACAAATGAGATAGAAGAGTTGAAGCAACTAATTTAGGATGTCCAGACATGGAAAATCTCTTTAAAAAATCAAATCAATTAGTTCAGGGAGGATATAAAACAGGCAATAGGTGAAGAAAAAAAAGAAATAGAAAGTCTGAAAAAACAAATCACAGAACTTATGGGAATGACTGGCAAGGTAAAAGATGAAAAAACACAATGGAAAACTACAATGTTAGATTTCAAGAGACAGAAGAAAGGATTGGTGAACTGGAGAATGGGACATCTGAAATCCAACACCTAAAAGAAATATAGGAAAAAGAATAGAAAAATACAAGCAGGCACTCAGGAAATTGAATGACAAGATGAAGTACATAAAAATATGTGTTGTGAGTGTCTCAGAAGGAAAAGAGAAGGGAAAATCAGGAGAAAGACTAATGGAGGAAATTATCACCAAAAATTTCCCAACTCTTGTGAAAGATTTAAAATTACAGATCCAAGAAGTGCAGCATATCCCAAAAAGAATAGTTCCAAACAGACATACTTCAAAACACTTACTAATCAAACTGTCAAATGTCAAAGAGAAAGGAAAAATTTTGAAAGCAGCAAGAGAAAAGCAATCCATCACATACAAGGGAAGCCCAATAAGACTATGCATAGATTTCTCAGCAGAAATGATGTGGGCAAGAAGACAGTGGTATGATATATTTAATATTCTAAAAGAGAAAAATTGCCAACCAAGAATTCTATATCCAGAAAAATTGTCTTTCAAAAATGAGGGGGAAATTAAAATATTTTTAGACCAAAAAAAAATCACTGAGAGAATTTGTGACCTGGAGACTGGCTGTAGCAAGAAATACTAAAGGGAGCACTAAAGGCAGATATAAAAAGACAGGAGAGAGAGGTGTGTAGAAGATGTAGAAATGAAGACTATCAGTAAAGGTAAAAAGAGAAAAAAAATTAGATACAACACATATAATCCAAAAGGCAAAAAGATAGAAGAAAGTAATACTCTTAAAGTTATAATACTAAATGTTAATGGATTAAGCTCACCAATCAAAAGACATAGGCTGACAGAACGGATTAAAAAACAAGACTCATCTATATGCTGTCTATAGGAGAGACATTTTAGAACCAAAGACAAATAAGGTGAAAGTGAAAGTTTAAGTAAAGATATTTTATGCAAACAAGAATCCGGAAACAGCAAGAGTAGCTATACTAATATGCAACAAATTAGACTTAAATATAAAACAATTAAAAGATACAAAGAAGGACACTATGTATTAATAAAAGGAAAAAATCAACAAGAATACATAGCAATCATAAATATTTATGCACTGAGCCAGAGTGCTCCATGGAGTGTTCCGTGTTGAAGCAAACATGGAAAATAGAAATAGCTATGTCTACCATAGTGGTTGGAGCCCCCAATTTCCCCATTCTCATCAATGGATAGAACATCTAGACAAAGAATCAGTAACAAAACAAAGAATTTGAATAATACAGTGAACAAACTAGAGTTAACAGACATTTTTAAACATTACACCCACCACAGAAGGATACACATTTTTCTCAAGAGCTCATGGATCATTCTCAAGGATAGACCAAATGCTGAGGTAGAAAGCAAGTCTTAATAAATGTGAAAAGATTGAAAAATATAAAACACCTTCTCATATTATAAAGGCATGAAGTTGGAAATCAACAACATGCAGAGGGCCAGAAAATTCACAAATATATGGAAGTTCAAAAACATACTCTTAAACAGCCAGTGGGTCGAGGAAAAATGACAAGAGAAACAGTGAATATCTCGAGGCAAATGAAAATTAAAATGCAATGTATCAAAATTTATGGGATGCTGCAAAGGCAGTGCTAAGAGGGAAATTTATTGCCTTAAATGCTTATATCAAAAAAGAAGAAAGAGCAAAAATAGAGTAATTACCTGCTCACTTGGAAGAACTAGAGAAAAAACAGCAAACTAAAAGGAAGAAAAAGGAAAGAAATAATGAAGATGGGAGTAGAAATAAATGAAATTGAGAACATGAAAACAATTGAGAAACCAACAAAACCAGAAGTTGGTTCTATGGGAAAATCAATAAGATTGAGGACCCTTATGAAGGTTGACAAAAAGAAAAAGAGAGAGAATGCAAATAAATAAAATCAGAAACAGAAGAGAAGACATAACCACTGACCCCAACAGAAATGAAGAAGATAATGAGAGGATACTATGAACAACTTAATGCTAATAAGCTGGACAACATAAATGTAAATGGACAACTTCCTGGAAATGCCTGAACAGCCAACATTGACTCAAGAAGAAATACTCAATCTCAACAGACCAATTACAAGTAAAGAAATTGAATTAGTCATTAAGGAGCTCCCCAAAAGGAAAAGTCCAGGACCAGAATTCACATGTGAATTCTACCAAATGTTCAGGAAAGAATTGGTACCAATCCTGATCAAACTTCAAAAAATTGAAGAGGATGTAGGTCTACTTTATTCATTCTATGAAGCCAACACCACTCTCATACCAAAGACAAAAATAAGATAAAAAATTACTAACCAGTTTCTCTAGTGAATATAGATACAAAAATACTCAACAAAATTCTTGCAAATTGAATCCAGAAGCACATTAAGTGTTATACCCTACAACAAAGTGGGATTTATCCCAAGTATGCAAGGATGATTCAACATAGGAAAATCAATTAATGAATACACCAAATCAGTAAATTAAAGCATAAAAACTACGTGATCTCTTAGTTGATGCAGAGAAAGCATTTGACAAAATTCAACAGCTTTTATTGTTAGAAAAAACTTCAAAGGATAGGAGAGAAAGGTAATTTTCTCAACACGACAAGTGAAATATATGAAAAACTCAAACAGCTAACATCATCCTCAATGGGGAAATTTTGAAAATTTTTATCATAAGATCAGGAATGGGATAGAAATGTCCCCACTGTCACCATTGTTATTCAACATTGTGTTAGAAGTTCTAGCCAAAGCAGTTAGACAGAAGAAAGAAATACAAAGCATCAAAACTGGAATGGAAGAAGCAAAACTCTCACTGTTTGCAGATGATATGATACTGTATGTTAAAAACCCTGAAGGGTCCACAGCAAAGTTACTAGAAGTTATAAGTGAGTATAGCAAAGTGGTGAACTGCAAGATCAACATCCAAAAATTTTTATTGTTTCTATACACTAGTAATCTTCAATCTGAGGGAGAAATCAAGAAAAAAATCCATTTACAATTGCAACCAAAAGAATAAAATATTTAGGAATAAATTTAACTAAGGATACAAAAAAAACCTATACATGGAAAACTATGAGAAATTGCTAAAAGAAATCATAGAAGACTTAAATAAATGGAAGGACACTGTGTTCATGGATTGGATGACTAAATATGGATAAGATGTTAATTCTACCTAAATTGATTTATATATTCTATGCACTACAAATTAAAATACCAAAAACTTATTCTGCAGAAATATAAAAACCAATAACCAAATTTATCTGGAAGGGCAAGGTGCCCTGAATAGCAAAAAATATCTTGAGAAAGAAAAATGAAGTCAGAGGTCTCACACTACCTGACTTTAAGGTATAATTCAAAGCTACAGTGGTCAAAACAGTATGGTGCTGGCATAAAGAAAAATATACAGACCAATGGAATAGAATAGACAGTTCAGATATAGATCCTCTTATCTTTGGATAATTGATCTTTGATAAGGCAGTCAAGCAACTCACCCAGCACAGAGCAGCCTCTTAAAGAAATGGTGGTTGGAGAACTGGCTATTCATATGCAAGAAGTATGAAAGAAGACCCATATCTCACACCTTACACAAAAATTAACTCAAAATGGATCAAAGACCTTAACATTAGAGCTAAGACCCTAAAACTTTTAGAAGAAAATGTAGGGAAATATAAAACTTGTAATAGGAGGTAGTTTCCTAGATCTTGCATCCAAAGTATGAGCACTGAGGAAAGAAATAGATAAATGGGGGGCTCCTCAAAATTAAACATTTTGCACCTCAAAGATCTTTGCTAAGAAAGTAAAAAGGCAGCCTATGCAAGGGGAGACAGTATTTGGAAACCACATCTCAGATAATGTTTTAATATCAGAATATATAAAGAGGTCATTCAACTCAACAAAAAAAGGTAAACAACCCAATTACAAAATGGGCAAAAGACATAAGCAGACACTTCTCAGAAGATGAAATACAAATGGATAAAAGGCACAGGAAAATATGCACAATTTCTCTGGCTGTTAGGTAAATGTGAGTCAAAACCTTGAGGAAACCTTCTCGACACTGAAAGTGGGAAGAGAGAAATGAAACAAAATAAACTGTCAATGGATGAGAGATTTCAAACAGAGTTGAGAGGATATCCTGGAGGTTATTCTTATGCATTATACAGATATCCAATTTTTAGTTCATGGTATATTACAGCAGCTAGAGGGAAGTGCCTGAAACTGTAGACCTGTTTTCCAGTAACATTGTTTCTTGAAGATAATTAATTGTATAATGATACAGCTTTCACAATGTGACTGTGTATTGTAAAAACTTTGTGTCTGATGCCCCTTTTATCTATGGTTTGGACAGACGAACAAAAAATAAGGATAAAACTAAACAAATAATAGGAGAAAAGGTTAAAATAAATTGAGCATATTGAAATACTACTGGTCAGTGATGAGGAGTGGTAAGGGGTATGGCTTTTATGAGTTTCTCTTTTTTCTTTCTTTTGTTAAAAAAATTATCACGGTTATGAATACACAACTATGTGATAATATTGTGAGCCATTGATTGTAACCATGTCAAAAATATATGTATGTCAAGAATGCTTGTATGTTCATTGTTTATACTATTTTTTTTAAAAAGGTGCATCTATTGGAGCAATGTTTACTGAATATCTACCGTTAGTGGTGGTAGTTTTGTTCTTACTTCACCCACTATAGGTATCAATATTTTAACCTGTTTCCTGAAATAAGATTAAATCTTCAGTTCCTTTGGTTGATCATGCCAAAAGAGACCCCAGTGGAATAGCACCTGCCAATCAAAGTGATAAATGCTGCAATATTATCTGAATCAAAGTACCTACACCTACCATCTGTCCATATAATAGACCTGTCAGACCAATTTTTTTTTTTTTTTTAAGAGAGAGGGAGGAAGGGAAGGAAAGACAGAGAAGGAAGGAAGGATGGAAGGAAGGAAGGGAGGAAGAAAGGGAAACATCTTTAAACATTTTCTTGTTTTATTATATTTTGTTTGTTTGTTTGTTTTTTACATGGGCTGGGGCCGGGAATCGAACCGGGCTCCTCCGGCATGGCAGGCAAGCACTCTTGCCCGCTGAGCCACCGCGGCCCACCATCAGACCAATTTTTAAACCTCCACCAATGAAGGCAATTGACCATTAATTATGCCAACTTTAACATACAAATCCTGTTCATCAAACATCTTCTAATTAATAAAAGTATACACAGGAGCCTGGACCACCTCTCCTTCCTTTGTATCCTTTGTTATTAACTTGCCAAAATCTGGGTCATGGAAATATTTGATGTACTAACTCTGACATTATAAAATTATGGCTTTCAATAATTGGCCTCACCTGTTCAGTACCAAAAAGTTGAACAAGTCTATTGGTGAGAAGGTGAGCTTAATTAGGAATTAACATACAAGAAACTGGAGGATTCTTTCCAAGATCAGTTTAAGGTAACAAAGGAGGCTTGAGATTTTATAGTCCAAGGAGACAAAGAAAGGGCAAGGGAGAGAAAAACAGAAGGTAGAAAAACTGAGAAACAGTCAGAGAATTCATTAATAATTAAATAATGATTGCCCACTCCATTCTGGTATGGTCAGCACCTATTTTTCCAGCTCCAGTGATCTACCAATCATGGCTTTAAACACAGTATGTATTTTGGCATTGATGTAAAGCTGCCATGTGCAGACTCATGCTTTCTTTCTTTATTTCTCATCCCAGGCATTTTAGACCTCTGAGGAAGGCAGGAAAGTACCGATATACTGGGCCATATGGTGTTTCTGTCACCATTCAGTCTAGCTTTAAGATGATGTCTCATTCTGGCAAATAAGTATGAGAAAGTCTGTTTAATGTAACTGGAATAAAAAGTAAACTTCTAAGATTAGGTCAACAGCAAGGTATTTAGACTTTAGGAAAATCAGAGCTCTTGAATGAAGAGATTGTAATAAACATTTCTAACTATCTATATTTTATCTAAGCATTTTCAGCTAACAGATTGTATTGAGAATTTTCCAAAAATGAACTCCTAAATTCAGATTTTCAGTTGTTCCTAAGGCTTTGGTGTAATTTTGTTCTATGTTGAGGGTTTCCTTTAATGCTTAACCTGTTGTACTAAGCCTATACGTTCATCCATAGTGAACGTGGGTTATGTAAAAATCTTTCACAAATCTTTCTCAATATGCACTCTGCCCATGAAATTCATGGAAATTTTTAGATATTCCCAGAATGTGCAATTTTCCCCTTACAAAAAAAAAGGTGTTCCTTTGAGATTTGTATTTTATATCTTAATATTAGGCAATTGTGGTTTGCTCAACTCTCCTACATTTTTGTACTCCATCTTTCCTTACCACTTCACACCCCTGATAATTCCAGCTTAGGCAATATGAAAAATACCAACAGAAGTACACAAAATGAAAAAATAAAGGGACAGGGAAACTTCCTTGACTAAATCACAAACATTCCTGTTTTTTGGGAGTCTAGGGCTTTTTATAAGGATATTGAGACCTCATGGAAGGCCCATTTCATCCACATATATACTTAAATGTTTTATCCCCACATATACTTATATGTTTCATCCACATATATACTTATATGTGTACAGGTCTCTAAAGATATATACATTCATATGTGTATGCATATGCATTTGAACACATATTTATACCTTAAAATCTATAAACATTTAATTAAACATTATGTTTATTTAATTAAACATAGGTTAATTAACATTATATTAACTTATGTGATACATAGATATATATACATTTATAGAGCAATATGCGTAGCACCATACAAAAATAAATACATATGTACAGGTTAATAAGCACATGTTTATGTGCATATATATGCACATGTATATACACACATATATATACATACACATGTACACATACACACACATATATACGTATACATACATAAGACACAGATCCATTCAAACTTGCATGCTTAATACTTTCATAACCATTTTAAATATGTGTACATTAATATATTTATGATAATTTAAACATATTTACACATTCATATTTAGACATGTGTAAATGTACAATCTGTACACATATGTATATGTATATAAACTCACTGGTGTGCATGTGTGCAAACATACCATCATGCATACATAGACATGTATAAATGCGGATTGTTATATGCATGTATGGGTACACTTACATGCTTATATATTTATGTATGCATTTATAAAATACATAGAGTGCTACACAAATATATATATAAGTACATAAATGGTCATATACATATATACATGTATTTCTAATTTCATGTAGGCAATGATAGTCATGCATACATAATAAGAAAAATGATTGATAAAAATGCCTAGAAATCACATATAAATCTTTTTAAAAAATAATTACAAACTGTTATAAAAATGCAAAAAATAATATTATTTCCTACATCACAACCTTGTTTGCAAAATGTAAAATACTACTACTTTTGCATAACCTATCCTCTCTCTCTCTGTAATATGCACCAACAATATCGTATTATTGTTTTGAAATATCTTAGGGTAAATTGCAGATACTGTGTTCCTCTAACTAAAATCCCTGTCTGCAACAACATAATGCAACCTTCTTTAAGCACAATGTCAATGCTGCATGCAGGAACATTTTATAGTATCAAGTCTATAATTTAACAGATAGTCAAAACAAAATGAAAAGATAAATTCATCTACTCTAACAGAAGTTTCTTCACTAATAAACAATCTCTGTCCTCCTAAACAAGCTACCTCACTTTGATTTCTGTGTCATCTTGCAGTGGAAATTCTGACAAATAATGGAAAGTCCCAGCCCTTTTCCGGGTAATTTAAATGATTTTAAATTACCCGGGGCTATCAGCCTGTGATTTACTTTAGACTAGTATTATAAGAATCAAAGGCAGAGATATGAGTACAGGTTATAAACTTAGAGGAGCCACACATCACTCCATTATTTAATTTTAAAAGAGTATCTTCCTTTACACAGGAAGAATGTAAAGAAGAAATGGATATTTATAAAATAATAGTTGGAGGCTTCAATACACCACTCATCAACAGATAAAACATCTAGCTTTAGGATCAGTAAACAGAGTAATTGAATAATATGATAAATGAACTAGATGTATACTGAACATTGTATCTCCAACAGCAGGATACATGTTCTTCTCAAGTGCTCATGAATTCTTCTCTAGGTTAGACTATATTTTGAGTCAAAAGCAAGTATCAATAAATTTTCAAATTATGCAAAGCATTCCTTCTGACCATAATGAAAAGAAACTGTAAATTCATAACAGGTAGTACATTCTTATACAATCTGTGGGTCAGAAAAGAAACTACAATGGAAATTAGCAAATATATTGAGACAAATGGAAATAAGAACATAATATATCAAAATTCATAGGATGCAGTAAGACAGTGCTAAAAGGAAAAGTTATACCCCTAGATGCCTACATTGAAAGAGAAGAAAGAGCTAAAAAACAAAATCTAAATGCACACTAGGAATAACTAGAAAAAGAATAGCAAATAAACCCCAAAGCAAGCAGAAGGAAAAAAACAGTGAATATTAGAGCATAAGTAAATATATTGAGAACAAAATAAACAGAGAACTAGCAAAAGATAGAGTTGGCTTTTTGAGAAGATCAATAAAATTAACAAACTCTTAGCTAGAATGACAAAGAAAAAGAGAAGATGCAAATAAAATCAGGAATGGGAGGGGGAACATTATTATCTCATAGGAGTCAAAGGGTATATAAGATGGTCTATGATCACTGAAAAAGAACATATTAGACAATTCAAATGAAGTGGTCAATTTCCAAAAAACACATAACCTTCACTGATTTTACAAGAAATACAAATGAACAGACAAATTACCAGTAAAGTGATTGAACCAATCATCAAAAATATGCAAGAAATTAAAAGCAAAAGGTAAGGTAGCTTCCCAGGTGAATTCTACCAATCATTCCAAGAAAACATATTACCAATTTTGGCAAAATTCTTCCAAATTGTTGAAGAAGGAAAAGTACTTAGTTCATTCTATGAGCCTAACATCATACTAATATCAAAGCTGGATACTATAAGACAAAAATTTTTCAGATCAATTTCTCTTGTGAGTATAGATGCAAAAATCCTTAATAAAAGATTTGCAAATTGAATGGAATAGAATACTAAAAGAATTATACACTATAGTTACGTTGGTTTTATCCCAGGTATGTATGGTTAGCTCAACACAAGAAAACCAATTAATATAATAGCCCTAATAAACAAATTGAAGAGGATAAAATTCATGATCATCTTGATTGATTTCTGCATTGATGCAGAAAAGGAATTTGAGAAAATCTAGCAAATTTTCATTTTTAAAAATGAAATGAAAATTTTTAAACATTTTTATTGTATGGTATAACATATATATAAAATAAAAAATTAAAAAAAGTTTCATAGTACTCTTCAACAAGTAGTGACTGGGCAGATCACAGGTTTTTCCCAGCTTCTCTCAGATTTTTCCTTCTAGATGCCCCAGAAAACTGGAGATTAGAAGGCTTAAATATTTTTTTTATCATCACAATTGACATTTTCTCTTCTTTTTCTGTGAAAAATAACATACATACAAAAAAGCAATAAATTTCAAAGCATAGCAAAACCATTAGTTGTATAACATATTTCAGAGCCTGACACATTACAATTCCACAATTTTGGGGTTTTATTTGTAGTTGCTCTAAGATACTAGAAACTAAAGGAGATATCAACTAAATTTGTTAAATCCTATTTTCACTGTATAACTGCACCATCATCTTTGATGTTTCTATCTCTCTTTTTAGAGGTGTTTGGGCTATGGCCATTCTAACTTTTTCATATTGGAAGTGTCTGTCACTAATATGGGGTATGGAGATGAAACTATCTGATGTTCTGGAGTTACTGGGCCCTTTAGGTTTCAGGGCTTATCTGGATTAGGGGCACATCTGGAGGCTATAGATTTCTAGAGAGTTACTCTGGTGCATGGAACCTTTGTGGAATCTTATATATTGTCCTAAGTGTTCTGTAGGATTGGCTGCAATGGTCTTGGTTGGGGTTTGGCAGGTTATGATAGGTGGCAAAGTCTAACTGAAGCTTGTGTAAAGCAACTTCCAGAGTAGCTCTGTACTGATACTTTATTAGTTACAATTTTCCCCCTTTTGGTAGGATGGAATTGTTGATCTCATGGTACCAGGGCCAGATTCATCCTTGGGAGTCATCTCCTACAACATCAAGGAGACTTTCAGCCCTGGAAGTAATATCCCATTTGGGGCAAGGACAATGATTTCACTTGCAGAGTTGAACTTAGAGAGTGAGACCACATCTGAGCATCAAAAGAAATCCTCCAGAAGTAACTCTTAGGCATACCTATAGGTGATCTAAACCTCTCTGCTACTTACATAAACTTCACAAAGTTAAGCTTTAGGATTGAGGGCATGGCTCATTGGTTTGAGTGTCCCTAAATTTTGCATAGTATCAGAGGATTCCCTGATGGTCAAGTTTAATAGTTCATATTGTTTCTCCCATTCCTCAAGGGACTTTGCCAATACTTTTTTATTATTTACTTAATATACTCTAGGATGTATTCAGGTATTACATTAATCTATATGGGATTAAAGAACTTTTTTCTAATTCTGGGCTCCCTGTATTTCAATTGTTTATCTTCTGAATGGTAATAACTACTTATAGACCCACTAGAGAACTGCCTTTACTTTCTGTCTATTCCCTTATGTTGGAGTTCAACCTCATTAGATAACCCTTCACCCATCTTTGGCTTCTATGTATCTCTAAGTCCCATTTATTCTGTATTATAAGCCTCTGATTATATGTTATGCTGGTCATAGAAGTAGAATCATGCAGTATCTTTCCTTTTTTGTCTGGCTTATTTCACTCAGCATTATGTCCTGAGGATCATCTATCTTGTCATGTACTTCAGGACGTCATTTCATCTTCTGAATAATATTCCATTTTATGTATATACCACATTTTGTTGATCCACTCATCTGCTGATGGGTATTTGGTTTGTTCCACCTTTTGGCACTTGTGAGTAGTGCTGCTATGAATATTAGTGTGCAAATGTCTGTTTGTGTCATTGCTTTCAGTTCTTCTGGGTATATACCAAATACTGCTATTGCTGGGTCATAGAGAACTTGATATTTAGTTTCCTAAGGAACTACCAAAAGTCTTCTATAGTGGCTGCACCATTAAATATTCCCACCAGCAGTGCATGTGTCCCCATTTCTCCACACCCTCTCCAACATTTAGTTTCCTGCTTGTTTAACAGCAGCCATTCTAATAGATATGAAGTGGTATCTCATTGTAGTCTTGATCTGCATTTCCCTTATAGCCGGTGAAAATGAACATCTCTTTATGTGATTTTGAACCATCTGTATTCACTCTTCAGAAAAGTGCCCATTCACATCTTTAGTCCATTTTGTAATTGGGTTGTTTGTTCTTTTGCTGTTGAGTTGTATGATTTCTTTGTTTATACAGGAAATCAAACCTTTGCCCAATATGTGATTTCCAAATATTTTCTCCTATTAAATTGGCTCCCTCTTTACCTTTTGACAAAAGGCGCAGAAGCAATTGATTTTGAGGAGTTTCCATTTATCATTTTTTTTCTTTCATTGCTTGTGCTTTGGGTGTAAAGTTTAGGAAGCTATCTCCTATTACTAGGTCT
The DNA here is from genome assembly GCF_023851605.1 of Tamandua tetradactyla. Lineage (NCBI taxonomy): Eukaryota > Metazoa > Chordata > Mammalia > Pilosa > Myrmecophagidae > Tamandua > Tamandua tetradactyla. The sequence continues at coordinate 11,630,322 of NC_135354.1, forward strand.
TGAAGATGTCCCCACATAATCTTCTAGAAAATTTATGGTACTAGTTCTTATAGTTAGGTGTTTGATCCACTTTGAGTTAATTTTTTTGTAGGGTGTAAGGTAGGAGTCCTCTTTAATTCTTTTGGCAGTATTCTGTTCTTCCATGCCCAATTATTGAAAAGATTATTTTGGTCCCAGTTCAAAGGATTTGGGGGCCTTGCCGAAAATCAACTGACCATAGATTTGGTAGTCTATTTCTGCACTCTCTATTCTATTTCATTGGTCAATGCTTCTGTCTTTGTGCCAGTACCATGCTCTTTTGACCACTGTGGCTTTATAATAGATTTTAAATTCAGGAAATATAAATACTCCCACTTCATTCTTCTTTTTTAGGATGCTTTTAGCTATTTGGGGTCTCTTTCTCTTCCAGATGAATTTGATAATTAGCTCTTCCAACTCTTCAAAGGAGGTTGTTGGAATTTTGATTGGTAAGTGTTGACTCTGTATATCAATTTGGGTAGAATTTACATGTTAACTATAATTAACCCTCCTATCCTTGAGCAGGGAATGTATTTCCACCTATTTATACCTTCTTTGATTTCTTTTAGAAATATTATGTCACTTTCTGTGAATGAGTCCTTTAATTCTCTAGTTAAGTTCATTTTCTAAACATTTGATTCTTTAGTTGCTATTTTGAATGGAATTTTTTCCTTAACTGACTCCTCAGATAGATCATTGCTTGTGTACAGAAATGTTACTGATTTTTTCACATGAATTTCATATCCTGTCATCTTGCTGTATTTGTTTATTAGCTCAAGTAACTTTGCTGTAGGTTTCTCAGAATCTTCCAAGTATAGTATTATGTCAACCACAAATAATGAGAGTTTTACTTATTCCTTTCCAATCTGGATGCCTTTTATTTCTTGATCCTGATTGATCGCTCTAGCTAATATTCCTAGCACAATGTTCTTAATAATAGTGGTGACAGTGGGTACCCTTGTCTCATTCCTAATCTTAAGGGGGAAGCTTTCTGTCTCTCTCTGTCTATTGAGTATGATGATGGCTATTGGTTTTTCATATATTTCCTTTATCATAGTGAGGTAGTTACCTTTTATTCCTATTTTTAGAGTGTTTTATCAACAAAGGATGTTGAATTTTGTTGAATTCTTTTTCAGCATCAATGGAGATGATCGTGTGATTTTCCCTTTTGATTTGTTAATGAGCTGTATTACATTAATTGACTTTCTCGTGTTGAGCCATCTTTGCATTCCTGGTATAAACTTCACTTCATCATGGTGTATAATTCTTTTAATGTGTTGTTAGATGTCATTTGCTAATATTTTGTTGAGAATTTTTGCATCAGTGTTCATTAGGGAAATTGCCTGTAGCTTTCTTTTCTTATAGCATCTTTTCCCAGTTTTGGTATGAGCATGATATTAGCTTCATAAAATGAGATAGGTAGAGTTCCTTTTTCCTCAATTTTTTGAAACAGTTTGAGCAGGATTGATGTTAGTTCTTTCTGGGATGTTTAATAAAATTCCCCTTGTGAAACCATCTGGCCCAGGGCTTTTTTTGAGGAAGACTTTTTTTTTTTTTTTTTTTTTTTTAAAGGAAAGACAGAGAGAAGGAAGGAAGGATAGAAGGAAGGAAGAGAGGAAGAAAGGGAAACATCTTTTAAGCATTTTCTTGTTTTTATTGTATTTTGTTTCTCCATTTTCGTTACATGGGCTGGGGCCGGGAATCGAACCGAGGTCCTCCGGCATAGCAGGCAAGCACTTTGCCCGCTGAGCCACCGCGGCCCGCCCTGAGGAAGACTTTTGATGACAGTTTGAATCTCCTTACTTTTGTGTGGTTTGTTCTAATCTTTTATTTCTACATGAGTCAGTGTCTTTTTTTGTGCATTTCAAGGAATTTGTCCATTTTATCTAACTTGTCTAGGTTTTTGGCATGTAATTATTTATAGTATACTCATGATTTATTTATTTATTCAGGGTCTGTGTTTATGCACCCTTTCTCATTTCTGATTTTGTTTGCATCTTCTCTCTTTTTCCTATGTCAGACTTGCTAGTTGCCCATCATTTTTATTGATTTTCTCAAAGAACCAACTTTTAGATTTATTGATTCTTTCTATTGTTCTTTTGTTCTCCCATTCATTTAGCTCTATTTCAATCTTTGTTATTTTTCTTCTGTTTGCTTTTAGTTTAGTTTGCTAGTCTTTCTCAAGTTCCTCCAGGTGAGCAGTTAAGTCCTCAATTTTTGCTCTGTCTTGATTTTTAATATAGTCATTTAGGGCAACAAATTTCCATCTCAGCGAAGTCTTTTGCTGCATCACATAAGTTCTGATAAGTTGTATTCTCATTTTCATTTATCTCCAGATAGCTACTGATTTCTCTAGCAATTTTTCCTTTGACCCACTGGTTGTTTAAGAGTGTGTTATTTAATCTTCATATATTTGTGAATAAATGTTCTCATTCTTCGGTGGTTATTGAGATCCAGCTTCATTCGATTGTGATCAGAGAAAGTGCTTTGACCAATTTCAATGCTTTTAAATTTATAAAGACCTGTTGTGTGCCTCAGCATATGATCTATCCTGGAGAATGTTTCATGAGTACTAGAGAAGAATGTATAACCTTGTGTTGTGGTGTAATGACCTATATATGTCTGTTAGGTCTAATTCACTTATCAAGTTATTTAACATCTCTATTTCTTTGTTGTTCTTCTACCTATGGAGGAGAATGTTGTATTGAAGCCTCATACTATTATTGTGCTTTGAAGCTCCTTGATTGGGAGCATAAATATTTATGATGGTTATATCTTCTTGGTGAACTGTCCCTTTAATTAGTATGTAGTGTCCTTCTTTACCTCTTATGATGTCTTTACATTTAAAGCCTGTTTGTCTGACATTAGTATAGCTATTCCTGCTTTCTTTTGTTTAGAACTTGTGTGGAAAATCTTTTTCCATTTTTTCACTTTCAATCTATTTCTATTCTTGTGTATAAAATGAGTCTCTTGTAAACAGCATATAGCTGGATTATTTTTCTTAATCCATTCTGCCAATCATTATCTTTTAATTCATAAATTTAGTCTGTTAACATTCAAAGTCATTACTGAAAATGCGTCTCTTGAATCCACCATATTATCTTTTAAATTTTATTTGTCAGAGCTATATATTCTTTTCCCTCTTTCTCTTTTTATTCTTTAAGTTACCCTTATGGCACTTTTCAATTCTGCACCCTCTTCCAAACCTCCCTCTCCTTTTTCTTTCAGTCAGCATTTAGTATTTCTTATAGGGCCAGTCTCCTGCTCACAAATTCTTTAAGGACTTTATTGCCTCTGAAAACTTTAATCTCTCCCTAAGTTTTGAAGGACAATTTGGCTGGGTAGAGAATACTTGGATGGAGTCTTTCTCTTTTAGGAACTTAAATATGTCATGCCACTGCCTTCTCACCTTCATTGTATTATTTCAGTAATCTAGCTAAGTCTTATATGGTTTCCTTTGTACAGAGTTGATTATTTTTCTCTTGCCACTTTCAGAATTTTCTGCTTCTCTTCATCATTTGACATACTGATTAATATGCATCATGGGGAAGGCCTGTTTGGATTTATTCTGTTTGAAGTTTGATGGGATTCTTTGACTTGTATATTTTCATCCTTTATAAACATTGGGAATTTTTCCCCGTTATATGCTCAATTACTCTTCCTAGCCCTTTACTCCTCTCTTCTCCTTCTGGGACAGCAGTGAATCCTATATTTGCCCGTTTTTTCTTTTTTTTTGTTTTTTCTTTTTTTGTCTATCATTTCTTTGACATCCAATTCAATTTTTCCATCTTTTCTGCCATTTGCTATTTTGAGTCTTCGTAGTCATTTATCCTGTCCTCACGTCATTTATTCTTTCTTTTGTCTCTTCAAATCTGTTGTTCTGTGCCTCAAGTTTGTTTTTTTTTGATTAGTAAACACAGTCCTTAATCTCTGAAACACCTGCTATTTTTCTAGTTATCTTTAAAATTCCTCTTTATGCTGTTGTACTCTCTTTTTGACCTCCTTTATGTCATTTGCCATCCCAGTTACCTTATTATATGAACATCTTTGATTAGTTGTTCCAATATATGTGTCTCCTCTGGTGGTTTTAATTTGGTAACTAGGCAGGGGGTTGTCTAACTGCATTGTGCTATGCTTAGTGATCTGTTGTTTTCATCACAGGAAAATATCTTGATTTATTTACTTTGGGAGTCGATTTCTTTCAGTATTTGAAATCCTTGTGTTTGTAGGATGGATGTGCAGTAAGAAGCAATTTGGTGATTCTTTGCAGGTTGTGGATGTCATGCTTGTGCTTGTGACGGTGGGTGTCCAGCAGTCAGGGAGGGTATAGTCATGCAGGTGCACAAGTCTGGGGGGCATAACCCTGGTGTGTGCTGATCTAGGATGCATGGCTCTTTGTTCACATGTATACAACTGTGGCAGCAGGTTGGCATTATGCCTTCGTGGATTAGTGGCAGATGTGACCTGGCTATGCAGTTCAGTGCTTTCTTAGAACTGGGAGGCATGACTGAGGGTCATGCACTTGTGTGGGTCTAGGAGAGCTGTAAATTCATTTTGCCTGATTTGAAGGATGTGATTGTGGGCCTGTTGGCTGGTGCGTGTCCAGGAGTGTCATAAATTGATGTTCCCAGAACTGAAGGAATTGATTGTGGATCCATGCACATGAGCAGACCTGGAAGTGCTGTAAATTGATGTGCAGAACTCAAAGGGTTCAGGATGAGGCTGTGTGACATGACATGATAGACATGGGTTGGGTATAGCCTGCATATGAAGGTATGTAGCCACAGACTCTATGTGCTGGCAGCAGCCTACAGAGAATAGGGAGGGAAGGTGTGCTCAAGAGGATGAGTTGGGCTGCACTTTGGGTGGGTGCTTGGAGCATGGGGAGTGGGAGTGGGTGACTGGATCCATGTGCATTGGGTGTGGGGTGAGTTGAAGGTCATGGATCTATGCTAGTGAGCATAGCATGTTCAAGGAACATGACCTGGCTTACTTCCTAGTCCCTGGTTCTCTGTCCATGCACTCTCAAGGGCTCTGCACCTCTGTGCCAGATTCCAGATTTCTACTTCCCTGTACCTAAGCATCAGCAGTTAGGGCTGCCCTGTCTGGTGCAGAAGGCTCTCCCACTAAGTTGCACTCTTGAATGTCAATCTCAGTCATGCTTCTGTTCCTTCTCTAATTTTTCCACAAAGCAGGACTAAACTCAAGATACCCTATTCAGCCATCTTCCTGGAACTTATGCCTCTTCACCCCTTTAACAAAATTCTTTGAGAAACAGAAGTGCTTGGTCTTAAGGAGTTCCCATATGTCTATTTTTCTTTCACAGCTTGTACTTTAGTTGTAATGTTTAAGAAGATATATCCTATTACTAGACATTGAAAATGTTTCCATACTCTTTCATTTAGAAGTTTTATGGTACTACTTCTTTCATTTATGTCCTAGACCTATTTGAATTAATTTTTGTATAAGGTGAAAGGTAGGGGCCCTCTCATTCTTTTGGCTATTGAAATCCAGTTCTCCCATACCCATTTATTGAAAAGACTATTCTGTCTCAGTTCAATGCATTTGAGAATGCTATTGAAGATCAAATGTCCATAAATTTGGTGGTCACTCTCTGAATTCTTGGTTCCATTGCACTGGTCAGTCCTTCTGTCTTTGTGCCAGTTCCATGCTGTTTTGACCACTATGGTTTTATAATAAGCTTTAAAATCAGGAAATGATAGTCCTCCCAGCTCACTCTTCTTTTTTAGTATATCTTGGTTATTTGGGCTCTCTTTATGTTCCATATAATCTTGATAACAGTTTTTCCAAGTCCTCAAAGTAAGTTCTTGGGATTTTTATTGGTATTACACTGAATCTATAGATCAGTTTGGGTAGAATTGACATCTTAATGATATTCCACCTTCCCATCTGTGAGCATGAAATATCTTTCCATTTATTTAGGTCAATTTTAAATTTCTTTTGGCTTTTTTCATAATTTTCTGTGCTTAAATCCTTCACATCATTTTTTAGCCTTATTCCTAGATAGCTGATTATTTTCATCATCATTATGAATGGATTTTTTCCCTTAGATGTCACCTCAGGTAGGCCATGGCTTGTGCACAGAAACATTACTTGTTTTTGTACATTAATTTTGCATCTTGCCACTTTGTTGAATTTGTTTATTAGCTCAAGACATTTGTCTGTATATTTCTCATTTTTTTCAGTATATGATCATGTCATCTGCAAATAGTGAAAATTTTACTTTTTCCCTTCCTATTTGAATGTCTTCTATTTATTTCTCCTAATTGCTCCAACTAGTACTTCTAATACAATGTCAAATAATAATGATGATAATGGGCATCCTTGTCTTGTTCCCAATCTCAAGGCAAATGTTTTCAATTTCTTACCATTAAGTATGATGCTGGCTATGGGATTTTTTGATGTGCTCTTTATGATATTGAAAAGTTTTCTTTGATTCCTAACTTTGGAGTGTTTTTAACAGGAAAAGACATTGGATTTTGTTGAATACTTTTCAGCATCAATCAATATGATCATGTGATTTTTTTCCCTTTCAACTCATTAATGTGCTGTATTATGTTCATTGATTATCCTATGTTAAACCACTCTGGCATTCCTGGTATGTATCCTACTTGGTCATGATGCATAATTATTTTAATGTGGTGTTTGATAAGATTTACTAGCATTTTGTTAAGAATTTTTGCATCTATGTTCTGTAGTTTTCTTTTTTGTGTCATCTTTATATGATTTTAGCAATAGAGTAATGCTAGTTTCAGAAAATGTTGGGTAGCATTCCTTTTTATTCAATTTTTTTGAAGAGTTTGAACAGGATTTGCATTAGTTCTTTTTGAAGTGTTTGCTAAATTTCTCCTGTGAAGATAACTGGTGCTGGAGTTCTTTTTGTTGGGAATTTTTTGATGGCTGATTAAATCTCTTTATTTGTAATTTGTTTGTTGAGATCTATTTTTTCTTGAGTCTGGGTCATATGTCATAGTTGTATTTCAGAGTATTCTGGGTATAAAATAAAAGCATATTTACAAGCCTCTATTAAACTTCCCCACTGGGGGAATTCCTAATATCCTCTCAGGCTATAGATTTTAAGAAGCCAGCCTCTTAATCTTGAGGCTTGCCCTTATGGAGCTTTTTTCTGCAATGGCACACTTGACCTGCATAGTAATTATGATTAAGATTTACTGCCCAAGAACTTATTTTATTGCTCAGATTTAGCCTTTATCTTTAAAGCAACTCTGCAGATAAACTCACCACCCCACTCATACAGAAATGAATCTCAGGAGCATCAGTGTCCCCGGCAAGGTATCACACATATATAACTCCTGGGGATGAGCCTGGTCCTGCAACCACAGGATTGAGAATGGCCAAAAGAGACAAAAGATATGGAAGAAGTAAAATTTCAGTGATTAAAAGAGTTCAAATAAAACTAAGAGAACATTCTGGAGGATACTCTTATGCAAACTTCAGCTAGTTTTTTAAAACTGCCAATATGCCATGCCCCAACCTACTACATTTCTGAAAACCCTGAGGAGTGCCCTAGGCTTGAAGATTTTATAAAAATTTTTCTCACTTATTGTTTCAAAAATATAAGGTCTTCAGGATTTGTTCCTATGCCAGATAAGTCCTGAAGCCCAGAGGAGCCAGTCACTCCAAGAACAATAACCAGATCCATTCCTCTATTGCAGAATGTCAGTACTCCTTTCAGCACAAAGAAATTAAAATGATCAATGCCCAATTATCCTTAAAGATTGAAAACTAAAATGAGAGGAAGGATGTGTAACTGCAAAATAAGGGCTCATCAAATTACTGTTACTACTGATTTACTTTAAAGATGTCTCTTTTTGTGTCTTTTTAGACTTATTCTGTAGATACATACACTGTAGTGTCTGAATAACCAAAACCCAAAGTTGTTGAACTGTAATCCAGTAACCCAGATTTGTGATAATGATTGTATAGCTGTGTTGAAAGAAAAAGGAGTCAGTTGTTGTGTTGATATAGATATACTTCTGGGTGTTTTGTTTTCTTTCACTGATATAAGATCTATCAATGCTACATGGTCTTCCTTTACTTACCTCTATTTTAGGTTTTAAAATTGGGTATATTTAAATGCTAGTTTTAAATAAGAGGGAAAAATAAGGGTATGGTGTGTATGGGTTTTTGTCATTTTTTTTCTTCAGTAAAACTTTTTCTAAAAATAATCATTATATGATTGCACATCTATTGTGATGACATTGTGAATGATTTATTGGGTTCTCTGAATGGATTGTATGATGTGTTGAGATATCTCAATAAAAATACATACTAATATTAACTGTTCTTCCTCAGTGAAATTTCTATGCCTTCAGTGTATGGGGCATGTCAACATATCCTTTCTAAAGTAAAGGATAAGCTGTTGCATCTGCTCATCCTATAACGAAAAAAGAGAGGCACGATGTGTAGTTGGCTTCTTTGGATTTTGGTGACAACATTCTTCATTTGATCTTGCTGATGTAGGCCATTTACCTTATGATCCCCAAAGCTGCCTACTTTGAATGATGACTAACAAGAGGAGGATCTGCAACATGTCCAGGCTATTCTCAACATTGCTCTGTCAGTTAGGTCAAATGTTCCAGCATATCCAATGGTGCTAGAAATTTCTGTGGCAAATAAAGATGCTATCTAGATACTTAACTAGGTCCCTATAGGGAAATCACAGGGAAGACCATAGTATTTTGGAGCAAAGTTTTCCATCCTCTGTGGATAGCTACACTTCTTTTGAGAAACACCTTCCACCTGCTACTGGGTCTTAGTGACTACACACTGGATTGTCAGGCACTTGGAAGGAGCATGATTGAAAAATTGATGACAAAAAGGTCTGGGGGAGAGATAGGGTAGACTCTTCTGAGTGGGCAAAAAAATATGAAGGTATGCAACAGAGAAGCTTAGCCTACCTATATGTATGCCTAAGAGTTACTACCAGAGGACCTCTTTTATTGCCCAGATGTGGCCTCACTCTCTCTAAGCCCAACTCAGCAAATGAAATAATTGCCCACCCCTTACATGGGGCATAAGATCCAGGGGTGAAAGTCTCCCTGGATGTGTGGGAGATGACTCCCAGGGATGAGTCTAGCCTTGGCATCATGGGATCAACAATTCTATCCTGACCAAAAGGAGGAAAAGAAATTTTTAAAATAAGGTATCAGTAGCTGAGAGAGTTCAAATAGAGTCAAGAGGCTACTGTGGAGGTCACGCTTACATGAGCTTCAGTTAGACATTATTACCCATCATAGCTTGCCAAATCCCAACCAAGACCACTCCAGCCAATCCTAAAGAACACCTAGGGTATTATATAAGATTCTACAAAGTTTCCATACATTATAGCAACTTTCCAGAAACTTATTACTTCCAGACAGATCCCTGAACTAGATCAGTCCTGAAATGTAGAGGGGCCAGCCTCTCAGAAACATCAGCTAGATCTATCTCATTACCCTATATTTTTGATAGCCCCCTCCAACATGGAAAATTTAGAATGGGCATAGTTCAAATACCACTAAAGAGTTGCAGAAAGATCAAAGGTGATGATGGAGCTATACAAAGAATATAAAATTTAATATATGAATATGATTGCTGAATCATTACATTGACATTTCCTTTCATCTCCAGCATCTTTGAGCAACTAGAAGTAAAAACCTAAAATTGTGAAATTTTAACCCATACCAAACTCTGTAATCTGTTCTACAACTAATTGTGTTGTACTTTGAAATTTATTTCTTTTTTTGAACATCATTTTTCACATACAAAAAAGGGAAAAAAGTAGACTGTGATAATAAAATATTCCTTCTGTCCTCCAATGTTCTGGAACAGCTAGAAGGAAAAATCTGAGATGATGGCATTGTAACCCATTACAAACTCTTGGATCTGTCCTGTAACTACTTGTTGAAGAGTGCTTTGAAAACTTTAGCTTTTTTTTTCTTTCTTTGCTTTGTGTGCATGTTATACAATAAAAAAATTCATGAAGATATTTGTCACTTGTGAATGCTCACCAAAGAGTGATTTCAGCAGAGGAAAATTTTAATAATCAAGTAGATAAAATGACCTGTCATCGATGCCAATAGACCTCTTTCCCAATCTATTCCTGTCACTGCCCAATGGACCTGTGAGCAAAATAGCATTGGTAGTAGGGATGGAAGTTATGCCTAAACTTACTAATATGGACTTCCACTCATTAAGGTGAACTGTCTACAGCCATGGCTTAGTGTGCATTCTGTCAGTGACTGAGAGCAACACTAGTTTTAGAGTGGATGATATGACACTATCCCCCAAAGTGATCAGCTGCCCACCTGGCAGCAGCAATTTGTTTGAACTCTGGGAAAGGGACAGCAATTTATTTGAATCAGAATAAATAAATACTCCAGATATGGGTTGCCTTCCTTGAACACAATATTCTGCCAAAATACCATCTGTGGGATTACTGAATACCTTATTTATTGTCCTGGCATTCTACACACAGAATTGCTTTTGATCAAGTCACCCTCTGCATTGAATAAAAAGTGTGAGAATAAGCAAAAGCTTTTGTAACTCATTGGTCTTATCATGTTACCCATCATCTTGAAATAGCTATGTTAATAGAATGCAATGGCCTTTTAATGGCTCATTTATGCCAACAGAGGGTTGGCCATATATTGAAGGCCTGGGACAAAGTTCTCCAGGAAGCTGGAGATGGACTAAATCAGCTCCACTCTATGGTGCTATTTCTCCAGTAGCCACTCAAGGAATGAAGGGGTGGAAATGGAAATAGCTTCACTCACTATTACTACTAATGATCCATATCATTACAGAAATAATTGGAAAAAAATTGTTCCCTGTCCCTGCAAATTTGGCTGTGTTGCATGTCTTAGTTGCAAAAGGAGGAGTGCTTCCACCAGGAGACACAAAACTCATTTCATTAAACTGGAAGTTAAAATTGCCAACTGGAAATATTTGTTTTTCTTGACTAATTGTTCTAGCTCAAATTCCAGCATATTTCTAAATAATAATGGTGACAGAGAGCAACATTGTCTTGCTCCAGATCTTAGAGGGGAAGCTTTCATTATTTCCCTATTGATTATGATTTTAACTGTGGCTTTTTCATATATTAAATTCATCACATTGAGAAAGTTTCCTTTTATTTCTATATTTTTAGAATTTTTCCAAGAAATAATGATGAATTTTACCCAATAACTTTTCTGCAACAATCAAGATGATTGTATTATTCCCCCCTTTTGTTTGTTAATATGGCATATGTTTTAGTTTGATAAATGCAGTCAGAATGCAGTATGCCAGTAATGGAATGGCTTTTTAAAAAGGACATCTATTATGTTTCAAGTTCATAATTCTAAGGCCATAAAAATATCCAAACTAAGGAATCCAGAGAAAGATAACTCAAGAAAGGCTAATATCTGTCACATGGGAAGGCATGAGGTTAGCATCTCCTGGTTCCTTCTCTGATTCCATTACTTCCAGATTTCTGATGTTTCTGGATTCCATATAAGCACCTGTGGGTCTTCATTTAGCCCTCTGTGTCACAATTCTGGGTTCTGGCTTGCTTAGCTTATCATGAGAAGGCACACAACAACTTCTGCTGGGCTCTGCCTCTCCAACATCCATATTTAGGCATTCATTCTCTCTGTCAGCACTCAAGACATCCCCAAATGTGTGTGTCTGTGACTTTATCACCTCTGAGCTTCCTCCAAAATATTTCCCCCTTTAAAGTACTCCAGTAAACTAATCAAGATTCACCATAATGGAGTCACATATCTGTCTAACCAAAAGATCAGCACCACAACTGAGGGGGTCAATCTCCATGGAAACAATCTAATCAAGTATTTCTACCACAATATATCGAATCAGGATTCTTGGACATAGCTTTTCTTGGAGTACACAACACTTTAAAACTTGCACAGTGTATTACATCAGTTGATTTTTTTGTGCTGTAGCACTCATACATAACTGGAATAAACCCATTTAGGTTTAGAAGAAAACCTAGAGAAATATCTTAAAGATCTTATGATAGGAAGTGGTTTCCTAGACCTTACACCCAAAGCACAAGAAATGTAAGGAGAACTAGATAAGTATGATCTCCTTAAAGCTGAACACATTTGTTCATCAAAGGATGTCAGCAAAGTAAAATGGAGTCTATATCATAGGAGAATGAGATCTTGTTATTTTGTACTGGTTAATATAATTCTCTGATGCATCTCAGTGGAATTTGAGCAGAAATTATAAAGTATTTGCAAATTCCCCTTGAAGGGCTAGGAAAAAAATGTGGAAATATGCCCATCTGGAAGACATGATATTTTCATAAACATAAAGGGTTCACAATTTAATAAATTGAGACCTCTGTCTTGGGGTTGGGTAATAAACTTATTCTGGCAAAAAATAAGCTAAGCCTACTTGTAATTATGCCTAGGAGTCACCCCCTGAGAGATGTGACCTCTCTCTCTAAGCCAACTCTCCAAATAAACTCACTAACCTCCTTCCTATTGTGACATAATTCCCAGGAATGTAGATCTCCCTGGAAATATGGGACCTCACTCCATGGAATGAGCCTGTTCCTGGCATTATGGGATTGAGAAACCTTCTTGAAATAAAAGAGGGTAAAGAAATTGAAATAAAGTTTCAGTGGCTGAGAGAGCTCAGAGTTTAGAGGTAATTCTGGAGGTATTCTTATGCATTGTATAGAAATTCCTTTTTTAGTTTCTAGTATATTAGAATACCTAGAAGGATATACCTGAAGCTGTTGAATTGTAATTCTTTTTTTTTTTTTTTTAGGCTCAGATAAATTTATTGGTGAATTCTGCCAAACACTTAAGGAAGAAATGGTACCACTTTTACACAAACCCTTCTGAAAAATTAGAAGAGGAGGGAATACATCCCAATTCATTTAAAAAGGCCACCATTACCCTTAAAACAAAACCAAAGATATTATAAGAAAATAAAACTACAGACCAATACTCCTCATGAATATAGAGGCAAAAATTAGCAAATCATTCTGGCAATATATAAAAAGAAGACAACATCAAATCCAACCAAGTAGAGTTCATCCCAGGAAAGCAAGATTGGTTTGACATTCAAAAATCAACATGATTCACCCTTCTCTCTTTTAGTGGGCAAATAGCAGTCCACTGCTGGGTTCTTGGATCATAACATTCCACAGACTCAAAAAGTTTTCCATATGACCCTCCACCCATGGCATAGATTTTCTTTTTCATAGCCGCATAGCAGCCAATCTTCCTGACCATGGTCAAATCAGGTTGCTTTGTCCAAGTTTTAGAATAAATGTCATAACACTCCATGGAAATTAGCTCCTTTTCACCATCCTCGCCTCCTAAAATATACAGCATTCCATCTATCCCCACAATTCCAAAGTTATGTCTTGCCTCATTCATAGGTGGCAATGTAGTCCATGTATTTAAATCTGGATCATATTTTTCTCCTGAGCTCAGTGTCTGTTTATTTTCATCTTGGCCTCCAAATACAAACAAAAATCCTTCTGCTGAGAGAACACCGTGGTTAATTCTTGGCATGCTTAAAGGGGCCAGTTCGATCCAAAGCTGCCGATTAGGATCATAGAGAGGGCACATACATCGCATCGCTGCTGTTGGTTTCCGTGAAACTCTTTCTTCTCCACCAACAGTTACAATACACTCAGAATAACCCCGGGGTTTGAAATTTGCTAGCATTGCCTCTCCTTGCTGTGGCTGGCTGAGTGGTATGTTGCTACACTCTTTGACAATTTCTCGTACTAATGGTTCATTCAGCATCTGTTCCCGTAAATAGCTGGAGTCTAACCCCGAGACCCACAGTGCTGACATAACATCCTTCATGTGGACCTTTCTTATTTCTGAATCATGTGCTATCCATCGAATTACTGCTTCAAATACATATCTTTCATTGCCAACATTAAACTTCTCAAGAGAAATCACTTCTTTAAGCTTTTGAGGACTCAGTTCTAGGAATTATTCTGTGCTGCTGACGTCTCAGAAATGAGTCTCCAGGTACTCTGTAGCAAGGTAATGTACATGATGCAGGCAGTAATGCAGTGCAAAGTCACGGATCCCGATGCAGTTCTCAGCAGCAATGCAGCCTTCTAAGAACTCACAGCACAGGGTCTTAAGGTCTGTTAGCAGTAGCAGGTCTGCTGCCTGTACAACATCTTGGATTGTATCTTCATTTAGTCTGATCTGCCCACTGAAGATGTAATCCAGGATCTCTCTCATAACCATTACCGATATCCCTTCAAGTTCAATCTTATAAGTTGATCCATCATCTTTTGGAGGATTATAGTTTAACTTTGTCCTGCTCACTGGAGTAGTTTCTTCTCCTCAGAGCGAGAAATAGCTACACAATTAAAATAGCTTTTGTTCTGAACTTGCTTTTTCACAAGTGAATTGTAAACTCTGAGGGCAGATGCTGTACTTGTCATCTTTTAAACTATTCCCAACCTCACAGTAAGTGATAACCATTGTTTATTGTTGATAATGAGGAAGTCCACAGTGAACCTGAAAGTCATCTCCAGTCTCTGGTCTCTCTGCTTTTCCTCAAGTCCTATTACCAAATATCTTCAACCCGGCCACTTCGTGCCAATTCCACAGCCAAATCATAGTCCAGATCATCCTTATCTCCCACTTGCACAACTGCAGCATCCTCCTAATTGGTCTCTCTGCTTCCATTCTTGACTCTTACAACCCATTTTCAACACTGGAGCCAGAGTGACCTGATGTACGGGCTAGCCGCCGCCAGAATGTTCTTCCGCACCGGGATCTCCTCCCCGTCGAGGACCAGGTGCGCGTCGCAGAAGCGGGACTCCTCGCGGAAAGAGCTGAGCGCCCGCAGCAGGCGCGCGGCGTGATGAGGGTCGGACACGGTGCTGCCCTCGGCCATCGCGCCGCCGTCACTGCTGGCTTGCCCCGTGCGCCCTCTCCTCGGCCCGCCGGTCCCGCTCGCATCGCCGCCCCGCCGGACCCCCTGTGCAGTCCGCATCCGGCGCGCACCCCGTCCTCCCACCCCGCGCGCGCGCCCTCCGGGCCCGGCGCTCGGCGTTCGGAGCACTAGCGGGAGCCCCCGGAACGCGCCTGCGCCATGAATTGTAATTCTTTAGCTTGGATTCTTGATGATTATTGTAATGGTTTTTATGGTGTGATCCTGATGTGAAGATGTTTTGATTGGCATTCCATTGAACCAGTGTATGTGCAGATGAGCAAGAAAATAAAGACAATTATAAATAACAGATTAATGAATTAAATAGTGGGGGAAAGGAGTATGGGATTTTAATTAATTAATTAATTTTAATTTATGTATTTATGTATATATTCATGTATATATGCATTTATTTATTTACTTTAGAGGTGGTGCATGGTCTGGTAATCAAACCCAGGTCTCCCACATGGAAGGTGAGCATTCTAACATTAAACCACCTGTGCACTCTTATTGTTTTTTGTTGCTGTTGTTTCACAATAATGAAAATATTCTAAAATTGATTGTCATGATAAGTGCACAATTCTTTGATGATACTGTGAAATGTATACTTTGGATGATTACATGGTATGCAAATGTATCTCATTAAGGTTGCATAAAATCCTCTTGATAATTTTGTGTAATTCTTCAATTGTGTTACTGTGTTCTACTTGAAATTATGTTTTGAGAATTTTTGCATCTATATCTATTAGAAAGATTGGTCTGTAATTTTTTTCTTATAATATTTCTATCTGATTTTGATATTAGGGTGATTTTGACTTTATAGCATGAGTTAGGAAGATTTTCTTTCTTTTCAACTTTTTTTGAAGATTTTGAGCCATGTTTGTACTAATTCTTGGAGTTCATTTTGGAATTCACATGTGAAGCCATCTGGCCCTGGACTTCTGTTTCTTGGGAGGTGTTTAATGACTGATTCAATCCCTTTACTTGTGATTGGCTGGTTTTGTCTTCTATTTCTTCTCAAGTCAATGTAGTTTACTTATGGCTTTCTAGGAAGTTGTACATTTTGTCTAAATTGGCCAGTTTGTCAGCATACAGTTGCTTCAAAAATCCTCTTATTTATGTTTCATTTCTGTGGGGTCAGTAGTGATGTCTACCTATCCTTTTTATGATTTTATTTACTTGCATCCTCGCTGTCTCTCTTTTTTGTTTGTTTGTTTGTTTCTCAACTAGCTGAGGGTCTTTATTGATTTTCTCAAAGAATGAACTTCTGGGTTTCTTGATTCTCTCAATTGTTTTTATGTTCTCATCTTTACTTATTTCAGACCCTATCACAGTTATTTATTTCCTGCTGTTTTCTTAGGGAATAGTTTGCTGTTCTTTTTCTAGCACTCCAGGTTAGCAATTTTTCTCTTTCTTCTTTTTCAATCTAGGCATTTATGACAATAAATTTCCTTCTCTGCACTTCCTTCACTTTATCCAAATTTTGATATGTTGTGTTCTCTTATACATTTGCCCAGAGATATTTAATGATTCCTCTTGCAATTTCTTCTTTGACCCACTTTAAGACTGTGTTGTTTACCCTCCATATAGCTGTGTATTTTCCATCCTGTTATAGATTTCAATATTCATTCTTTTGTGTTCTGAGAAAGTATTTTGTATAATTTCATTCTTTTTAAATTTATTGAAAACTGCTTTGTGACACTTGTGGTCTATCCTGGAAAATGATCCATAAGCTTTAGGAGAAAATTCATATCTAAGTAGAATTATATCTGTAGGATACAAGAACCCACATTCAAGGAGAAAGGAGGCACTGGTTCATAGAAACAAAAAATAGAATGGTCATTACATTCAAGAAACCAGCACCCATACCTTTCTTTAGAGAAGTTTAGGCTTACAGAGCAAAGCAACTGAAGTCACATATTGTAAATAATGGGAGAAAATTAGCATGGTCAAGAAGCTAGCATTTTCATCCAAGTAGTGAGGAGATGAGGGATCACACAACTGTAATTCTAGAACTACGTCCTGTTTAGCAATGGAAAATACTTTTTCATCCAGAATGTTAGTATCTAGATCCAAGAGAGGAAATCATGATTCTTAGTCACACGTCCTTACATCCATATCATATTTAAAAAATAGATTGATGTAACAACCATGAAAGTAGAATGAACAACCAATGAGAGGGAGGTCAAGTTTCCCCAAACCAGAACCATTATCTGTAAAGGGGAAAGATGTGGTTATTTCAGCAAAAAAAAAAAAAAAAAAAAAAAAAAAAAAAAAAAAAAACCCAGATAGGATCCATACCCAAAGAAGAGAAGTTTGTAAATATGACTGCCTAATCCTGACCCTAAAAAGAAAAATGCCTTCATGCTAAACTTTGAGGTACAGTTATGCAGAGAGAGATGTAGTCAGATTTCAAACGACTGAGAGCCTATAGATTCTATTTAAAATAAGATTTTGGTTGCTATCGATAGTGAGATATCATTAATAACCTTGGAGACAAGTGCCATTTCTCATATTAAAGTGAGCCTGAATTCAGATCCTATTAAGATTTATGCCTTGGTTGTTAAGACAAGTATGCCAACAAAAATATCTAGGGTAAAAACAGGACAGGACTCATAGAACCTGGAGTGTATGTTCAGATCCTACTGAAATAGAAGAAATGATTTTAGAAACAGTAGGCTAGCATGTATCTCAAGGGAGAGAAGAACAGAAACCATCATGCCAGGCATCCTTATAGAGAAACCTAATAATAAGTAGGCCTTGATATGATACTCAGGAAGCAGCACCTATATGAACATGGGGATAATAATCCATAGAGTCAGTAGAAAATAGACTATTATTTTTTACATTCAGGCAACTAGAAGCCAAACCAAAAGAGGAATTTTGGTTTCATGGTACCTGTGATGGCTGGGTCCAGGAGTCAACTTAGGTAGAAGATAGTTTCCAGTTGTCTAGTCAGGCAAGCACTGGCTAGCCATTATAGCAAAAGATATCTTGTGGTGGGTTGGTAAATCAGAAGGCTGCTTTATTAACTTATCAGCCAGTTGACTGCATCTGTGACTGATTAAATCTATGATCAGCTAACAGAGTGGCTTTTCCAAATGAGATAATTTAATCAGAAAGCTAGGGTCTTCAACCAAAAAAAGTGGAGGCCAGTTTTCCTGAAGCCAGGAGTCTGTATACATATACTAATAAATAAAATTGTATAGTTGGGGGTGGATTGTATAAGTGTGAATACATTTAAATAAAATTGCATTTTAAAAAGGGAATGGTAGTTACATCAATACAGGTAGCATTAACAAACACACAAGTTTATAGAGGCAGGGACCAAGTTCAGATTCTTGTAAAGAAATGTCAGTGTTGATTAAGTCAAGGTAGCCAGCATGATAAGACATGAAGAAATACTGTCAAAGTTCAAGGTGCTGAATGCATAAACTCAAATTCTAGTGAGAATGAAGCCAGATTTGTTAGATGGAAGTCATTTATATCAATGGGAAAAAAGAGTTCAGATTTTGTATAGTCTTATTTTAGAACCTAATAAGAAACATGCCATGATTTTTATGATAAAACTAGTTCTGATTAAGATGAGAAAGAAGAGGTCATGGTTCATATAGTCAAGATCCACATCCCTTATCTTAAGAGTGCCAGTTTGAAACTGTCATGTATCCTAGAAAAGCCATGGCCTTTAATGTTCATTTAATATTGCTGAATGGGATCTTTGTCATTGTCTCCATGGAGATGTGATCCACCCAATTGTGGGCGGTAACTTTTGATTAGATGGCTTCCATGGAAATTCTTCTCAACCCCTTCAAATTGGGGTTCTATACTGGAGCCCTTTAAGAGGGAACCATTTTGGAAAAAGCTTTAGAGTCAACAGAGCCCACTTAGCTAGAGACCTTTGGGGATGCAGAAGGAAAATGCCCTCAGGGAAACTTTTGAAATGAGGAGAGAAAGCTAACAGATATCATCATGTGCTGCCTCAGTGAACAGATAAAGCCCAAACTTCACTGACCTTTACTTTGGACTTAAGTTGTCTATCTCTGGGTGCCTTAACTGGACATTTTCACAGCTTTAGAACTATAAACTTGCGACTTAATAAATTCTCTTTTTAAAAGATATTCCATTTCTTGAATATTGCACTTTGGCAGTTTATAAAATAAAACAGTGGGAAAAAAGCATGGGGCTACAGATAAGAGATCAGGAAGCTAATATCCATTTCCTCTGAAAAAGAAAGTCAGAGTGAATACAGAAGAGAGATACTGAAAACATTTCTTAGTCAAAGAATTGTACCTTGGTTGTATCTGAAGATAGAGCAGGTACAGGTTGTGATAGAAATCTGTATCCTTATTTAAAATAGGGTCTGATTATTATAGCTCAGGAATTTAACATTCATATCAGTGGAGAAAGGAGCCAAAGATTATAGTTCCAGAGGACTATATCCATGTCATAGTAAGAGGCTAGCATCTATATTCAAAATAACGGATATCATATTGCAGTAGTTTCATATGTCAGTTTGGCCAGATGAAGGTGCCTAGTTCTATTGCTGTGGACATGAGCCAGTGGCATGTGAAACTCATCTGTCACTGATTACATCTGTGGTCAGCAATGGGGAGTGTCTGCTGCAATGTATGACATTTGATTTAATTGTCTGGATGCTCAAATGAGAGAGCTCAATGCAACACAACCCAAGCAGTTCAGCATATCTCATCTCAGCACTCACAGCTCACCCCAGACCTTTAGATATGCAGAAAGCAGTGATCCTGGGGGCAGATTTTGAAATCCAGAGGCATGGAGTGAAGACCAGTAGAAATCTCCTTGTACCTTCCCATGTAAGAGAGAACCTCAAAAGAGCCTGCCTTTCATATGAAGAATCATATGGGTTATTTTTTTGCTTTTTTTTTTTTTTACATGGGCAGGCACCAGGAAACCAACCTGTGTCTTTGCCATGGCAGGCAAGAACTCTGCCACTTAATCACTGTGACACCCCCTGAAGAACTATATTTTTTAACTAAATAAATCCCCTTTTATTAAAAGCCTATCCATCTCAGGTGTGTTACATTCTGGCAGCTTTGACATACTTAAACAGATTTGGTTCCAGAGAAGTGGGGTGCTGCTGGAGTTTTCAAATATCAGATATGTTGGAACAGTTTTTTTCTGATGGATAAGGGAAAGATTTTTGAGAAACTGTGAGGTGATTGATGGAGAAGGCCTGGATTGGTTGAAAAGACTTGCAATAAATGAAACCACTGCCAGTTTGGGAAAAGGGGGACAGAAAAGGGAGTGGTTGGAGTTTGCAGAGTAAGAGCTATGAAAGCTTTGGTCTGAAGCCAAGAAACCTCAGCTCAGAGAGTGGACCCACCCATTTTTGTAGAGAAGGTGAGTTTTCCCTGAAGGCAATGAATGAGCCTTTCACTTCATTGCAGTGGAAGAGTCATGCTGCCTCAAGCCTTGGAGAAGGTACAGCACATTCCTCGGGGATTGGGGAGAGCCTGGCTGCCACCACATGGAAGGGTTGAGTGTGTGCCCTGGAGATGGTAGAGAACCCAGGTATAGCCCCAATGCTTGGATAGAGTGGAGCTGAGAAAATGTGGTCTCCCCAATGTCCCCAAAGGTTGCATTCAGAAGGAGGCAGACCACTGCATAAGACCTTGGGAAGGATGTGACTGCCATTTTCTTTGGCCAAAAGTATAAATGACTTTCAGACTTTGAAATCCAATGGAGTTTGTACTGCAGATTTTCAGAATTGTTTGGGTCTTGTGACCCCTGTGTTCCTTCCAGTTTCTTCCTATGGAGATGAAAACATATATCCTATGACTGCCCCTTCTTTGCATATTGGCACCAGATAACTTGTTTTGAGATTCATAGGTCCAGAGTCAGAAGAGAATTTTTGCCACTTAAATATCATGGGTATTTAATAACAGGGTAATGTGTATAATTGACAAGTTGACAAAGGGTAGACATGTGGTAATTAGGTTCAGGTGTCAACTTGGCCAGGTGAAGTTGCCTAGTTCTATTGCTGTGGACATAAGCCAATGGCATGTGAACCTCATTTGTTCCTGTTTGGATCAAGATAAAACATAGCTTTTCATGTGCACACAACAATTTCAAACCAGCTCAGAAAGTTCCTAGAATGTTTCAAACTCCTTACAAATAGAATGGGTTGAGTTTTCTGGACTTATCTTTCCTGATGTTCTCAAGGAGTTGCTGAACTCTCTGACTAGAAAGAAATTATACCATTTAGCCATACTTTCTAGATGAGAGAATTAGGGCTGAGGAATATGACTGTGTCTTATTTAGAGTCATACCGATGATGGGCAGCAGAATCAGGATGAAATTTCATGGCTACTGTTCCCTGCTTCAGGTCACAATATCTCAGTTAAGGGAGGAATACGGTATTTTACTAGAAAGGTAAGATGGTTAAAAACTCTTGTAGCTGCACAACCCAACATGTAGGTTAGATGGACAATGGATTGTGGAGATTTTTTTAGATTTTATAAGACCTAAATTGCTTACAATCTTGTAATTACAGGAAGATTTTGAATCTTAGGAAATTCAGGTGGCTAACCTATGCTGAGAGCTAATGTTAATCACTATTGAAAGGAAAAACTTGGCCTGGATTCTGATATGAAACCAAGAAGATTGGCATGGGGTCTGTGTAAATGGAACCACTCAGTCTGGACTCTGAAAAATCCTTTGCAGAGTCATTGTGCTTGAACCTACTGCTTCCCAAAGAGACACAAACTAATATTGGCACTATAAATGGAATTCAAATTGTATTCATTGGCAATGTGAATTGCTATTAGTGGCTTGAAACTGGCTGTGGAAAAAACTGACACTAAAACCTTCAATATCACCTCTGATAATTTCCCATGTTATCTGTCCTTTCCTCCCCCATAGCAAAGACTTCTATTTTCACACATTGCACAGCAAAACAGAATGGCAAAATTTTAATGACTTAAAGGAATTTGCTAACTTTAGGTAGGATTGGAATTATCAGAATAATAGGATGGGCTATTAGTACAACCTTCAGTTTGACACGAAAAGGAAACATCTTCCTGTAAAAATGGATTCCATTAGCTATCTCAAAACTGGCTGTCATTAGCTATTAGTAGAAATAATACCTTCAGTTTTTAATATACACTTTCCTCAAAGACTGAACTTTCACCTACTCAAACTGTATGCTTGATATTTGAGAAAAAAATTCTGGAATGTAATGGTTTCTGAGCGGTTACTCTTGGATGGATGAACAGATGGATAAATGGAAGAATGGTCATATATGTGGACACTCAGAGAGATAAAAAAGAGAGTGTTTTATTAATGTATTACTGATGAGACCATATCCCAGATCTTTGTAATGAGTGATCAATTTAGTTGTGATTTGGTTTATTTATATCTGCTAAAGGAATATTGCTGAAATCAAAGGCTAATGAACTTTAACTTGAAAACAGTGCATGTGTTTGAGTCAAAATTGATATGATCAGAAGATAGAGAACATTTCTTGGATGATGTGAGTGTTCCAATTAACTTGAAATAATGTGACAACATAAGATTTTGCAAGAGGCTAAAATAATTTTATAGCACTAGCCATTGAGAGAAGCCAATTCCCTTTCTTCACCTATGTGTCTCAATACACTACCAAGCAGCACTATCCTGGGAAGATCCAATATATGCTGCTAGGGTATGCAAATGCACTTGTACCTGTAATGCCAGGAAACAGATAACATATTGGCATTCTGACTATGTCCTCTGTACCAATTTGAAACTATTGTTTACCTCAGAAAAGCTACATTCTTTAATCCTCATTCAATATTATTGTGTGGGATCTCTTTGATTAAGGTGTTTCCATGGAGATGTGACATATCCAATTGCTGGTGGCACCTTTGGATTAGGTCGTTTCTAAGAAGATGTTTGTCCTCTATTTAAGGTGGAGTCACTTACTGGAGGCCTATACAAGAGAACCAATTTGGAAAAAGTTTCAGAGTCAATACAAGGCCAATACATTTGGAGAGGAAGGAAATGCCCCTCAGGAAGAAATTTGAAATGAGAAGTCAAAGACCCCAGCAGATGCCCACCACATGCACTCCCAGCTAACAGACGAGACCCATCAGTCTTTCTTGAGCCAAGGTTTCCCATGATTCCTTAGTTTTGACATTTTTATAGCCTACAAAATTGAAAACTGATAGCTTAATAAATTCCCTTTTAAGAAGTCATTCCATTTCTGGTATATTCCATTCTGGCAGCTTTAACATCTAAAACAGATTTTGGTACCAGAAAAATGGGGTATTGCAGTTTGTAAATGCACACTGGAACTGCATTTTGAATAGATAAGGGAAATATTCTGGAAGAGTTGTTAGAAGCCTGACAATGCATGTGTTTTTACAAACTGGAAGGAAGGCATATTTGTCTAAGGTGGAAAATTTGGAAAAATTGACTACTCATTACAGATGGAAGGAAGATTTTAAAAGCCATGAGCTGGGATACTTAGCTTAAGATATTTCCAAATTAAGAGTGGAAGATGTAGCTTAGTTTCTTCTTGCTGCTTATAGAAAATGTGTTGGGAAAGAAATAAGATGAGAACTGAACTCTAGGATACAATAAATATGGAAACTGATGATTTAGAAAATTCTGTGCTTCCAGAGATGGATATCCCAGAGAATATTGCTACATGTGAGGATATCACCAAACATGGAGGCAGTTAGTCATTTCAGAATAAGTAAGGATTTGAGATTGAGTTATCCAAAAGGGATAGTGTGTGGGCCTAAAAACCGATGCCATCTCAGGATGCCTAAATCAACCCACAATCATAGCAACATGACCTGGACTTTACTACGGTCTTAGACAGAAACAATGCATGTGTTTTTACAAACTGGAAGGAAGGCATATTTGTCTAAGGTGCAAAGATTTAAATATTTAAGTTTTCTATGCAATATTGGGACCATGCCTGGACAGGCATGGTCCCAATATTGCATAGAAAATTAACAAGCCTGTGGTGGAATCTATATAAATTGAACTACTGCTAGTCTGGCCTAAAAGGGACAAAAAATGGACAAACTAAAGGAAAAATGACTCCAACGACATAACAATGGAGGCTAGGGCCTGAAACTAAGAAATCTCAGGAGAATGGACTCACCTACTCATTTGGTGAGGGTGAGATTGCCCAAAAGGCAGAGGGTGGCACTTCCTCCTGAATGTTCAGAAAGAGTTTCAGTGCATCAGGCATCAGAGAGGGTAGAGCATATAAGCTGCTGATTGGTGGGAGCCTGATAATCACCCCATTGTTCTGGAGAGATTGTGCATATAATACAGAGGTGGTAGAGATTCTGTGTGTTGCCCTGATATTTGCAGAGCTGATAAAAATATAGTCCCCTGCAATGAGCCCCAGTCTTGGAATTCTCATCCTAGCATTTGGAGAGGGCAAGCCTATTGCATAGCCCTTGGAAGGGGTGGGACTTATGCTTTCTAAAGACTGAAGAAAATGACCCCCTGACTTTGAAATCTAAAGGAATTTTCCCTGCAAGTTTAAGAAGAATTTGGGTCTGGTGAACCCTGTGCTCCTTCCAATTTCTCCCTATGGAGAAATCCTATACTGTCCTTACTTTGTATATTGGTAGCAGATAACTTGTCATGAATTTTACAGGTGCATAACCAGAGGAAAATTTTGCCTTAGGGCAGATCATGCCAATAGCTGACGTTATGAAATTTTGTATTATTTCTGACTTCGTATTGTATTTGTATTTTTACTGAATTATTTAAATCTTTGCGATGTTGTAATGGATTGAGTGTATCTTCCATTGGAAAAAATATGTCTTTTGGGGGTTCAAAGAGTCAGTTGCCCTGGTATGAAACTGCTGCATGTCCCAGAAAAGCCATGTTTTTAATCCTCATTCATTATTGATGGGTGGGGTCTCTTTGATTAAGTTGTTTCCATGAAGATGTGATCCACCCAATCGTGGGTATGATCTTTTGATTAGGTGGTTTCCATGGGGATGTGTACCCACTTATTCAAGGAGGGGTTGCTTACTGCAGACCTTTAAGAGGGAATCATTTTGGAAAAAGATTCAAAGTCAAAACAATCCCCAGACATTTGGAGAGGAAGAAAGAAAGATGCTCCTGGGAAAGCTGTTTGAAATGAAGAAAACCTGAAGATCCCAGCAAATGCCAACCATGTGCCTTCCCAATTGACAAAGTTGTTCTAGATGTAGACCTTTCTTGAGCCAGGATATCTTTTTCCTGGATTCCCTAGTTTGGACATTTTTATGGCCTTAGAATTGTAAACTTGTAACTTAATAAATACTTTTTAAAAAGCCATTCTATGGTATATTGTGTTCTACCATTCTCCCAGGTAGGTAGAGATGCACTTAGACTTAGAGACAACATTTTCCTTCCCTTTCAGGTGGTATAAAAACAAGTAAAGCATAAAGACATAGTGGTTTCTCTTTGGTTTAAAGCTGTCAATAACTTCCCATTGTCAACAGCATTCAATGTAACATCCCTAAACTTGAGGTCAGACTTAGCCTCCTTACCCTTCTGCAATCCTTTACCATGGTCCTCTCATTGGTCTTTAACTTTTGACTCAAAGACTATTTTGTATACCTGTAACACATGAAACTTTCTTGCCATTTTGGTGCTTTCTCATTCCTGTACCTGGAATGGTCTTATATGTCTCCTGCAGAAAATCACACTGAAATTTCATCTGCAACTCTTCAAAGTTTAACTATAACATTAGGGTAAGTAAAAAAAGAAAGAAAGTTTCGCAATCTGTAAGCAAAAAGAGAAAGGGAGGGATGGTGAGAAAGGAAAGAGAAATAGGAAAGTGAAGACATCAGAGACAGCAAGGCAATGACTCTTTTTTAAAAACTGTGGATTAAAAATGTCTTTTTTTCACTAGAGGATTTGTGGATTTACAAAACAATTATACATAAAATACCATATTTCCATATACCACCCCCCCACCATCAGCTTGCATTGGTAGAAACTTTGTTAAAATTTGTGGCAGCCCTTTTTTATAATTGTATTATTTTTAACAGTATTTTTCTTCATTAGAACTGATGAAAGATTATTAAAATCATACTAATTTATGATATATATCCATATTAAATATATATCCATTATTAGCACTAGGGATATTTTCCTCATATATCATTCTTTTATAAACACCTTGTAAAACATATTTGCTATAATTCATGACAGATAATTCTTATCCTTTTATTGTTAACTACATTCCAGCATCTACAATATAATTCACTGTGTTGTAACATGCCATGTGTATTCTTTTAATACTTTTTCTAAAAATACATAAATCCTAAAATTTCCCCTTTTAACCAAATTTAACTAAATTATTCAATGCTATTGATTACACACACAATAATGTATAACTGTCACCACCATTCATTTCCAAACCTTTACTAGCCTGAACAGAAGTTCTGCACATATTAAGCATCAGCTGTACACTCTCTAATACCAATCTGTCTTCAGGAAATCAATATTTTAGATTCTAATACTATGAGTTTTCTTATTATAATTAGTTCATATTAGTGAATGAGATCATACAGTATTTTCTTTTTGTATTAGGCTTATTTCACTCAATTTAATGTCTTCTGGGTTCAACTATGTTGTTCCATATATTAGGACTTAATTCCTTTTTATAGCTGAATAATAATCCATCATATGTATATACAACATATTGTTTACTCATTTGTTGGTTGATGAATGCTTAGTTTGCTTCCATCTTTTGGAAACTGACTAGTGCTGCTGGAAACATCAGTTTGTAAATATCTGTTTCAGTCCCTGCTTTCTGTTTCTCTGGTGATAAAGTTAGTAGTAGAATTGCAAAATTGAATACTATTGTGTTTCAGGGGACTTTCTGAAGAAAATGAAAAAAATCTTAAACAATGGGAAACAACATTATTCAATAAGGATTTAATAGTGGAATATATAAAGAAATCCTACAACTTAACAATAAAAAGACAAAGCCAGTTTTAAAAATGACAAATTAAAATATTTAATTTTCCAAAGAGGAAATTCAAATATCTATAAAGCACATAAAAATATGCTCATTTCACATCTACTGGCATGGCCACTATTAAAAAATAGAAAATTGCTAGTAAAAAAATGGCGAGGTTGTGGAGAATTAGAAACACGTATTCATTGCTGTTGGGAATGTAAAATGGTAGAAGACAATTTAGTGGGCCCTCAGGAAGCTAAGTAAAGCCTCATCATTGGACCCAGAAATTCTTCTACTAGGTACATACACAGAATAACCTGAAAACAGGAACTTGAACAGGTATTTACACACCTGTGACACTACCCACAACTGCCAAAACATGGAAGAAAGGCAAATGTCTATCAGTTGATGGTTGGATAAACAAAATGTGGAATACACATATAATGAAATATTATTCAGCTGTAAATAGGAAATGTAGTTATGATGCATGAAACAATATGGATGAAACTTGACACTATGCTGAGTTTTTCATCTTGAGCATGTCCCATTTGTCTATTTTTCTTTCATTGCTGGTGCTTTGTGAGTGACAGCTAGGAAGAAATGGCTTAACACAAGGTCTTTTTTTTTTTTTACTTTTCTTAAAAAAGAAAACAATATGCTTAGAAGCACAAAAAATGGGTATCTTAGCTTAACCATGGGCATATTTAAATAAAATATCCAAAAAAATCATTGTAAAGCCTGTATTGCACAGTGAGTTTCATATATCAATTTAAAATTAAGGCCAGAAGGAAGAAATCTACATATTCAGACAGCAAAGTTCTTAAATTCAAGGCATTAAAAACTAACTTTGATAAAATTTGATCAGCTGTCAAAATTCTGAATGTTCTCAAAATAACAAGTAGAAATTTCATACAAATATGTGCATTGTTATAGTAATGACCTATGTTACTATATATTTTCCTGATTTCTGGAAAATATGAACATACAAAGATTTTTTACCATTAGCATATGGAAGTGTTAACCAGCTAAAATGGATATCTAAGTTACCTTATTCATAGGCATATTGAAAAAATTGAAGTAATTTTTGCAAAGTCTGTTTGTACAATACATTTCATAAACCCATTAAAAATTAAAGCAAGGAAGGAAAAAATCCATAAATACACATATCAGAGTTGCTTGAACTCTAAATATTAAACAGTATCTTAAATGTCATTTGCTTAACTATCAAAACTGTAGCAATCTGAAAATATCAAGTAAAGAGTTATTACAAATATCACCTTTGCTACAGTAATGAACAATGTTACTAAATATTTTCAGTTTTTGGATTATGGGAATTTATTTTATCTAATATTATTATAACAGCCTATAGGTTTTTTTGAACGAATTTCAGTTATAAATTGTAACACCCCACAGATCTGAACCCTATCACCCACCCTCACTCCCTGTGCTCCAGGTACCTCCACCCCACCAGCCCCAGTGTACACACACATCCCATAAACCCACCACAAGTACAATCCATCTTACTTCTCTTGTATCCTTCCAAGCACCATGACCCCACCGTGTTCCCTGCAGGCTGTTGCCAGTGCATAAAGGCTAAAGACATGAACTTCCACACCCAGGCTACCCTTGTCCCCTGTCCACAGTGTCGCACAGCCTCACCCCACCCTGAGTTCTGTGCATCAGTTTATGGAACTCTGCCCAGTGAACGTGACCAGACTGGGATTAGTGTTTCTTCTCCTTGATCCTCCCTTCTCTAATCCTTCTGAGACATCCACAATATATATTCAAATGCTTTATGTTGTCATTCAATTCCCTGAGAGCCTGCTCATATTTTTCAATAATTTTCCCCATGTTTTCTTTTGTATGTTGGATTTCAGATGCCAGCCTTCTAGTTAATTAATCCTTATTTCTGCCTCTTCAAATCTATTGTAGGTTTCCATGTTTTTTTCCATCTCTTCTACTGTGCTTTCATTCATTGCATAAATTCTGTGATTTGTTTTTTCAAGCTTTTGAGTTCTTTTTGTTTGCGCAGCGTATTCTTTATATCCTCCCTCAACTCATAGATTTTATTTTTGGTGAGATTTTCAATGTCTCTTCAAACATTCTGAACTAGTTGTTTCTACTCCTGTCTCTCATTTGAATTGTTGGTTTATTCCTTTCACTAGGCCATATCTTAGATTTTCCTAATATAAATTTTTATCTTTTGATGGTGTCTAGGTACTTGATTTCCTTAATTGGCTTACTCTGGAGGCCTTTTTTTCACTCTTCTATGTAGAATTTTCTCACTGGATGGCTTTGTTTTCTATGTGTTCTTTGTCATACAGTCCAATTTATTCTAGACCTCTAGCATAAGTTCTGCTTAACTGATCAGAATTTTTCAGTTCTTGATTATGTTTGTTTACCCTGCCTATTTGAGGCTTTTATCCTTCAGATATTATAGACCCCAGTCAGAGTTTCCCAACTTGACTTGTCATTTCTGAGAAGGAAAGAGTTGCCAGAATCAGTTTCCCCTGAAAGTGAGACCCAGCACTTTGTCAGAGTTTCCTATGAAGCCTCTAGACTCTGTGCTTTTCCTATTTTACCCAGCATGTGGTGCTTGTCTGCCTTTGGCTTCCCACCAATGTAAAGTGATGTGGTGCCATTAATTTTAGAAGGTTTTCCCTTCCAGGCACATGGTTGGGACAGAAATGAGGTTTTATGTTGGCAATAATTGTTCAGTTTCCCAGTTAGTGTGACCAGAGTTCCTTGAAGGAAGGATTCCACCTGAACTGGGCCCACCTTCTCTTGGGAAAGGTACTACCTTAAGGGAATTAACTCATTTCACCTGATTAGTTCATCTGTCTCTCAGACAATCATAATTCTGCCTTTGCCTGGGGTAGTGCTGGAGACTGAGAAGTCTTCCAGTTTTATCTAATAAACTATTTAGGAGTAGGAAAAGCAAAAATAAAATTAAAAAAAGCAAAACTTTTTCAGAGGAGGATCCTGCTCCTCATGTTTGTTGGTCAAGAGCTTTAGTTGGTACATACCTGTATGTATCTCCATGCTTATGTGCCCCCTTTTCTTGGGGTCTAGCTCTTTTTCAGTATTTTTTGCTGTTCAACTCAAAAAAAACCAATGCTTTGCTTTTCCATTAGCCCAACCACCTCTCCTAGTCCCTTTAGTGCTTATTCCAGGTTTATCTATGGTGGAGGCCTATTTTCTGTAGCCAGGATTTGTTACTTAATCCCAGAACTGGAGCTTGGTTGAGCTAAGCCCTTGGTGCTAATTCTCTTTCCTTTCCTCTTGGGAACCAGCATGCCACTCCCATGTGCGAGGGGTACTAGCCTCCACAGCTTGGGGGCTTTACAGTTCTGTGTGGGGTCTCAGTTGTTCCAACTGAACTTATCTTGAGCTTATAATATACTTTTCCAATAATACATGCCAGAAGGTGGCAAAAAGCCATGTTGCTTAGTTTTAAAAACTGAGGAAAATAGATATTTCATTTACTACAGTGGCATTTTTTCATGGGCTAAAAACACAAAACATTGCTTTTCAGAAAATATTCCCAAAACGATTTTTAAAACTCCTCAGGTTCTTATTTCATTTATATTTAAATCTTTCTTTGATCCAGAAACACTGGATGTTTGAGAAAACAATCACCAATAAGTGAAAATAGTTTGGAAACTGACAGAAATGACTCTTTTATTGTCATAATGCACTTCTTTTGAACATGAGTATGACTTTTATAGAACTTTTGTCAAGACCTCTGATAAATTCTTCTGTGTAGTTTTGAAAGCAAAGAAATACTCTAAGCACTCTTTTGAGATGAAAGCACATTTTCACAAATTTTTCATTTGATGTCTGTGAAGTATATTTGCTTGATTTTGAAAATGATGTGAATTTCATTTTTCTTGACTTATACAATTATTTTGGATACAATGCACATTTCCTCCAATATTTTATCAGAAGAAACCAAAATGACTGAGTTGTTTAGCTTTGAAAGCTGAGTGAAAGACATGATTCTTTTATTTATATGGCCATTTTTTGATCCAGAAACCCATTTTGCAAAGAATATTCACCAAGAAGTCTGTGAAATTCTAATTTATTTAGTAATGAAAACTGACTGATACACATATTTCATTGACTTCTATATAATTCTTCGAGTTAGAAACAAACTTTTCTTGGAATAGTCTTATAGTCTTTTAATAACTGAAACTTCCTAGTTTGCTTGGTGCTAAAATATGTGAGAAATTCATAATTCTTTGAGTTCTATTCATTTTTTTCCTGACACATTTACAGAGCACCCCTCTAGAAGCCTGTGAATTACTATGTTGCTTAGTTTTGAAGTCTGAGTGAAATTCATGTATCTTTGACATCTTTGCACATTCTTGTGCCAGAAACATAATTACAATTTCCTAGCGATCAGTGAAAATAATGTTGCTGAACAATGTAAACCTATAAAATCTATATTTCACTGACATCTACATGCCTTTTGAGCTGAAAACATTTCACATGACATTCTATGGGTCTTGAAACTACAAAGATTTCAAAAGTCATTCTTACTGACTTGTGTTCATGTTTTGAACCAGATAAACATCTGAACAGAATATTCACCTAGATTTTTGGAAAACCATTTAATTCTTTAGTTGAGAAAAATGAGGAGATATATATTTCAAGGATTATTGTGCAGTTGAAAAGCACTTTCTCTGAAAATCCTCACAGCTGTCTGCAAAATTGTGTTTCTTCATTTTAAATATGAATGTAGGAGGGCAGGTCATTTGTGGCTCAGTTCTTGCATGCCATGACAGAGACCTGGGTTTGATTCCTTGTGCCTATCCATATTTAAAAAAAAAAGAATGAAAGAGATGTTATATTTAAAACTATAAACTGTATTAGAATCTGAAACACGTTTCAATAGAATATTTACCTAGAGGGCAGTGGCAACTCTAGTTTGACTAGTTTTGACAAAGATGTGATATTCATGATACATCCCCTCTATGAACTTCTTTTGAACCACAAACATAATTTTCAGAGAATATAACCTGGAAGTCTGGAAAATAATATCATCCTATTTTTAATAATTGAGTGAATTTAACAGTGATTGAATCACTGACATACATCCACTTATGTCAAGAGGTGCTACTTATTATTGAAAACCAAGTAAATTCCTATCATTGACTTATTTTATGCCAGAAATACACATATCACCAAAGATCTGACAAGAAAATTTTAAATAACCTATTTAGATTTTTTTGAAAACTGTGGTAAATTCATGTTTCACTGACTGTTATTCTGTTCTGAGTAAGAATCACACTTTATAAAACATTTACTTCAAGAAGTCTGCCGAACTTCTATGTTACTTAGTTTTGAAAACTGGATGTAACATCATTCACAGTTTCTTTGCACTTTGCTTGAGACAGGAACACACTCTTCCCTGAACTTTTGCCTATTTCTCAATGTACTTGTTTGTGTGGTTTTGAAAACTGAAGTAAATTCATGGTCCATTGCCTACAATATCCTTATTTTGGTCCATAACAACATTTATTGTAAGAGTCTTAAAGGGACTGCAAAAAGCATAAGTTGCTTAGTTTTAAAAACTATGTAAGAATGTTTCTTGATACATATACACTTCTTTGGAACAAGAAACTCACTTTCCACACACTGTTAGCATGATGTCTATGAAATTACAATGTTTATTAGTTGTGAAAATGTGAAATATTTTTCCATTGGCTTCTACGCACTTATGCCAACAACACACAACTCAAGAAAATATTCTTTAAAGGTGGTGGAACAACTGTGTTGTTTAAAATTGAAAACTGAGTGAAAATATGCTTCTTTTACTTAGATGTCATTCTTTGAGGCTGAAACACACTTTTTAGAGAACACTTATCAAGAAAGATATGAAAATACTGTTGCTTAATTTTGAAATTGAATTAAACCCATATTTCATTCTTTTCTATGCCTTCTTTTTTTCCAGAAACATACTTTTCATAGTTTATTAACCCAAAAGACTATGAAATTATTAACTTGCTAAAATTGGAAATACCAGCAATATATAGGCTTGATGTTACTTTTATGCATATATTTAAGCTTGAACCACACTTTTCTAAGAATGTTCTCCTCTAATTCTATGAAATTACTATATTGCTTGGTTTTGAAAACTGTGAGAAATTCATGACTCATTGACTTCTGTGCACTCCTTTGGAACCAGAAACACACTTTATATAGAACTTTTTCCAATAATTTGAAACTACTGGGTTGTTCTGTTTTGAAATTGAAACAAATTAAATTTCCTTGACTATGCATTTATATTTCACAGATTTCTATGCACTTCATTTTACTCAAAATGTACTTTTCACTTAATATCCCCAGCTGTTTGCGAATCTACATCCCTTTGTTTTAAAAACTGAATTTAACACATTATTCATTTCTTCTGTAGCCTTATTTTTTTTTCTTTTTCCATCCTCTTAGTAATAGGATGATTTATTTATGAGTTGAATTACATAAATAACATCTTCCTTATAAAGAGTTATATTGAGAAAGATGTTTAAAATGCACAATGCTTTTCATTCCAAAACTTAGTGTCTGTCAGCGTTTTGTTCCCTTTAGAAATCTAATACATTATTTCTCAAGTAAAATGTAGCCTTATTTTGAATTACAATTCACTTTTCACAAGTATTGCACAGAATATTTGCCAATAAGGCTATGAATCAACAAGATTATTTGGTTTTGAATCCTGAATGAAATGAATGATTCATTTTTCTCTATGAATTCCTTTGATACATTTGGAGGATTTTCAGAAAACATTTGCGTAGATGGCATCAAACATTATTTTGATTACTTTTGAAATATGAGAGAAATTCTTTTTTTCATTGAACATATATATTCCATTTTTAGTGAGAATAATATTTTATTATTGCCCAGAGCTCTCCAGAAGTACGCTGCTGCTTAGTTTTGAATACTGAGAGAAATTCATGTGTCATTGACTTTTATGCACTTCCTTTGAGTTAGGAAATCACTTACTTTCACTATGATGTCTCTGTATTAAAATATTGCTTTCGTTCTGAAAAATGAAGTTGACATTTCATTGACTTCTATGAATTTTTTGACACAATTCACAATTCACAAAAGTATACTGAGAAAGTGGTGAAACAACTTTGCTGCTTATGAAAGTGTGTAATTTATTTTGTTTTGTTTAGAAAATTGAATATATATATTCATTTAATTGAATGTACTTCTCTTGATTCTGAAACACATATTCACTGAACATTAACCTAGAAAACTGAAACAACCAGATTGCTTAGATTTGGAATCTGAGTGACCACATGTTCAATTATTTCTGTTCCAACATTTGAGCTAGTAATACACTTCACAGTTTCTCCTCAAAATGCATATAATTATCATGCTGCTTCATTCAGAAAATGGTCAGAAATTTATTATTCTTTGACATCTACGATCTTCTATTAATCCAGAGCCGCATTTCACACAGCATTCACCTGTAAAGTTGTGATAAGTTTCTTAGTTCATCTAGAAACATTTTACATTGAACAATAGTTAGAAAACGGTGGAATATAAGGTTCCATAGTTTGGAAAACTGTGTGATATCATATTTCTTTTATTTCTGTGCATATATTTGGGCTACAAACACACTTTTCACAGAATAACTCCTGAAACTCTACTAGTATACTTTGAAAATTGAATTTGAAAAGTGAGAAACTGGCCATTCATTGATTCCTGTGCATTTCTTCTGGGCCCAATGGATATTTTTTACAGAACATTCATCATGAGCCTGTGAAACTACTCTAGTTGTAAATGTGAAAACAGAATGAAATTCATGTTTCAGTGATGTATATGTATTTCTTTTTATCTAGAATAACACTTTATAGAGCACTCAGCAAGAGGTCTGCTAAACTCTACGTTGGTTAATTTAGAAAACAGAGAGATATTCTTGTTTCATTGTTTTCTATGCACTAGTTTTGAGCCAAATTATACTTTTCTTTTAAAAACATTTAAAAGAAAAACATTTTTAACAAATATTTGTCTTGATATCTGTGAAACTATTGTTTAATTTTTATAAAATGGTGAAACATTAAATTTATGCACTTTTTTGAGATAATATTACCATTTCACAAACCATATTCTTTAAAGTTTTCAAAACAAATGTGTTGCTTAGTTTGAAAACTAAAGGAAACATATTTCATTTTATAGGTAAGACATTCTTTTTAGCTTAAAGCACACTTTTCACAGAACAATCTCACAGCAATTTGTGAACTACCAGTACAAGTTTTGAAAGTGAATGAAGTCCTGATTTCTTTTACTTCCATGACCTTCTTTTGATACAGAAAAACATTTTCACAGTAAATGTGCCTAAAAGTCTCTAAAATCCCTATGTTCCTTAATTTGGAAATTGAGTGATAAAGGTTTCACTTACTTCTCTATCCTTCTTTTAATCCAGAAACTCTTTTTCACAGAACATTCATCTAGAGGTCTGTAAAATCACTAGGTTAATTAGCTTGGAAAACAGATAAAAATTGCTATTTCATTGGCTTTTGTGCTCTGCTTTTGAGCCAAAAATGCACTATTCACAAAATTTTTACTTAATATCTGAGAGGTTACTAATTATGTAGATTTGGAGAAAGGTGTGAAAATCATTTTTCATTGAATTTATGCATTTCTTTGAGCCAAAAAACCCCACATATTTCTCAGAACATATAAGCCTAGACATTTGCAGAACAAATGTTGCTCATATTTGCAAACTGAGTGAAATAAATGTTTCACTTTCTCTGTGGCATTCTTTTGATCCAGAAAGATAACTTTAGGAAAGTCTTTCAAATATAAAAACACAAAACTGCTAGGATAAGTCATTTTGAAAAATAAGTAGAATGCATTTTTTTATTTCTATCATTTCTTTTGATCAGCAAACTCATTTTCCACAGAATATATGCCAAGAAGTCTGTGAAATTACGTGGTTCTATAGTTTTGAAAATAATTAAATTACATATTTCATTGACTTCTATGCACTTTTCTGAGTTAGAATACTACTAGGTTGCTTGGTTTTTAATTTTTTGAGAAATTTGATCCAGAAATAACTTTTCACAGAATAGTTGTTGGAGGGTTGTCAAATTACCATGTTGCTTGGTGTTGAAACTTGAGTGACAATCAGGTATGCCTGAATTCTTTGAACATTCTTGTGACAGAAACACTATTCTGTAACATTTGCCTACATATCTGTGAAACTAATGTGTTACTTAGCATTGGAAGCTGATTGAAATTCACTTCGTATTGATTCTTTGAACTCCCTTTGATCCAGGGACAGTTTTCACAGAACATTCTCCATGAGGCTTAAAGCTACTCTGTTGGGTGAGGTTGATAACTGAGTGAAATTCATGTTTCACTGACTTCTATTCACCTGTTTTGAATGAGAAAAAAAATCATACTGAATATTCATTTTTGAATTTTGGAAAAGTATTTTCTTCATTTGTTGGGAAAATGAGGGGAATTCATATTTATTTCATTTCTATGTAGTTTGTGTCAGAAATGCTTTTTTCTCTGAAATCCCCCAATTGTCTGAAAAACTGTTTCTGAATTTTAAAAGTGCATGAAATGTATGTTACATTTATTACTATGGCATCCTTTTGAACGAGGAGCACACTCAAATTGGATTAATTAGTACGAAGGCCATTGAAAGATGAATGTTGCTTAGTATAGAAACTGTACTGATATTAATGACTCATTGTCTTCTACACACTTCTTTTGGGTCAGAAAGAATTTTCAGTGAACATTCACCTAAAAGTATGCAGAACACTATTCTTATTGTCAATATCTTAGTGAAATTTGTGTGAAATCTATGCACTTGTGTTCAGCCTGAAATGCACTTTAAACAAATATTCACAAAATTCTATAAAACTATGAAGGTTTGTACTATTGAAAATGAGTAAATTCCTGTCATTGATTTTATGTAATTGGTTTGTGCCAGAAACACACATTTCACCAACGAAGAGCTGCATAGAAGCTGCAAACCTTCTATGTTGACTCACTTGAAAATGGAAGTAAATTCATGCTTCATTGACCTCTATTCACTTATTTTTAATAAGAATGACACATTCCACAAATTTTTTTCTATGAAACCTGTGGAAATTCTGTATTGCTTAGTTTTGAAAACTGAGTATAATTTATCATTCACAATTTCTATGCACTTCGTTTGAAACAGAAATGCACTTCGCTCTGAACTTTTGCACAGTGTTTCTCAATGTACTTCTTCATTTTGAAAACAGAAGGATATTCTGATTCATTGACTACCCTGTCCTTATTTTGATCCATAAGCTCACTGTTTATAGGACATTCTTAAAGAGGGTGTGAAAACATGTTCTGTTTATATTTGAAAACTGAAATTCATGTTTCATTGGCATATAGGCACTTTTTTGAACAAGAATAACATGTTATTATATCATTTGTCTAGAGTTTTCCGAAATTACTAAGCTGCTTAGCTTCAAAAACTGATATAAATTCATGTTTCATTTACTTGAATGCTCTACTTTTGAGCCAGAAACTCCCTTTTCAAACATTTAGTGTTGATGTCTGTGAAAGTACAATGGTTTTTACTTGTGAAGTTGCTGTGAACTTCATTTTTTATTGACTCCTTTAAACATTTTTTGAGTCAACAATATATAATTTACGAAAATATGCTTGGAAAGCAATGGAAAACTTCTGGCTTAGATTTGAAGATGAAGGGATGTGCACATTTATTTAAAATATACGACATTCTATTGGGGCAGAAATGCAGTTTCCTGAGAATATTCACCTTGAAATCTGTGAAGCCATTAAGTTTCTGAGTTTTGAAAATTGAGTAAAATACATATTTCGTTTACCACTATGTTATTCTTTGATTGAGAAACACAACTTTCTCTGAACATTAAGTTAGAGGTTGTGATACTTCTAGACTCCTTAGTTTGCAGAACTGTGATATCAAGTTTCATTGAATTTTGTCCTAATGTCTGCAAACTAACAGCTGCTTAGTTTTGGTAAAGATGTGAAATTCACATTTTGATGTCTCTAGGCATTTTTGAGCCAATAACACAAATTTCACAGAACATATGCCTAGACATTGGGGCAGAAAGTATGTTGCTTAGTTTTGGAAAGCAGAGGAATTACATGTTTCACGTAGTTCAATGGCATTCTTTTGAGCTACAACACCCTAGTCAGAAAACATTTGCCCAACAATTGTGAAAATACTAGGATAAGTAGTTTTGAGAAATCTGTGAAATACTTATTTCACTTCATTTCATTCTTTAGTCCCAGAAACATATATGTCATAGAAAATTTTAGGTTGCTTTGGTTTGAAAATTGAGTGAAGTACATTTTCACCTATATGATATTCTTTTGAGCCTGAAACACACTTTTCAGAGAACACTCACATAAAAAGTTGTAGTACTACTAAGTTGCTTAGTTTTGGAAATTGAAGAAACCCATATTTCATTTACCTCTATAGCCTTCTTTTGATTCAGCAATACACATTTCAATGTACATTAACCTAGAGTACTGTGAATCTACAGGTTTCTTAGTTTTGAAATCTGAGTGACATCATGTTTCATTGAACTTGAGGTATATACTTGACCTAGAGACATGCTTTTCACGGAATATACTATTCAAAGTCAATAAAAATACTATAATGCTTTGTTTTGAAAACTATTAGAAATTCATGATTTTTTTTACCTCTACATGCTTCTTTCAAGCCTGAAACACACTCTTCACAGAACATTCACCATGAGGCTACAAAACTGCTACATTACCTAATTATGTAAAAAGAGTGAAATTATTGTTTCTCTGACATATATACACTTCCTTGCACAAAAACACTTTATACAGCATTATCAAGAGCTCAGCTATACTCTTTGCTGCTTATTTCTATGCTCTATTTTTGAGACATAAAAACAGATTTCATAAATTTTTAACTTGATGCAAGTGAAATGATTATTTGTGAAATTCATTTTTCATTGACGCCATTAAATTCTTTTGAGCCAGTGAATCACAATTAACATAAAATATGCTAAGAAAGTTGAAAACAACTCAGTTGCCCAGTTTTGAAAACTGAGTGAAAAACATGTTTCATTTACTTCTATGGCATTCTTTGTTTCAGAAGTATTCTTTATGGAGAATATTCACTTAGAAAAATGTTAAACTACTAGATAAGCAGTTTAGAAATATGAGAGAACTACTCAGTTAGTGCTGAAAACAGAGAAAGTCATATCTCATTGGCTTCTATGAATTTCTTTATATCCAAAAACTTACTTTTCACTGAAGAATCTTCTAGTTATTTGCAAAACTACTATGTTAGTTTTTAATTATTGAGTGATATTGATGATTTATTGCTTTCTGCTTACTCCTTTTGAGCTAGAAACACATTTTTTCAGAATAATCAACTAGAAATCTTCCAAGCAATAAGATCAGTGAAACTTATGTTTCATTGGTTTCTGTACACTTGTCTTGGGCCAGAAACAAACTTTTAACAAACATGCTAATAGTAGTCTTCAAAACTACTATATTGCTGATCTTTGAAACTGGAATGAGATCCGTGCTTCATTGACACTTGTGAACTTGTTTTGAACCAGAAATATACTTTTAATAAAGCATTTACCTAGAATTCTCAAAATTACTAATGGCTCAGACTTGAAAATTGAGTGTAAATGTTTCATTGACTTATAATTACCTCATTTAAGTATGAATCACTCTTCTTATAGAACATTCTCTTATAATGCTGTGAGAGTCTTTTCAGTTCTGAAAACAGAGAAGAATTCATGTTTCATTCTCTTCTATGTACTCTTTTGAGAGCCAGGAATCCCCTTTTGCAGAATATTCTTTTAGATTTCTGTGAAACTCGTGTGTGACAAGTTTTGAAAACTGAGTGCAATACATATTTTGTTGACTTCTACCACATATTCTGAGCCACAAACACAGTTTCAACAGAATTTTTGCCTAGAAGAATAAAAAAATACTATGTGGCTTAACTTTTAATACTTCCTGAAATTCAATTGAATAAACTCATACTTCGATATAGAAAAAAACTTAAAGTTGTTGCCTAAAAGTCTGTGAGGCTACTGCTGCTTAACTTTATAAAGTGAGTGGAATTTGTCTTTCACTGACATAGTGTGCTATTTTTGGAGGCACAAACACACCTTTCACAGAATATTTTTAAAAGACTGTGAAACCACAATGGTCATAGTTTTAAAAACGGATTGAAATGAATGTATCACAGACATGTTCATTTCTTTGACTAAAAATCAAATTTTCACAGAAAGTTCCCCTAACATGCTGTGAAATTACTGTGTTGTTTAAATTTTTTGTTATTATTATTATCATTATCATTATCATTATTATTTGCATGGGCAGGCACTGAGTGGGCTGTTAAATTTTCTAAATGGAAAAATTCATTATTTTCTTCAATGTACTTTCTTAAGCAAGAAACAGACTTTTCAGAGAATGTTAGCCTGGAGTTCTGACATGCCAATATACTTCTTAATTTTGAAATCTATGTGACATATTTCACTGACTTCTCTGCACCACTTTTGAGGCAGAAAATCACTGTCAATAGAGATTTTCCTTAGAACTCTGAGAAAATACCATTTTGCCTTGTGAAAAACCTTACATAGGTCTACTTTTACACTTGCTCTCTTATCTTGAGACAGAAACATACTTTACAGTGATTATGCCTAGACATTAGCAAAACTACAATGTTGCTTAACTTTGAAAACAGAATAATATAGCTGGATGGCTGACATATAAGCATTTAATTTGAGCTGCAAACCCACATTTCACTGATCATTTGTCAAACAGTAAGTTGCTTAGTTTGATATCTGAGTGAAATAGATGTTTCATTGACTCCTATGCACTTCTTTTGATATAATAACACATTTCATGGAAACTTATCCTAGAAGTCTATAAAACAAATATGTTGCATCGTTTTGAAGACTACGAGTGATTGTCTCAAATTTTGTAACTTTTAGCCTTCTATGTGTTCTGTGGAAGGTGTCAGTCAGGCTCAAGTGCATAGAAGTCAATGGATAATGAATTTTGCTCAGTTCTCAAAACCAAGAAACAATATTTTCATTTCTTTTAGGTGACTGCAACTTTAAAATGTTTCAGGATCAAAGGAAGTGCATCGAAATCTATGCTGTATGATTTGCACATATGTCATGTTTCCTTGACATATATGCAGGTCTTTTGAGCCATAAACTAAATTTTCTAAAAGATTCCTATAGATAACTGCAAAATTACAATAGTTCTTAGCCATAAACTGGATGAAATACATGTTATATTGATAGCTATGCACTTAGTCGAGCCAGGAGCACAGCTTTCACAGAACCTTCACTTAACAGTTTTCAAAACTACTGCACTGCTGAGTTAAGAAAACAGTGAAAATGTGGATGATTCTCTGACATTTATGCACTATTTTTTGCCTAAATTACACATTATATAGGTCATTTGGGACCTATAGGCACTGAGAAATTATTTTCACATGTCTGAAAAATGAGAGAATTTCATGTTTCATTTACTTCCATACACTTATTTGAGACAATCACTCCCACAGAACACTTGCTTAAGTTTGTGAAACAACCATTTTACTGAGCTTTGATAAGTAAAGAAATAGTTTCATTGCCAACTATGCACTTATTTTAGCCTGAAACACATATCCCAAAGAATATTACCTACAAGGCAGCAAAATTTTCATTGTCAAGTTTTGAAAACTGAGCAAAATTCATGCTCTGTAGATATCTATGCACTTCATTTGACCCATAATTACTTTCCTGAACATTTAACTATAGAAGCAATGTTTCTTAGTTGCAAGCTGTGTGAATTTATTTGAAACAGAAACATACCCTTAACAGAATATTCTCATAGAAGTCTGTAACAGTCCTGTTGTTCAGTTTCTATGTGCTTCTCTAAGCCAGAAACTCACAATTTAAAACATTTTAATTCAAGATTGCAAAAATCACTGCTTTTTTAATAGTTTTTGAAATTAAATGTAAATCATATAGCATAGATTTCAATGCACTTCCTTTGATCCTGAAACATTTTAAAGTCGCAATCACCTAAAAGAAAGTGAAAATATTGTTTCTTGGTTTTGAGAACTGAGCAAAATCCATTATCCATTGATTTCTATGCACTTGAGCCTGATTGACACCTTCCAAAGAACATGTAGAAGGCTAAAAGTTACAAGGTTAACCATGATTGAAAACTAACAGTAATTCATAATTTGATGACTTTTATGCACTACATTGGAGCCAGACTCACAGGTTTCCCAAAAAAATCACTTAGTAAGTAGGCTGTGAACTTCTTTGTTGCTTAGTTTTGAAAACTGAGTGAATATAAAGTTTTACTGACTTGTCTGCAACTATTTGGGCCACAAAGTTTCTTTTCACAAAGTATTTTCCAATAATGCTGGGATTGTATCATATTCCTTAGTGTGCAAGTAAGTAATGAAATAATAATGTAATGAAATATGTAGTTCATTTAATTATATGCATTTTTGTGCCAGAAATGCTTGTACAGAGAACATTTGCCTAGAAGTCTGTATTATATTGCACAGATTTGAAAACTGAATGAAATGAATGTGTCATAGACTTACTTCTATTTCATTTGAGTCAGCAAAACACTAAATATTCCACTAGCAGGCTGTGAAACTACTATGTTGCTCAGCTTTGAAAAGTTAGTGAAATAAATATTTCGTTGAGTTTTATGTACTTCTTTTGAGGCAGAAAAATACTTTAAAGATGACTTTTAATTGGAAGTCTGTGAAGCTAGTTTTTCTTTGTTTTGAGAACAGAGTGAAATCATGTATACTTGACACTTGTCCACTTGACTTGAGCCAGAAGCACAATTTTCACAAAGATTCACCTGAAAGTCTGAAATAGTATACACCTTAGGTCTAAAATCTGAGAGACATAAATATTTCATTTTTTTTAATGCTTGTATTTTAAGCCGAAACTCACCTTTCACAAAATATTAACTGAAAAGTGGGTGAAAGTTTTATGTTGCTTTATATTGAAACGTAAGTGAAGTTCAGGTTTTATTACCACCTAAACATATTTGAGCCTGAATCACACTTTTTTGATAACATTCACCTAGAAGACTGTGTAAATTCTGTTGGTTAGTTTTAAACGGTGAGTGAAATTTATATTCATTTGACTTTCATACAGTTTGCTATGCAAGAAACACATTTTACACAATATTTTCCTAATTGTATGCAAAAATAATATCTTCCATATTTTTATAAACTGAGTGAGATACATTTTTCACTGTTTCTATGCATATCTTCTCAGGAAGAACCATAATTCAAATGATGGGATTGCTTTCAATAAAAGGAATTCGTTTCACAAAGAATCCCATATGTCTATTTTGTTGCTTAGATTTGAAAACTGTGGAAAATTTGTGATTCACTCTCTTTTATACACTGCTTTTGAACCTGAAATATTCCTTTAACAGCAAATCTGCCCAGAAATTTGTAAAATGCTGTTGTTTTGTTTTGAAATTCACCTATATTAGACC
This sequence comes from Tamandua tetradactyla, assembly GCF_023851605.1. NCBI lineage: Eukaryota > Metazoa > Chordata > Mammalia > Pilosa > Myrmecophagidae > Tamandua > Tamandua tetradactyla. The sequence continues at coordinate 11,673,754 of NC_135354.1, forward strand.
CTTCTGCAACTGTTTTGAGCCAGAAATACACTTTTCAAAATACCCTGAGAGGTCTATGAAACTGCAAGATTGCTTTGATTTGAAATCTTAATGAAACACATTTCATTGACTTTTATGTACTTACTTCAGTAAGAAGCCCAAAGAATACTGTGCTTTTTAATTTAAAAAACTATGTGAAATTCCTAATTCTTTCACTCCAAGCATTTCTTTTCTGACTAAATTACGCTTCCACAGAATTTTTGCCTCAAAGTTGTGAAACTGTTAAATTGCTTAGGCTTTTTAGATGATCGAAGCACATGTTTCATTTACTTCTGACACTTCATTGAGTCTGATTCACACATTTTGTAGAATATTTGAATAAATTTCTTTGAAATGACAGTGCTATTTAACTTTGAAAACTGAGTGAAATTCATGATCTCTTTATTTTAATTCACATCATTAGTACCAGAAGCAAAAGTTTCATGAACATTCCCATAAAATGCTGCAAAAATATTGTTTAGTTTTGCAGGTTAAAAATTCATGTATCATAGGCCTCTGTGCATTTCTCTTGAAACAGAAACATACTTTTCACATGCATTCCCCTAGCGTTTGTTAAAATGCTGCATAGCTGAGACAAAACAACTGAATGTACTCCATGTTTCATAAACATTTATGCACTAACATTTATGCACTAATACTAACAGTCACACATTTTCCACACATTACTGAAAGTCTTGTGATACAACTGTTTTACTGACTTTTGAGAATTGAGTGAAATACATGTTTCATTGACTGCTATGCACTTCCATTGTGACATCAAATAGAACTTTCACCTAGAAATCTGTGAGAGCACTTTATTGTGAAGTTTTGAAAAGTAAGATCAATTCTTGCTTCATTAAATTTTATGCACTTATTTTGTACCAGAAACACTTTTCAAAGAACATTCACCTTGAATGCTCTGATACTAAAATGTTGCTTACTCTTGAAAACTGTGGAAGTCAGGTATCATAATTTTTGCTGTTTGCAAGATGCAATTTTGAATGAATAACCACATGGGTATCAGCAAAACTACTATGTCCCTTAGTAATGACCATAGAGTAAATTTTGATATTCATTGACTTCAATACTCTCCTTTAGACTGAATCACACTTTTCCCTACAGAAAAGTCAGCTTGAAGGCAGTGAGGGTATGCTGTCACTAGTTCTGAAAATGTGTGAATGTACTGTCATGAATACTATGCACTTCTGTTTATCAAGGAACACACTTTACACAAATCTTTGCCTACAACTACGTGAGGCTACTATTTTGCTTAATTTTTAACTTAGTGTATTTCTTGATTTACTGGTCTACATATATCTTCAGACCCAGAAGCTTATTTTTAATAAAACAATTGTATAGAAGACTGTGATAACATTACATCACTTAATTTTTAAAGCTGAATGAAATTCAGTGTCATTGACTTCAGTACAATTGTCTTCTGCCAGAAGCATACTTGTAACAATCAGTTGCTTAGAAGTCTGTGAAATTTCTGTGCTACTAGTGGAGAAATTAATGAAATGCATTTCATCTTCTTCCATGCACTTAGATTGTATTGTTCCAGAAATATACCTGTCACAGAACATACATGTGGGGGCTGCAAAACTGTTGTGCTGCTTGGGTTTTTAAGCAACTTAACATGTTGCTTTTTCTTGAAAACAGTTAAAATTTTATTTCACTGACTTTGCACTCTTTTTGAGCTCAAAACACACTTTTAATAGATTATTTCCCTAGGAGTCTGTAAAACTGATGATTAGTTCTGAAAACTGTGTTTCATTGACTTCTGTATGGTACTTTTTGGTCAGAATCACACTTTTCACAAATCATTCACCTGGAAGTCTGCAAATCTACTATGCTGCGTATATTTGAAAAGTGATTGAAATTTTTTTCATTGATATCTATGTGGTACTTTTGAGGGCAAAACACACTTTTCACAAAACATTGGCCTTGAAGACAATGATAAATAGGTTGTTAGTTTTGAAAACAAAGATATTCATGTTTCTTGACATTTATGAACATCTCTTGAGCAGTAGACACACTTTTCACATAATACTCACCCAAATTCTGTGAAACAGCTATGTAATGAAGTACAGAAAAAAAGATGAAATGTTTCATTGCCCTCTAGGTACTTCTTCTGAGGCAGAAAAACAGTTTTCTCAGATTACTCCTACAGAAGTCTGAAAAATCTTTGTTGCCTTAACTTTGAACATTAAGAAATAATCATGTTTCATTGATATCTATGTGGTATTTCTGAGTGATTAATACATTTTTTACAGACTATTCCCCTAAAAGTTTGAAAAATTCTTCTTTTCCACAATTTTGAGTACTGAGTGAAATTCAATTATTATAGAATTTTATGCACTTGTATTGTAACTTGAACACACCTTTCACTAACATTCATCTAGAACTCTAAAATTCTGTACTTAGCTTTGTAAACTGAATGAAATGCATGTTTAGTTGATGTCTAGGCTTGTATTTTGTGCTCAAAACACCATTACAGAACATTTGTCTAGCAGCCATCAAAGTTTCAACATTGCTTTGCTTTGATTTCTGAGTTTGAATGCATTGTTCATTGAAATCCACGCATTTCTTTTGAGCTCAAAACACAATTTTTACCAAACATTCCTCTCATTCTATTTTTCTTATTTTAAAACTGATACACAATAAATTGATTTCTTTGCACTTTTTTTTCAGCTAAAAATATAACTTTCATAGAAATTCTTAGAGGCCACAAAACAAATGAAAAACCTCTTATGTGGCTTGCTTCTAAAATCTGATTGAAATACGTGTTTTGTTGAATTTCATGCACTACTTTTGAGCCAGAAACCCCCCTTTCAATGAACGCTGGTCTATAAATCTTAGAAACTACTTATGAAGCTTGGTTTTGAAATCTGAATGTAATTAATGTTTCATTGATCTCTGTATACTTCTTTTGAGCCAGAAACAAGCTTTTGACAGAAAGATCTCCTAGATGCTTATAAAACATTTGCTGTTTAATTTGGATAACTGAGTTGGATTAATGTTTCTATGTACTTCTTTCGATATGGGAATATATTTGTCACATCAAATATTTCTAGAGCTCTGAAAATTAGAATTTTGTGTTTTATAAATGTGAGGGAAACATGTTTTATTGACTTTCATAAACTTCTTTGAGTTAAAATCACAATAAGAACCATCTGTCTAGAGCAGTGTGAGATTTCCTATGTTGTTTAGTTTTGAAAATTGAGTATTCAATTCACTGCCTTCTTATCACATCTACTGTGCCAGAAACACACTTTACACAGAATATTACCTAGAAGACTGTGAAACAGAATGTTATTTAGTTGTGAAATTGATTATTCACTGTCTTATATGGATGTCTTTTGAACTTGAACACACTTTACACAGAATAATGTTGCCATGTTTTATATATCTCATTGAAGTTTGCAAAATTGCTATGTTGCTTATTTATGAAAACAGGTTGCATTAACTACTGTGACTTTTCTGAGCCCATAGACATTTCTCACAAATATTCGCATGGATGGCTGCAAAACTACTGCTGCTTACTTTTGACAACTAAGTAAAGTACTTACTTCGTTAACTTCTATGCACAACTTTTAATGAAGAAACAAACTTTTCAAAGAATTTATGCCTGAAAGTCTGCCCAAATTGTATTTCGCATAGGTTTGAGATCTGACAAAAATACGTGTTTCATGGTCATCTATACACATTTCTGAAGCAGAATGTTGTTTTTTTTCTGAACACAAACTCAAAGTAGAATGAACACTTTCTAGTTCAAACTCAAACTAGTATGTTGTTTAGCTTTTAAACTGATTGAAATTTGAAGTCATGGGAATCTACTCTTATTTTGAGCCAGAAACAAAATTTCCATAGAACACTTCCTTAGAAGTTTTGAAACAGCTGTGTTGCATTTTTAAATATTGCTGGAAATTAACATATCATTGAATACTATGCAATAGTCTTGAGCCTGTCCTCTTTTTGCATATTCTCACTGACATCCTTGAAACATTATGCTGCTTAGTTATGAAAACAGGGTGATATTCATGTATCCTTGAGTTCTGTGCACTGTCTTGAGCATAAAATGCATTTTTCATAACATTCTCCTAATGGGTGCATACCTACATTGCTTACATTGAAAACTGAGTTACATTTACATTTTGTTGACTTCTTCTGTGCAAAAACCTCACTTTCAACAGAATTTGTGATTGGGAGACTGCAAAATATGAATTTTAGTTTTGATGACAGTAACTTCATGATATATTGACTCTATGTACCTTCTTTGAGAAACACAATTTCCAGTGAACATTATTCTACATATCTGCTAAACTTTGATGGGTACTTTTGAAAACAGTGAGATTTGTATTTCATTGATATTTATGAACACATCTATTGAACAAGAAAATACATTTTTAACAATATTCTCCTAGTATTGTTGCTTCCTATGAAATGGAGCTTGAAGGATGTTAAGGAATGATGAGAAAGAAAGAGACAGATGGGATCAGGGGGACTGAAGCTCAGTGATAACAGACAACAGACCACTTTATTCTTAACTAGATCCTGCTTACATACTGCAGGATGACAAAAGGCATGCATGCATTTCCTGAGGGAAAAAAGTAGGTATCTTTCAGTACCCTTCCTTCATACTTAAGATAATCATTTGGGGTAAACAAACATTCTCTTCCTCCTAGACTGTTTTACATAAATCAGATAACCTAAAGCAGATTACAATCTCCACAGTTTACTGCTGACATCGCCCTCATGCCATCTGCTCCCAACTAGTTCTGCAGGTCTTATGTTAATCCTATCTCCTAATTCATAGTATCTGTGAATATGTTATGTTGCTTCATTTTAAACATTTAGTGAAGTACATGTGTGTGTGTACATATACTTCAACAACTTAAATATATTGATTATATATATTAATATATATATATATATATATATATATATATATATATATATATATACTCATCAACTTTTATGCAAGTGTTTCATGGCAGAATCATATTTTTTGCAGAACTTTTACAAGGAAGTCTTCAAAGCTTTGTTGACTTCTATGCAATTATTTTGAGAAAGAAATCCACTTTTCCAGAACATTTGCCTAGAAGCATGCGAAATTGCAATATTGCTTAGATTTGTAAGCTGATGGAAATTTCAGTATCATTGACTTTTATGCACATTTTTTTTTGCATGGGCAGGCACCAGGAATTGAACCTGGGTCTCAAGCATGCTAGGTGAGATCTCTGCCTGCTGAACCACTGTGGCCTGCCCTGGGCACTTTTTGTTGAACCTGAAATGCAATTTTCACAGAACTTTCTCCTAGATATCTGTGACACTTCTAATTTTCTCAGTTTTGGAAATTGAGTATAAGATATATTTCTTTGACTTATTTCTATTTCTCTTGACCCAGAATTATAGCTTTCACAGAGTATTCTCTATAGGTATATAAAACTCCCAAGTGGGTTGGGTTTGAAATCTTAATGATATACCTGGTTCACTGAATATCATACAATACATTTGATCCAGAAAAATCTTTTTATGACAATTGCCCTAGAAATAGATAAAAGTAGCATGATGCTTAGCTTAGACAATTCAGTGAGATTAAGGTGTTATTTATTTATTTGCATATATTTTATACCAGAAACACACCTTAAATCCCATTCAACTAGAAGGCTTTAAAACTATTACATTTCTTTGCATTGAAAATGAGTGAAATTCATATTAATAGACTTCTATGAACTTCCACTGGTTGAAGAAACTCTCTTTTCAATGTAAGTTCACCTCTAGGTGACCTTCTTTTTAATCAGAAACACTTTTTGCTAAACTTTTGCCTAGCAACTGTGAAAACCCTTTATTGCCTATTTCCAAATCTAGGTGAAAATCATCATTCTTTGAATCCATTCACTTCTGATGAGACAAAGCCATACTTTTCATAGAACAGCTTCCAGAAGTCTGCTGAACTATAATGTTTTGCTTTGAAATCTGAATGAAATTAATCTTTCATTGACTTTTATGCATCTCTTTTGAGCAAGAAAAACCATTATCATTTCACTTAGAGTCTACAAAAATAGTAATTGTATTGCTTAGAAAACTTAATGCAGTGCATGTTTTATTGACCTGGATTGGAAAACTTAGTGAAATACATCTTTCATTGATTTTACTTGTTATTTTGTGGCAGAAATATACCATTTATAGAAATTTTGCCCAGAAATCTGTAAAACTAATATGTTACAGTTTTCAAAATGGAAAATTCATGATTTTGACTTCTAAGAACTTATTTTGAGTGAGAATTACATTTTTCTCAGAACATTCACACACAATATTATGAAATTACAAATTTGCTAATAATTGAAAGTTAAGAAATTCGTGGTTCATTGGCTTCTATGAGGCCAGAAAAGTATTTTTCACAGAATATATACTGAGGAACTTGAAAATTCAGGAAATAAATATTTCATTGAACTTATTTGTACTTATTTGAATTTACCAATCCAATACATTTTCCCAGAAGTCTGCACAACTTCTGCATGCCTTATTTTCAAATCTTAGTGAAATACTTTTCATTGAATTCTCTGCACCACTACTGAAGCAGAAACATCCCTTTCAGTGAATATTTGACTAGAAATAAGCAAAACTTTTAAGATGGTTGGTTTTGAAAACTTAATAATATAAATATCTCATTGACTTCCATTCACTTCTTTTCTGCCAGAAAAACTTTTAAATCCACATTCACTTGCCAAACTTAAACATTGCTTAATTGTGAAACTGATTTATATATGTTTCATTGGCTTCTATGGACTTTTTGAAACAAACCTAACATTCACCTAGGATAACTTAGATATCTGTCAAACAACTATGTTGGTTAGTTTTGAAAACTGAGTCAAATTCATTTTTCTTTTACTCCAATTCACTTGTTTCAGGTTGAATCACAGTTGACATAGACATTCAGCTAGAATTTGACAGTGCTACTTTGCTTAGTTTTCATGGCAGTGAAATAAATGATTTATTGAATTCAATGCATATTTTTAGCATTAGAAATGCCCTTTTCACAGACATTTACTTTGAAGTCTGTCAAATCATAATGTTCTTTGGTTTTAAAACTGAGAGATATTCATGATTGCTTGACATCTCTATACCTCATTTTGTGCCAGAAAGAATTTTCACAGAAAATTGATGTTGAATGCTGCAACTGTACTATGTTTCTTGATTTGGAAAACTGAGTGCAATAAATGTTTCAGGGCGGGCCGCGGTGGCTCAGCGGGCAAAGTGCTTGCCTGCCATGCCGGAGGACCTCGGTTCGATTCCCGGCCCCAGCCCATGTAAAAAACAAGCAAACAAACAAAATACAATAAAACAAGAAAATGTTTAAAGATGTTTCCCTTTCTTCCTTCCTTCCATCCTTCCTTCCTTCTCTCTGTCTTTCCTTCCCTTCCTCCCTCTCTCTTTAAAAAAAAAAAAAAAAAAAAAAAAAGAATAAATGTTTCATTTTCTTCTACGCTCTTCTGTTTAGCCAGCAACAAGCATGGACAAATTACTTTGCTGGATTCAGCAAACTACTATGTTGGTAAGTCCATATATTGAGTGATATTCACATTTTATGTTTTTGTTTGAACATGGAACACTATTTATACTAAGCATTTGCCTGAAAGTCTGCCAACTACTATGGTGATTAAATAGAAATCTCATTAAAATACATGTTTCAATGAAATTTTTTTAACTTATTTGTTCCAGATGCCCAACATTTTGAGAATTTTTCCTAGAAGTCTGTGAATCTGTTACTTTGTGCTTTTAGTATTAAGTAAAATTCCTGTTTGATTGACATCTGTGCATTTCTTTTGAGAGAGAAATATTCCTTTCACTTAATGTTTGCTTAGAAGTCTGAAAAACTATTTTGCTCACATTTGATAATTGGTAGAAATTCATGATTAATAGACTTCTGTGCCATTATCAACCAGAAACACACTTTTCAAAGAATATTCTCGTAGATGTATCAAAACTTCTATTTAGTATTCTGGATTTGAATAAGTGACTAAAATGCATGTTTCACTGACTTCTGTGTACTTCTCTTGGGCCCAAAATCATATTTTAAAGAACAGTCCTCTAAAGGGTTGTAAAATTAAACTGTAGCTTAATTTTGAAAACTGAGAGAAATTCATGTTTGTCCTTTATGTACTACTTTTGAGCCAGAAACACATCTTCATAAAGCATTTGTCTTGAAGACTGAAAGTTGCATTGCTTCATTTTAATCTTGATAGATATTCATGTTTTTGATCTTCTATGCACTTCTTTGATAATTAATCATGCATTTCACAGAACTACACCTAGAATACTGTGGCAGAACTATGTTACTAGGCTTCAGAGACAGAAACAGTTCATTGAATTCTATGCATATTTTCTAGAGAAAGACAAAATTTCCACAAAACATTTCCCAAGAAATCTGTGGAACTATAATATTGCATTGCTTTCTTTTGAAAACTGAGTGAAAAACATGTTTCATTGACTTCTCAGCACCTATTTTTCACAAGATGAAAATTTAAATTACCAAGAATTCTTTGAAACTATTAGGCTGCTAATATTTGAACAGTGAGCATATTCAGGTGTCATAGACATCTGTGTACTAGTCTGAAACAAGAAACACAGTTTCACAAATATTTTCCTAGATATTTTTGAATAGCCTACATTGTTTTAGCTTTCAAAACTGAATGAAATGCATCTTTCATTGTCTTGTATGCATTTATTTAGAGTAGAAATCTCCTTTCATGCACAATTCACCTAGAATTCCATGAATGTGCTGCATTTCTTATTTTTGAATACTGTGTGTAATTCATGTTTCTAAGCACTTATTTAGAGATTTTGTCACCATTTCAACAGAATATTTGCCTAGAATTCCATGACAGTACCATGTTGCCATGTTTGGAAAACAGTGTAATAGATGTTTCATTGAAACCAATGCATTCTTTTCTGCCAGAAGCAAACTTTTCACTGACCATTTCACTAGAGGTTGACAAAACTATTATGTTACTTAGTTAAAAATTGAGGAGTCATTTTTTTTGAGTAAGAAATACTTTACAGAACATCTGTCAGATAGGGTACAAACTTTTTTAATGAGTTTTCAAACTCAGTGAAGCACATGATTCATTGAATTCTATAAAACATTTGAGTCAAACATCTTTCCCACAATATTTGTCCAGATATGGTGAAATATCTATGTTTATGAATTTTGAACTATGAGTGAAACATAAATTTCAATGACTTCTATAATCTTTTGAGCTAGAAACACCTTTTCACATAATTCTGGCCTCGTAAACTGTGGGACTATTATGTTGCTCACATTTAAAAATTTTCAGAAATTCAAAGTTCATCAATGTCTATGTGCTATGTTGAGGCAGATACACATTCCCAAACAGCATTTACCTAGAGGCCTAAAATTACTGAGTTGCTCAGTTTTAGAGATTGAGGATAGGCATGCTTTATTCCCTTCTATGCACTTTGAGGATGAATCATACTTTTCAGAAAATACTTGCCCCGAATTCTGTGACACTACCTTTTTGCTTTATTTTGAAAATGTATGAAATCAATGTCTCGCTGAATCTTTGTGCCAGAAACCCACATTTAGAGAACATTCACCAAATATTATGAAAAATTACAATTTTGCATGGCTTTGTTTGGAAAACTGAGATAAATTCATGTTTAATCCTCATCTACCCTTCATTTGAGCCATAAACGCACTTTATTCAGAACATTTAAGTAGAAGTTAGCAAACCCACTATGATGCTTGGTTTTGAAATCTGAGTTATATTCATGTATAATTGACTTATGTGCATTAGGCTTGGCTAGAAATACTTTCCCTGAATATTTGCACAGATTTCTGCACAACTGCTCTGTTGCTTAGGTTTGAAAACTGAGTGAGATTCATCTTCATTGACTTCTAGGCAATGACCTGAAACTGAGAACCAGTTTTCCCAAAACAATGGTTTAGACTTCTGTCAGAATACTATGCTGGTTATTTTTGAAAACTAACTGAAATAAATGTTTCATTATTCTATGAAAATCTTTTGAGTCCAAAGCTGTCATTTATCCGAACATTCACTTAGAATTCTATGAAATTATAATGTTCCTGTTGTATTAGTTAGGGTTCTCTAGAGAAACAGAACCAACAGGGAACACTTGCAAATATAAAATTTATGAAAGTGTCTCACGTGACCGTAGGAACGCAGAGTCCAAAATCCACAGGGCAGGCTGCGAAGCCGACGACTCCAATGGATGGCCTGGACGAACTCCACAGGAAAGGCTCACCAGCCAAAGCAGGAATGGAATGGAACCTGTCTCCTCTGAGTCCTCCTTAAAAGGCTTCCCATGATTGGATTTAGCATCACTAATTGCAGGAGACACTCCCCTTTGGCTGATTACAAATGGAATCAGCTGCAGATGTAGCTGACGTGATCATGACCTAATCCTATGAAATGTCCTCATTGCAACAGACAGGCCAGCGCTTGCCCAATCATATGAACAGGTACCACAACTTGGCCAAGTTGACACCTGTCCCTAACCATGACATTCCTTAATTTCAAACCTGAGAGAAATTTCTTTCATTGACTTTTATGCACTTATTTTGCACCAGAAAGCACTTTTCACAGAAAATACTGTATTTTGTGGCTTAGTTTTGAGAGCTGAAGGAAATACGTTTCATTGACTTGTTATGTACATCTTTCAGCCACAAACAAAATTTTCCCACAAAATATTAACAAATGTTTGAAAAAATTTATTGCTCAGATCTGTAAGCACAGTGAAATACATTTCCTCCTGATTTTTATGCACTTCTCTAAGCCTTCAGCACACATTTCAAAGAACATTGCCACAGTGTGCTGTGAAATACATTGTTCATTAGATTTGAAATGAGAGACATGCATGCTTCATTGACTTCTATGCATTATTCTGAGTCAGATACATTTTCCAAGAAAGCCACCTTCAAGAAAGAGAAATGACAATATTTTTCTCTTCTGAAAACTAACAAAATACATTTTTCATTACTTTTGTGCACTTTGTTTGAACAAGAAACACCCTTTTCTAAGAACAAAGGCTATAAGTCTGTGAAACAATCATGTGCACTAATTTTGAAATCAGTGAAAACAGTTTCATGAATTCTATGCACTTCTTAGCACCAGAAACACGTGTGGTTGAAATTTTCATTTGTACTTAGAAAGCTACAAATCTATGTGCATTAAAAATGTTGAAATATGTCTCAGTGACTTCTATGCACTGATTTATTCAGATGTCATTTAACAGAACATTTGACAAGAGTGCTGCATAATTACTGTTGCTCAGTTTTGAAAACTAGTTAAATACATTTGACTGACTTCTATGTATTTATTTTGAGCCACACTTTTCACAGTACATTCTCCTAGAAGACTGATACACTACTCTGTTGCTTAGTTTTGAAACTGTTTGAAATTCATGTTCCATTGACATCTGTGCAGTGCTTTACAGTCAGAAACATAAGTATCACAGAATATTTGTATTAAAGACTGAGATTAGTAGATTTCTTAGTTTTCATTCTTTACTTAAATCAATGGCTCATTGAATTTCATTCACAGCTGTTACCCAGAAACACTTTTCATTAATTATTCATGTAGAAATCTGTGAAATTACAAAATTGCTTAGTTTTGAAAACTCAAGAGAAATTCACTTTTCATCATTTTCTATGCAGTTCCTTTGGATTGGAAACAATTTTTCAAAGAACATTAATCTAAGAATCTAGCAAAACTATGATATTGTTTAGTTTTGAAATCTGAAAGAAATTTATGTATCATTCTGAATTATGAACCAGAAACACACTTTTCAGAGAACATTGCTGAAAAGACTGTGAAACAAAAGATTGTGAATCTATTGTAATTCTAACTTTGTGAAATGTTTGGAAATTCATAATACAGAGACATGTATGTACTTAGTCAGCCAGACATTTTTCACAGAAAATTCCCAGAAGTTTGCAAACATAGAGTGCTGCTTAGACTGAAAATGGAGTGAAAAACAGGTTTCACTGAAATTTTTAAAATTTAAAAAATTAAAAATTTAAATCAGTTTTCAAAACTAAGAAAATCAATACACAGACTTCTAAGTGATTTGTCTGTGAAAATTGTATTTCAGGATCAAAAGAAGTGTATAGATATCAATCTAAGAATTATTTTTTTCTCAGTTTTCAAAACTAAGCATCAGTGTAAATTCATAGCCTTATCAGCAAATGTACTTTGAAATATGTTTATTTCTCAAAATAAACACTCTATATCCTAATTTCACTTCTTTTCTGGCAGAAGAACACTTTCACAACTGGTACTATGAAATCTCTGAAAGATCTATGTTGTTTTGCTTTTAAGAACTGAGTGAAACTTGTCACACTTTTTACTTCTATGCACTTCTTTTGAACTGGAAACACACTTTCACAGAACATTAACATGTCTGACAAACTACTGAATTCTTTAAGAGAAAAAATTTTACAGAAAATTTCTTAGAAAGTAGGGAATCTACTATGTGGCTTAGTTTAGAAAATTGGGTTAAATTTGTATTTCACTGACTTCTATGCACTATTTTTATGAAGAACCCTACCTTTCACAAAATATCTACCTCAAAATCTGTGAAAATGCTATTTTGCTTGGTTTAGAGAACAGGGTGAAATTCATGATTTATAGAATTCAATGGGCTGTTTTGAATCAGAGATACAGTTTTCACAAAGTGTTCTACAAGTCTGCCAAACATTGTTGCTTGGTTTTGATACCTGATGAAATTCATGTTTCCTTGTCTTCTACACATTTACTTGTCTTTGGCCTTAAATATTTATTAAACAAATTACTATGTCGCTTAGTTTTGAAACATGAGTAGTATACATGATTCATTGTTTAACAGGCACTTATTTAGAGCAGAAACCCTATTATCATGCAATGTAAAATCTATGAAGACACCATATTGCTTAGTTTAGTAAACTAAATGAAATTCATGTTTCATTGAATTCCCTACACAACTTCAGATCCAGTAATAAACTTCAAAACACAACTGCCTAAAACATTTCAACTTATTGTGCTAGTTTACACTCAGAGAAATCATTATAATTGACTTCTATGGACTTTTATTGAACACATTTTTTCACAAGCAAATCACCAAGATATGTGTGAAACAACTCTATGATTAATTTTGAAAACTGCAGGAAACTCATTATTCACTGAATTTTTGCACTTATTTTGAGTCAGAACACTCCATCAACTGATAATATTCCTAGAAGTTTTAAAGGTTATTAAGTATGGAAATTGATTGAAAATCATTGCACATTGTTTGACCACACTGTTTAGTGCTCAAAATAAAATATTGTTTAGATTTTATTAATGAATGAATAAATCTTTCTTTGATTTCCATGCACTTCTTTTGAGGAAGAAACACAGATTTCACAGAGTATCCTAGTCTACAAAAATATGTTTAGTTTTGTAAAAATTCATTAAAATATATATTTCATTGAACTGTAACCACTACTTTAGAAATAGAATCACTTTTTCTTCAGAATATTTGCCTAGATCTCTGTAAAACTATGTTGCCTAGCTTTTACTACTGTATGAAGTTCATGTTTCTTTGATTTCTTTGAAATTCTTTTAGACAGAAAAGCATTTTTCATGGAACATTGGCCTAACAGACTCTGAAAATACTGTGTGGCTTAATTTTGAAATATGAGGGAATTATTTTTGCTTCAATTCTATATTTTTCTTTTGAGGCTGAATCATACTACAGAATATTAGCCTATGAAGCTGCAAGAGAGCCAAACAAATGTGTAAAATTCATGTTCTGTTGACTCATGACTTGATATGAGCTTGAATCTCACTTTATGCAAAAATATTCCCCAAGAAGGCTGTGAAATTAGTGGAGCATAGTTTTAAATTCCTAATGCTACTATGGTTCCTTAACATCTGTTGACTTCCTTTGAGCAGGAAACACACATTTACAGAACAATCATCTAGATTTCTGTGAAAGAACTGTTGGTTAGATTGAAAAGTTAGTGACAATCCAGATTTGTTTAATTCTAGGTACTTATTATGACCAATAAAATATCTTTTCACAGAACATTTGATGAGATGTTTGCAAAATTACTTGGTACATAGTTAGAAATTCCGGTTTCATGTATTTCTATGGATGTCACTTGAACAAAAGATCCCATGCATCAGAGGACATTTCCTAATATCGTAAAATCATTATTGGTTAGTATTGTAAATCCAGAAATTATGTTTCATTGAATTCCATGAACTTATTGGAAGTCAAATACACCCTTTCCAACTATATACACCAAGAAATATGCAAAACTTTTAAATTGCTCTGTCTTGAGATTAATGTTTCATTGACTACTTTGGACTTATTTTGGGCCAGAAGTACACCTTTTACAGAATGTTCACATTGAATATGGCAGAAATATCTGTCCTTAGTTTTGAAAATTGAATGAAAAACTTATTTCATTGTCACATATGCATTCATTTGAGACAAAATCACATACTGCCCAAAACATTCACCAAGCAACTACAAAAAAAGTCTGAGAAACAACAATGTTGCTTAGCATTGAAAACTGTGTGAAATATGTGTTTCATTCACATTTATGCTCCTATTCTGAAAAATGGAATAACTTTTTTTATTAATTAAAGAAAAAAAGAAATTTACCCAACATTTAGAAATCATTCCATTCTACATATGCAATCAGTAATTCTTAACATCACCACATAGATGCATGATTGTACATTTGCATCGATTTAGGAAAAGAACTAGCAAAACAACAGAAAAAGATATAGAATGATAATATAGAGAAATAATAATAATAATAATAAAAGAAAAGGAAAAAGAAAAAAAGACAAACAAACAAACAGACAGACAAAAAAAAACCTATAGCTCAGATGCAGGTTCATTCAGTGTTTTAACATGACTACTGTACAATTAGGTATTATTGTGCTGTCCATTTTTGAGTTTTTGTATCTAGTCCTGTTGCACAGTCTGTATCCCTTCAGGTCTGATTACCCATTATCTTACCCTGTTTCTAATTCCTGCTGGACTCTGTTATCAATGACATATTCCAAGTTTATTCTCAAATGTAGAACATTCATTTAGTTGACTATAAGAAGTAAAAAATTGTTTTATATTAAAAAAGGAAATTCATGATTCATTGATTTAAAAGCCCTATTTTTGAGGCAGTAATGCACTTTTTAAGAATAGTTTAGAATTCTGAGAAAAGAATATTTTCTTAGGTGTGGAAATAGAATGAAATACATGATTCATTGATTTTTATGCAATACTTTTGAGCCAAAAATTCATTTCGCACAGAGTATCCTCCCAGATGACTGCCAAAATTTATCTTGCTTAATTTTAAACTGTATGAAACTCTTTTCATAAACTTCTAAGCATATACCCAGAACCAGGAAAAAATTTTTCTTGGAACTTTCTCTTAGAAGTCTGTGAAATTAAAATGTTGCTTAATGCTTAAAACTAACAGAAACTCCTGGTTTTTGGCTATAATGTACTTACTTGATTCTAAAACACTTTTTCCTGAACAATCACTTAGATGTTTGCAATCTACAAACATTATAATTTTGAAAACTTGTGAAATTCAACTCTCATAACTAATATATACATCTTTGAACAAGAAACACACTTTTTATCATACGTTCACAATGGCTCTTCAAATGTACTCTCTTGCTTTGTTTAGAAAACTTTGTTAAGCAAATGTTTCATTTACTTATCTGGCCATCTTTTGATTCAGACACGTGGTTTTTATGGCACACACCCACGAAGATGGAGAAAACTATATTGCTTAATTTTGAAAACTGAGTGAAGTGTATGTTTCATTGACATTTAATTACTTCTTTTGAGCCCAAAACACATGTTCACAGAGCATTATCCAAGAAGTCAGTGAAGCTGCTACTTTACACAAATATCATAAAACACAAAATTCATGTTTTCATTTAGTTCTATGGACATCTTTGCAAAAATATTTCATAGAATATTTGCCTAGAAGAAGGTAAAACTAGAGTGTTGCTAAGTTTTGTAACAAAACATCTGTGCACTTGTTCTGAGCCATAAATGCACTTTTGAAAGGCTGCACACTCAGAGGTCTGCAAAGCATCTTTCCTCCTTGTTCTGAAAACTGAATGAAATGTACATTTCTTTGCCCTTCTGCCCTGCTTTTGAGGAAGAGAGCCACTTTTGAGAAAATTGTTGCTAGAAGTCTGTGAATATGCTATTTTCTTTGTTTGAAAATACAGCTCATTCGTGTACTTTTGACAACTGTATTTTTTCTGCACAAATACACTCTTGCACAACTATTTCCCAAAGGCTGTGAAACTTCTGAAAACTTATTGAAATTCTTATTACATATATTTTTATTGACTTCCTCCATCTGAAACCTAGTTACACCATCATATCATCTGGAAGGATGCACATTTTCTACACTGCTTAGTTGTTAAACCTGAGTGAAATACATGTTTCATTGCTTCTTGATGCAGAAACCCACTTTTCATGGAAAATTTTCATTTCAGTTTGTGATACTACTATATTTGTTAGCTTTAAATGTAAGTAAATTTGTATCATTTAAATCTATGAACCTGTTTGAGTACATAACTAATTTTCTATAATATTCAGCTCTCAAGCTTTGAAATATCTATGCTTTCTTTTTCTGAAAAATAATAGCAATTCATTTGTCATGTGTCCTGGAAGGATGCAAAATTATAAGTTGCTTGGTTTTGACCTCTGAGTGAAATTATGCTTCTTTGAATCCTATATTCTTCCTTCTGAGCCCGAATAACTCTTCTCACAGAACATTTCCCTAGAAAGCTTTGAAATGTCTCTGTTGCTTAGTTTGAAATCTGGGTAAAATTTATGTTTTGTTTACTTATGCGCACTTGTACAGATCCAGGAAAAAATTACCCTCAACTTTTGCCTCAATGTCTGTAAAATAATAAATTTGTATAGTTTTTAAATCTGTAGGAAATTCATTTTTCATTTATATCAATGCATATTTTTGGCATAGGCAGGCTCTGGGAATCAAACCCAGGTCTCCAGCTCAGAAAGTGATAATTCTTGGCATTGGGCCACTATTGCACCACCCCCAATGCACTTCTTTTGAGCCAGTGTCCCACTGTCCACTCCTAGTTGTCTGTAAAATGTCTTATAGCTTACCTTAACTTATTAATGATGAAATTACTTTTTCATTGACTTCTATGCACTTTCTGGAGCCAAAAACCCATGTTTAATAGAATAACCCCATAGTTACCTTCAAATATCCATTTCTAAGTTTTGAATCCTGATGAAATATATGTTGCATTGACTTCTATACACTTCTTCTCAGCAAGAAACAAACTTCATAGAACATTCAATGGAATATCTCCAAAAGTTCTCTCCCTTAGCATAATAAACTACATGAAATCTGTGATTCATTGATTTCTATGCACTTCAGGGCAATAAGCATACTTTTCATAACTTTTAACTGGAAATATGTGAAACTACCATGTTTGGATAGTTTTGTAAATGCTGTTTTGCATTTTAATCACTTATTTGTGATAGAAACACTTTTTTCACAGAATGATTTTCTGTGCTTCTAGGAAACTACTTTGATATACAGTTTTGAACCAGAGAGAATTATATGCATCAATGACCTTATGAACTTTTTGGAAAGAATTCACTTTTTGCAGGTCATAAGCTTCAGAGTTGCTAAGCCTCTACTTTGCTTACTTCTGAAAAAAAGAGGAAATACATGTTTCATTCACAATACGTACATCTTTAAGCCAGGAACCCATTTTGGAAGTATATTATCCTAGAATACTGTGAAGGACTATGTTACTTAGTTATGTTTATGGACAGACAAATAAGTTTCTTATTTTCAGTGAGAAATGTACTGTTATGAAAACAGTTTGTTTAACTACTAGTTTCCTGGATTTTTTGCACTGAAAACTCAGTGAATTTCAAATGTCTATGATCCCTGTTTCTTTTGAGCTTGAACTATGCTTTGCACAAAACATAAACCAAAAAGGATGTTAAATTACTATGAAAACTGAGAGATATTCATGTTTCATTGACATCTATGCACTTCTTAGTCAGAAATGTGACTGTACAGAATATTCACAATGGAGTTTGTGAAAGAGGTGTATTCCTTAGTTTTGATAGTTGAATATAGGATCGTTTTCATTGTGTTCAAGGTACTTAATTTTAAGTGCATTCTAAGAAGCACATTTTTAAGAGAAGATCGACTTTGATGACTGGGAAACTAGTATTTGTAGTAGTTTTGAAAACTGAGACCAATGCATATTTCATTGACTTTTATATATGGATTTTGAGGTAGAAACATATTTTTCATAGAAATTTGTCCTAGAAGTCTGGAAATATAATGCATTGCTTAGATTTGAATTATGGTGTTAAATTCATGATTAATTCATTACTTCACACTTCTTTAGACCCAGATAAACACATTTCACAAGATACTTGCAAAGAGGGCTGTGAAACTTCTTTTGTTTGTTTTGTAATCTGTGTGAAACTCGGGGTCTGTGGACTTTTGGACACTTTATTTAAGCCAGATATTCACCTTTACACACATTCACCTTTAAGTCAGCAAAATTTCTATGTTGCTTGATTTCAAAAACTGAGCAAAGTATATTTCATTGTTCTATGTACATCTTTGAACCAGAATCAACCTACTCAGAGAACATTCACATAGCACTCTACAAAACAGAGAGGTTATTTAAGTATAAACCAGAGCCAAAATACTTGAGTTTGATTGGTGTGGAATTTCATTATGGCTTAGTTTTAAAAACTGAAGGAAATTGTTGTTTCATTTGTTTCAATGCCCTTCTTTGGATCCTGAAACGGTTTTTCACAGGACAATTTCTACATGTCTCTGAAAACTACTGTTCTTTAGTTTTGAAAATCAAGTGAATTTCAGATTACATTGACTTATCAGCTCTTCTTCAGAGTAAAACACTTTAACTATTGTGTTCACCTAGATGTCTGCAAAACTCGTATGTTGGTTATTATTGAAAACTGGCTCAAATACTTGTTAGACTGATTTCTGTGCATTTAACTTGGGTCTGATGCACAGTTTTTCACAGACAATTCTACTAGGAGTATATGAAACTTTTATGTTCCCTTGTTTTGAAGGTTGAGTGTTATTCATTTTTATATATACTGTTCTTGTAGCCAGAAGCATTTTCACAGAGCATTCTCTCTCTCTAAACTCTGTGAAACTTTTAATATTTGAAAATTCTTAAAATTTTATATTATTTCTATGCACTTCTTCTGAACCAGAAGCACACACCTTTCACAGAATATTCTCCTAAATGTCTCTGCATCTACTATATTGCTAGCTCAGAATACTTTCTGAAATAAATGTTTCAGTGACTTCTTTGCAGCTGCTTTGAGCCAGAAACACCCCATACACAGTACATTGATGTAGAAGACTCTGAACGTACTGTATGGGTTAATGTTGAACTCTGAGGAAAATTCATGTTTCATTGACTACAATGCACTGCATTTGATCCATGAATGTATTTAAGAGAAACTTCTCCAAAATATCTGCAAAAATATTATTTTGCCAACATTTAAAAAGATTGAAATTCATGATTATTGATTTCTCTGGGCATTATGGAGCAAGAAACACTTTTCACAGTACATTCACCTAGAAGACTGCAAAACTCAGAACTGCAATCTGAGTTAAATCATATTTGCCAAAAAATCTGTGGATTTAATGCTACTTCCTTTTGAAAACTGGATGACATTCACATTTCATAGTTTACTATGCTCTTCTAATGAACCAGAAATACTTTTCATTGAACGATCACCTAGAACAATTATCTGGAAATAACTGTGTGGCATAGTTTTCAAAACTGAGTGTCATACATGCTTTATTGAATCCTTTCCAATGCTTTTAAGGCAAAAAAAAACTTCAAAAAACAATCAACTAGATATCTGCCAATATTCAGTGTTCCTTAGTTTAGGAAACTTCATGAAATTCCAATTTAATTTAATTGCCTGCACTTCAATTGAGCAATAAGTAGAATTTCACGAGCAATCGTATTGAAAGCTGCTTCCCTTCTATATTGCCTTGATTTCACAGTGCCTTGTATTGGGTTTTAAATACACATTATCAGAATAACCATCTAGATATCTGTTAAATATTTGTGTTGATTAATTTTGAAATATGCATGATATTCATTATTCATTGAATGTTTTACAGTTATTTTGAGTCAGAAAATTTACATAGAATTTCCCTAGAACTCTCAAAAGATATTACATCATTTAGTTTTGAAAACTGATTTAAATACATTATGCACTGTTTCCTACATACATTCTTATTGTTGAAATCTCACTTTTTACAGAAAAATCATGTTAGTTTGTGAAACAAAGGCCTTGCTTAGATTTGAAAAATGATTGAAATACATGTTTCATTGATTTTTACATCTGCTTTTGCTTGAGAAACATATTTTTCATTCACTAAGAAGACAGAAATATTACTAGTTCATTTAGCTTTAAAACCTAAATGAAATACATGTTTCAGTAGCTTCTATGCTTTAATTTAAACCTGAATAATACTTTTAAAAAACATTATATTAGAAGTCTGCAAAACTACTACGCTGTCTGATTCTGGAACTGAGAGAAATGCATGTTTCATTGATTTACATGCAATTCTTTTGAACAAGAAAAACACTTTTCAAACTTAGAATGCTGCAAAGATCCTGTGCTGCAGTTTTTAAAAACTGTTAGAGTTTGATGTTGTTGTCTTCTATAGATTTTTGTGAGCAGGAAATATAGCTTTATAGAATGTTTCATAAGTTTCCTGAAAAACTAGCATCATGGATGATTGTAAAAACTGAGACTCTCCTATGTTTTATTGACTTCTATTCACACTTTTAAGCCAGAAATACACGTCTGCTCAAATAAGTGTTTGAAGTAATTCAGCATGTCTTTCACTCAGTTTTCGAAAATAAGCAACATAGTAGATTTGCTGCCTTCTAGGAAAATTCTGTAAAACATGAGTTTCTGTAATGAGGATTCATAGATGTCAAAGAAACCTAGACTTCACTCATCTTTTTAGAAAAAAACGATAGTTTTACAGATTTCTAGAAAACTGTTTGTTATGGGTATGTTTAGTGATCAAAAGAATTGTACAAAGTCAAGGAAACATCTTTCCCACACAGTGTTTTGGTTCTTTAGAGTTCTCTAGAGAAATAGAACCAATGGGAGATACCTGTAAATATGAGATTTATAAAGGTGTCTCATGGAACCATCAGAATAGAAGAATCAAAAATATGAAGGCAGGCTGTGAAACTGGCAACCCTATAAGGTGTTTGTATGAACTCCACAGTGAAAAATCTCTCTTCTTCCTTAAAGACTTCAATTGATTGGGCTAACTCATTAGTGGGGGATATGTCTTCGCTGATTATAGAAATGATCACACACACATGCAGTCAACTGAGTGATGATTTAACATACCAACTTTCTGGTTGTCAACAGTCACAAAATATTCTTGCAACAATGGCCAGGCAGTGCTTGCTTAACCAGAAAATGGCATAGTTATTTGGCCAAGTTGACAACAAAATCTAACCATCACATCCACTCCTTGCCAATTGGCAGCATTAGACATCACTTTAACTGGCTTAATTTGCAAATAAAACATAATAAGAGATGTGTTTCACCTAATAATACTCAATTTCGCTGTGTACAAATGGAAATGCACTACTGCTCTCCAAAGGACTGTGCAAGCCTTAGGTAATAATCACTCTCAAACTTCTATAACTTAAATGTTAAAACCTGAACAATGGAACTTACATCACATAAGAGGAAAACAAGATATTAGCTCATGTCCAAATGCAAGTGTACTCATAACAAAACAGGGAGGAACTATTCATACTATCACAGTCCTTGTCTCTGTAACTGGACATGTTGGCATAGTTCATATTTACCACCTTCATTTGTGAAATTTCTGGGTCATTGGTAGTCCGGCATGGAATGGGTTGTTGCAGTTTTCCATTGACTTTAATCACAGGTCATGGTAGTTCTCAGAGATGCACTCGGAGGTCTCCTGTATTCCAGAAAAACTCTACCTCCATTGAATACCTATTTCCCTTTGATAGTCAGCAGCAATCACCCCATACACAACTCTTTGCCTGTTGATTCCAGTGACAAGAGAAGACCAAAGAGGCAGTCTTAACATCCAGGCAATGGAATCTTTGTTTTGTCACCTGGTAGGAGCAAGTCTTCTTTTGAAACTGAGGACTTCAGACAAGCAAAGCTTAGGGTTTCAGTGACAGGGAACAAAAAATATTCCTAGTAGATCACTAGGGTTGTTACTGAGTGGTGCTATTCCCATTTCCACCACTTTATGCCTGGACAAACAAATCCTGGCTATGGGAGAAAGAGCACATACAGTTTATATTGATTCAGAGCATTTACAGTCTTCTGGAGAATACTGTCCATGCACTGCAAGGTATTGCCACATAGTTGGCACCATAATTGGGTCTTCAACCAAGATTCATCTGGATGATGGGAACATAGTAAGACTAAGAATACTATGAACATGTACCCATTCATGCATTTATTTGCTGTAAAATGGGTTCCTTGATCAGAATCAATGCTGGATAGAATATCTTGATGGTGGATAGGCATTCTTTCAGTCCATGTGTGCAAGCATTCCATGCAGGGAAGCCAAACTCATTTCTGTAGTATGTCTGATCGAGTTAGACACCTCTTTGATAGAAATGGTCCAAAATAATCAATGTCTCCATGTAGCAGGCTGATCACCTTGGAAAATGGCGCAATAACAGGGACTGTATGTGGACCTCTGCTTCTGGCTGATAGGACACTTGGCAGTGGCCATAGCAAGTCATTCTTGATGAACTGAAGTCCAAGTTGCTGAGCCCACGAATAACCTCCATCCCTACCACCATGCCTACTTTATTCATGAGACTATTGGGCAATGGAAGAAGTTGCTGAGGAAAGAGGATCACTTGAATCAACAGGATGGGTTATCTTATCCAAATCATTATTAAAACCTTCCTCTACTGAAGTCATCCTCTGGTGTGCATCCATCTGGGACACAAATGTCTTCAAGTTCTTTGTCAAACGAGAAATTTCTACCCACATACAACTTACCCAGATGTTTTTGTAACCAATTTTCCAGTCAGTCTCCTTCCAAGCAAAATGACCGTCCAGCCAGAGCAGTATCAATATCCCAGGGGTCAGTATACAATGCACATCTGAACATTTCCCCTTACAACCAAAAGAACAACCAGGTGACCTGCTTGAAAATCCATACACTGGTAGGATTTTCCATCCCAGAAAGGGGTTGTAGTCCTGTCCACTTCTGGGTGGCCTCTGTATATCATGAATAACCATCTGAAAACCACACCTGAGTTTTCTCTTCCTCACTCAACTGACTGTAAGGAACTCCCCAAGACACCACAGCTCCGGTCTAGGAAAGAGAAGGCAATGTGACAGGAGTGACAGCTATGGGCATTTGGGCCCCTTCCTCATATAACTTACTTGAGCCATATCTCTAATGCAGCGTTTCTATTTTATGATGGAGTGCTGCTATGCATACCAAACTTGTCTTGGTGGGTTAGACAATGCCCACCTCATGATAAGCAACTCAGATCTCATGGTAAGTTTGTGGCCGATATTAAGCATTCAGTCCCTACTAAGGCCCACTAGCAGCAGGCTAAAAGATGTTTCTCAAAAGGAGAGTAATCTGCAGAGGATGGTAAGGTTTTCCTCCAAATTCCCAAGGGTTTGCATTGTGATTGTCCTATAGAGCCCAGCTAATGTCTCCAGATAGCATCCCTATTTGCCCTGAGTCAGTAGTATTAGACTGCTGGGTCATATGGCTTAAGAGGCATAGCAGCTTGCACAACAGCCTAAACACATCACAGATCTTATATAATGTCACAACAACCAAAACATGTCATAGATCTATATAATGAATAAGATGTCCAAAAAGGCCTTTTTATTTGACTGCTTTTGAATTTGTCCCACCTTTACATTCCTATAAGGTATGAGGTTTCAAACTGTTGCGTACCACAGAAAAAAACATATTCTTTAACCCTGATTCAGTATTGCTAGATGGGATGTTTTGACTAAGTTGTTTCCATGGAGATAAACTAAAAACCATGGAGATACAAGTAAAAACCATCTAATCGAAAGTTCAACTTTCGATTAGATGGTTTTCATGAACATGTGTCTCTACCCATTCAGGGTGGGTCACTTGCTGGAGTCCTTTAAGACTGAACCATTTTGGAAATTTTTTCAGAGCCCACACATCCAGAGTCCTTTGAAGATCCAAAAAGAGGATGCCCCTGAGGAATATGATTGAAACAAGAAGTCAAAGAACCCAGCAGATGCCAGTCACTGTCTTCACAGCTGACATAGTCATTCTGGAAATCATCAGCCTTTCTTGAACTAAGGTATCTTTCCATTAGTTCAAGAAAGTTTAGACGTTTTTATAGCCTTAGAATTGTGAACTTGAAACTTAATGAATTCCCTTTTTGAAAGCCATTCTATTTTTGGTATATTGTGTTCCTGCAGTTTCAACAAGCTAAAACATAAGAGCTATGAGATTCGACTAGTATAATAAAATGTGTTCAGTTGTCTTGGTATTTTTATGACAAGTAACATTTTTCTACGAATGAAACATAACATTCCAATATAACCACTATTGTTCTCACTTATCATTCATGTGACAACTTTGAGGTGATTGACACAAGAACATGAAAATACTGCTACTAGCTATAAAGCACATTTTGAATTAGGATACTTTTCCCTGTACACCACCCTATTATTAACATTGTAGTAGTAATGTACTTTTCTTTATTAATTAATGGAAAAAAGAAATTAACCCAACATTTAGAAATCAGACCATTCTACACATGCAATCAGTAATTCTTAACATCATCACATAGATGCATGATCATCATTTCTTAGTACATTTGCATCGGTTTAGAAGAACTAGCAACACAACAGAAAAAGATATAGAATGTTAATATAGAGAAAAAAATAAAAGTAATAATAATAGTAAAAAAAAAAAAAAAACCCTATAGCTCAGATGTAGCTTCATTCAGTGTTTTAACATGATTATTTACAATTAGGTATTATTGTGCTGTCCATTTTTGAGTTTTTGTATATAGTCCTGTTGCACAGGCTGTATCCCTTCAGCTCCAGCTCCAATTACCCATTATCTTACCCTGTTTCTAACTCCTGCTGGACTCTGTTACCAATGACATATTCCAAGTTTATTCTCGAATGTCAGTTCACATCAGTTCATAGAGACTCACTGTATATACAATCCCATGATTCCTGTTCTAACTTTCAACAAGAAAAATTTAGAATTGGGCTTAGACCAAATACCCCTAAAGCATGGAATAGAAAGATCAAAGGTGCTGGAGGAGTTACACAGAGAGGTAGGCTTTAACAAATGAATGTGATTCTGAATCACTAAGTTGATTTTTCTTTTAGTCTCCAGTATCTTAGAGCAGCTAGAAGTACACACCTAACATTGTGGAATTGTAACCCATACAAACTCTGAAATCTGTTCTACAACTAATTGCTGTGCTGTGCCTTGAAATTGCTTGCTTTTTCTCTTTGTATAAATAAATAAATATATATATATACATTATTTTTCACAAAAAAAGAAAAACAAGATTGTGATGATAAAGTTTATTTATTCCTTCTAACATCTAACATTTTAGAGCAGCTAGAAAGAGAAATCTGAGATGATGTTATGGTAGCCCATGACAAAGTCTGCAATCTGTCCTAATTACTTGTTGAAGAGGCTTTGAAATCTATTGCTTTTTTTTTAATTTGCTTTGTATACAGGTCATATTATATAATAACAAAAGTTAAAAAAAAAAACTGTTGGATTCTCAAAAGAATACATTAGGGCATGCAATATTTTCATGGTTCTCTTTCATTCTTTGTCTAAGTT
This sequence comes from Tamandua tetradactyla, assembly GCF_023851605.1. Classification (NCBI taxonomy): domain Eukaryota; kingdom Metazoa; phylum Chordata; class Mammalia; order Pilosa; family Myrmecophagidae; genus Tamandua; species Tamandua tetradactyla. Next base: position 11,699,738 of record NC_135354.1, read on the forward strand.
TTTCTATAATTCATAATTTTGGAGATTTGACTTGATATCTTTTATTTGTTATCCTGTGTTGGACTTTCTCTGTTGTTATATTTCATTCCTTTGAACAAGCCAGCTTCTTGATGATTTCTATGCCTTGTGATCTTTTTTCAAAGTCTAAGAATCTGAATATTGTGATGTACTAACTCTGAAAGTCAGATCCTGCACTTTTCCTGTTTTTAGTGTAGATTGGCTCTGTGTTGAGGCTCCTTTTATAGTGTACCTATAGATCAGCCCCTTTCAGCAATTAGGACCTTCACCACTCTTCCTTAATATGTGTTGTCCTGGGTGTGTTTGGTAGACTTCAAGATTTACCCAACGTATATAACTTCTTCCCAGCCAAAAAAATTTTTCTGGCCAACCTCTGTTTCCAGGGCTCAAGGTGCTGTGCTTCATCTCATCATAGTCTTATACCCCAAAGTGCTGCAATCTGCTTGGCTTTACTCCACTGTTATATTCCACCTTTCCTTTTCTGCCCCAGGCAAATTTTGCATAGGTGCCCCAAGCTCACTATAGTCAAAAATCAAGGGGCAGGGGCCACCATGGAAGTTGTGGAATTCGGCACTATGAATGGCATGAATGGCAAGATTGCCTCTTTTGTGCCATTCTTTGAGGAAAATGAATTCTTCTCTAGGAGGAAAGTCTGGAACTGGCAAAAAATCCCTTAAGAAGCCAAAGCTACCAGAAGGTCATTTTGATGTACCAGTGGGTTCCCATTGAAAGAAAGAACCACTGGAAAAACTTCCAGATGATGTGGATCCTGTAGGGGTGACCTCAGGGGCCCAAAACCTACCTGATATGGAGATTGGGAGTGAAAAGGACATTGTATTAACTTTTAAGTCACATACTCTTTTCTGAATATGTACATCTGAATTAATTTCTCTTTTCATTATTTTATTCCTTGCTCAGTTTAAGGCATCTGATTTCTAGAGCATGTTTATAATATATAGATGGCTTTGGAAGAAAACACGCTGCTATGAATTGGGAAAGAAAATACTTCCACAGTGTGCATATTACTTTAAATTTAAATCTTTTGAGGTATGGAAGTGAGGATTAGGGCTATAAACTTCTACTTCATCACTTTTCAGTTTAATTAGTTACTTGTAAAATGAAAACAAAAATCATTTGTTAAATGGCTGCATTGCCATGTCCTAGATACCAGTGGCTTTCCAAATGTGAGTTAAATAGTACATTATAGTCCGAGAAGCCACAATAACTACAGAGAATCTTTCAGCAAGGAGCTGAATTACTTGCTTCAAAACCTGACTCTACTACTTACTATCCCCATGAGCTTGGATAAGTTATCTACCATCTGTGTGCGTCAATATTTATATCAGTTGTCTCTATTAGCATTTATCCTAGCTTCAGCTACTGTGTAGGTTGCTAAGTAACAACCACATTACTTTAAAAATAGGCTGTGTTTTAGTGACCCTTCAATTAGCTTAAATTAGTGAAGGATTCTATTAGGTTAATTTAAAAATATTACTTTAAATGAGTTTGCATTGTAGCCTTTCTTGTGTTTTATGCTAGTCATAATATGTGGTAAAAAAAAAGCAATTTATAAGCTTTAAAAGCAGATATAACAACAGAGTTGTATTAAGATAATGGAATCTTTAACATCTGTCAAAAGCATTTCAAGACAATTACCAAAACATTACAAAGATACAAAATATGTTAATGGTGGCTGCATTTGAATGCCCATGAGCCCCCAGATCACTAAACTACCAAAATATATGGCTGCAGTAAGCCAAAGAAGACCCAGGGGCTAGGACAAGTAAATCCCATCCAAAGTTTTCCATGTAATTTTAGGCTTTATCTGTCCTGGTTCAACATTTTCTTGGCTGTTGTTTATCTCCATTCATTCCTAGAGTGCTGGAAGAATTGCTTCTGAGATTCTGCCTATCTTTTGTACTTTTCTTTGCAAGGTCATTCACTAGGGGTGAATACTCCACCGTTTTCCTGAACAATGCTACAGTTTGGTTTATTTTTAAAATTTCTACCTCTTTTTTTAAATTCTTCCATTTGTTTATTTACTGTTTTCCTTTATTTCATTAAGCTTATTTAGAATAGTTGATGACATCTGGACTTCTTTAACCTCATTTTATCTAACCTCATTGTTTCTCTATGACTGGGCTATTCTTCCCTTTTTCTTTGTAATTCTTATGACATGTTTAAATCTTACTTTTCAATACAATAATGTATTAAATTGGAAATCAAATTCTCCCCATTCTCAGAGTTTACCTTTTGGTTTATTTCAAGGACTACCATAATTTATTTTTTTAAGCTATTTTCCAAACTATCTTACAAAGATGGTATTCTTTGTCATACATCACCACTGAAATTGGTTCTTTTGGCTTGTTTTCAGATTGTTTAGGTTAGAGATTTCTTTAAATGCCAGGAGTTTAAACTGCTCTTCCATTCTTTGAAAATTAGTTCTCTGACTGGTGTTCTCATCAGCACATAGATCTGTGCTGACTTCAGAAATCAACCTATGTTAAAAGCATAAGATCTTCACAGGTCCTTCCTTAATGTGCACCTTACCTTGCTTAACATATGCTTTCTAAATTCCTCTATGTACATGATGTTTCTTAATATCCTAACTTCTGAAGAATATACTTCACAGCTCTTTCTTAGGTGCTTTTTTTTGCAGCTCAACCACAAACTTATAACCAAGTCCTTTGTATGATTATTCCCTTACCGTGTTTTTACAGAAATGCTTGATGCTCCAACCTAAGTGAGTTCCAGGTTAAATGAAAGAGACACATACCTTGGGTCAGTCCTTGGGGTAGTCAGCAGAAGGGTTGGAAGAATCCACCAGAAAATCACTTTGATGAAACACTTCATCAAAGTTGTAGAGTAAGAGATCAACTCCCCAAATCTTCATTACATACAGCAGCAATGAAGAATATGAAAAGAATATCAGGACAACAATTCCATTTTTTATAGCACCTGAAAGATTAAAATATCACAGCTTAAACTTCATTAGGGTGTGAATGACTAGTATTTTGGAAACTACAAAACACTGCTGAAACAATTAGAAGATTTAAATTAATGAAAAGACATCCTGTGTTCATGGATTGGAAGACTTACCATGATTATGATAGCAATACCACCTAAAGTGAGCTAAGGAGTTAAAATTGCGTATTAAAACCCAGAAGCCTCCCAGCCATGCACTGCCTGTCCCGTCCTCACCCCCCAGAAAAGAGAAAAAAAATCAACAAATGGTGCTGCAATAATGGGATACTCACATGGAAAAAGAATGAAATGTGATCCCCACCATATAGCATAGAAAAAATAACAACAACTACCTGGGAGCCTTGTGTTTTTTTATTTTTGTTTTTGTTTTTTTTTTTTGCATGGGCAAGATCTGGGAATTGAACCCGGGAGAAGCCTTGTTTTTTATGAGATGGAAAAGTCAGTTCTTTAATTTATATGGAATTTTAGAGGCCACAAATATCAAATAACACTTGATAAAGCAAGAACAAAATAGGGGGACTCATATTTCCTTGTTTCCAAAACTTTCTTCAAAGCTGCTATTATTAGAACAGTGTGATCTTGGCATAAGCATTTACATGAAGATCAGCAGAACAGAATTGAGAAAAATAAATTCAGGTATCTATGGCTAACTGATTTGTCTGGGACCTTTGAGAAAGAATATCTTCTCCAGCTAAGGTACTAGGAATATAGGATATCACATCCACATCCCTGAGATATTAAGTTGGACCTCTACATGATACCATATACAAAAATTAAATGGATTGGCAACATATATAAAAGAGCTAAAACCATAATACCCTTGGAGAACATAGATAAGACATGACCTTGCAATGGGTCATGAATTCTTAAATATGACACTGCAGTCATAGGATACAAAAGAAAAAATAAACTTGACTTAATAAAACCTTCAAAATCTGTGCAGCAAAGACTATCAAGAACATGAAAAGACTACCTATAGAAGGGAAGAAAATAGTAGTGATTCATGTGTCTGTAAAGGTTTAATGTGCAGAATATACAAAGTACCCCAATAACTAAAAATTAGAGAGGCATCATAATTTTAAAAAGGGAAAAAACTTAAATGGCTATTTCTCAAAAAAGATGTACAAATACCAATAAGCACATGAAAATATGTTTAACATTGCTAGTCCTTAGATAAATGCAAACAAAAACTTCAAATTGATACCTCTTAGCAACCATTTGGATGGCTATCATCTGAAAAATGAGAAATAAGTACAGTTTGGATGTGGTGAAATTGAAACACTTATGTGTTGCTGGTGGGGTATAAAATGGTATAGCCACTATAGAAACCACTTTGGCAGTTTCCCAAAATTAAAAATAAGGTAACTATATTTTTATAAATATATACCAAATGTTGGTTATATATTTGAAGACAGAGACTCAGATACTAGTTCAGCAATATTCACGGTTCATAGGCTAATTCGCTACCGACAAATATCACACTAATGTCCATCAAGGATGAATGCATAAACAAACTATGGTATATGCATATAATAGTGTTCATAAAAAGGCATAAAGTTTCTATGTAAGTTCAACATTAATGAATTGGGAACATTGTACTGAGTGAACCATCAGAGACATAAAGAGATGAATATTGTTGATTATCTTTATATGAAGAGTCTAAATTAACAAATTCATAGACATAGTCAATAGATTCGAACTTTCCATGGGCTGGGGAAGGAAGGAAGGGAGAGTTTAGATAATGAGTGGTGATGCTTTCAAAACCATCTTACATAATTGATGATACTGAATGGAGCACTCAAAACATAGATAAATGGCAAGTTCTACATTCTATGTTTTTGCACTAATTCTTTGAAAGAATATGATATTGAAACTAGGAACAATATGCAGCAAAGTTATGCATGCCTCATCTCTCCTTTCTCCTTTTGTCCTTGACAAATTAACACTGGGAAGTAAACACATACATTTTTATTTCTTTCCTTCTAGTGTGTTCCTCTGCAATAACTCTAAACTATCATAGATGTTGTTTGGTCAGTATCTCTTTAACAATATTTCTCTTCATAAAAAAGACCACATCTTCATTCCTTCCTGCCTGATGTTCTAGGTGATGTCTTTGTGATATTTTTACCTTTGACAGTAACACAGAAGCCTTTGAGGAAGAGAGTTCTCTAAATGTTTATCTTTTCGTATTCTATCACTGCCAAATGTGAACTGTCATCACAAGTATTTGCTAAAAAATAATGAAGAAACTGCAGATATTCAATGACTGTTAAAGGAATGATTATTAAAGGAAAAAGCAAAACAGTAGTTGTTCAGGGAGCTACTACAGTGAATCTCCTTCCTTTTTGCTTTACACAGTATGAAGTACATAAGGACCTACCTTTAAGTACACCAAAAAATTGGCCCTCTGAGATATGTGACTGTTAAATACACCTTTCAATACTGTCTTCCTGCTCTATAAGTCATAGCAATTACTCACTCTTCTGAGGGACAACCTCTCTCTTTACATTCTAAGTATGTTGGGTAGAAATCAGGTACTCAACAATTACCAGGAAACACATTAGTATATAGCCATGCCCAAAGTAAAGTCTTTCTGGTGGCTTCCAAAGACTTGACTAAGAAACTCTATGGGGAAAAAAAGAAAAAACAGAAAAAACTTAGTTAAAGGAGAAATGGTCTACTAAAGAAAGACACAGAAACTGTCATAAGAAAGAAATGGAGAAGCAGAGATAGCTCAACAATACACACAAAAACAAAAACAATTATGGAAATATTGATGTGTAAATTTAGACAGGCAGGAATGAAAGACATGACAGAAATAAAGTCACAGGTGGAGTCAGGGAAAGAAATAAAAACTCATACTTTGTAACAGAGAAACCAAAGCAAAACACTTTCATTCTAGGCATTTTCAAAAGAGATCTTGTCATAGGGGGAAATCTAGTTAAGGTTTAAGAAAGTTGAGGTACAATCCTCGGAAAGATGACTTTCTCTGATTTGAGAGGACTATGGGAGCCCAGATTTCACAGATATCAGAACTGGACACTCAATCTGGCTAAGAAAAGAATTTTAGGCCCAATATGAAAGTGCTGCATAGGAGACTGAATTCTACTAAGGTCTAATCCTTGTGAAGGAACTATTGCCACAACCAGCAACACTCAAGGAAACAAAGAGCACGGTAAAGATTCACTATGTGGATCTTGGATAGTATTTTGCTCATTTCATATCAGGGCAAGCCACACATAAGACTAGCCATGGCATTGAAGGAAGACTTGGCAGGAGTCATTAGGCAATTAAAGTATCCAGTCTGTACCTCTTCTCCATTCTTTAAACCCTTGGCAAAATTGTATCAAAACACCTGCTAGAGGAAAAAATATACTGTAGACCATCTCTGATCTCGGATGGCTATGGCCATGACTGCCTTCCCACTGAAAAGTTACTGGAATATAGCTTCCTTTGCCAGTGTCTAGAAGTCCTAGGAACAGTCACAAGGAACCTGCAAGAGTTCCTTGAAGTTTATCTCATGGAGCTAGGAAGACTGATTTCAGTGCTACCGTGGGGTCACTGTACTAACAGCTGTCTAGTATGACTACTTCCTCTCTAAAGCCTCAGCTGCCTTTCCTCATGAAGGAGCAGAGGTGCCACACAGAGTTGCAAATCCACAAAGCAGATTTGGAAGTGATGGGGATGATTCATCTATTTAAATCCTTCTCCTTGATAGAGAACCCAGTGGTTCTCCCATAAGATGGGAGGTGAGGGGAGTTTATATAGGGCCAGCATTGTCAATATAAGAAGGTCAGTGACTCTCATGTGGAGCACTTCATTCAGAATGAGCAGGAAACAGGAAACCCAGCTATGGCAGGGTCGGTCCTTTCCCTGTCTAGAGATTAGGGCTTCCCTCAGAAGCAATTACATGCTCAAGAAGGTGCACTCCAGGTGTTTGCCAATTCCTGACTGAGGATTTCAAATGTGGGTCATTCTCTTTCAGTCATCCCATTAACTAGGCTCGACCCAGAAAAACTTCCTCACAAAAGTGTTTCATGAGTAGGAGATGTATTCAAGCCTATTGTTATGAAGGTAATAACAATATGAATACATTCGGTTCATGACGGAAGGACAGCATGTGGGTAGGTAAGATATTCTAGTACTTGCATATAAAGCGCCTATACACTTTGACCCCATACCTCTGACTGAATCCATTTTGCACCAGAAATGAGGTCCAAAGAGAGGAAAGTGATCACCTGTGGTTTATATAGTTATGAGGGAAAATGCAGTTCTGACTTTCCCTAGACACCTAATTTAGAAACCTAGGAAAGTCTGGGCCTTCCACATGTTTCCCTTTTCCCAAGGTGCTCGTGAACACATTATACCTCCGGTCTCCAAACAGTAAATTGTTAGAACGGTCCTGATAGGTCAGCTTGGTAGTCACTGGGAAGGGTTCCACAGTCAAAAATCTTTGCAGAATCACTGCTTTGTTTGGCAGTGAGCTGAAATTTAAGATATCCTCCATCTTGTGCTATGTTATGTATAAGAGCATCAAAAAAAGGGTACTGAGTAAAGTGTAATCTAAGCAAACTGTACGGAATTTAGGATTTACCAGCCTATGTCTTACCATGTCCTTCCTATAGACTTTCAGTTCTTTCTTAGAAATAACCCATAGTGAATGGCAAGTTAAAATTTTTAAAAATTCAGGTTTTGAATGATGGAAACGTTTTGGTAATGGGTAGTGGTGATAGCACAATATTGTGAATGTAATTAATTGCACTGCAATTTTTATACATATATGTGTGTATATACACACACACACATATATATACACACACACACATATATTAATGAGATTAAAAGGGGAAATGGTAGATTGCATATATGTAACAGAATAAAAATTTCAAAAGAAATCCACAGAGCTACACTACACAGCAAACTGCAAACAATGAAATGGAGTTAAAAGTACAATTATTAAAAGGTGCTATTATCAATTATAAGAAATTTTCCACACTAATGAAAAATATTAATAGGGTGATATATGGGAAGCCTATATGCTATTCATGATTGTTCTGTAACCCCACAATGTCTCTAATAAAAAAAGAGTAACTCTTTGCAACTGTAGTCTCTGCCTTCTCCTTAATCCCAGCTACCACACTACTAGAAAGAACTGCATCTTCACATAGAAACTCAAAGCATAATGTTCTCTCTATATTCATAGGCCCAGCCCTCTGTCCCCATATCCCCTACCCAGACTAGGAATTTCCTAGATCAGATTAAAAAGCCAAACATGTGGGGTTGCTTATTTATTGCATACACTCCCAACAAGCACATACATGGATTTGCATTTGTATATATTTTTTGTATTTATTTCACTATTATCACTCCAGGTTTATCAGTGTCTCACTTTTATCTTTTACAACCCAGTCCTTTTTCTTCATTTCTCTTCTGCACATGAGAACCATCTTGACTATTCATTTCCCGTTTTTGAAGTAGCATTTTAGGTCTTGTGTTATTTTTGGTAAACTATGATATTCTATCATTTCCACATCAAAAGCTGAAGGAGCCCTGGAACATGAACATACACACACAAACATGAATATACATATTAAAAACTTGTATTTTCTCTGAACAATATTAAAATATTATGTTAATTCTTCTAGTTCCGGCACTGGAGACTATCCCTTCCCCATTTGTGGTTTCTTAAACTTCCTCCACCATGAGTTAAAGTGCTATATAATCCCTACACCATTCCCTGCCTGTATTTTCTGTATTGCTATTGGGTGTGTGTGCTTGTAAAAAGGTGGATAAGACAATTAAAAGATTGTTTATAAAAGAAAAGCGATAGGACACTGTGGTGAGCATTTCCACAGAGACTTGTAGCAATTTTTGGAGAGGGTCATGGAGTAGCGTTAGGGTGAGCCAAACTCAAATGTATGAGTCTGAGGATAAGACCGATAACCACAGAATGACGGTTCAGGGAAGCGGAGATAATGATTGTTTTGCAACTGTCTAACTGTGTTGAGCTGGTCATGCTCTTTATCAGCTTAACCTTGGCCAGCTGTAACTTGTTTGAAATAATTCTCCAATGTTCCTGATTCAGAGTGATTCCCTGAATGACCTGGGATTGCATGCAGTCTTACTCTTGACTTCAGTTGCTCCACTAGAGAACTAAGAGTCGCAGGCAGCTGACAACTGCATTTCAGCTCCCACTGCCTGTGCTCCTGACCTGTTCTCTCCATTCCCACTCCTGGTCTCTTCTTCCCTCGGGTAGTATTGCATGGGATTGAGCCAAAGGTCCTCACTGATGATCTGATAGAAGAAATAGGTTGAGTCAGGCCAGGGTTAGGATTGCATTCCCCAATCAGCTGGGAAGTAGAATGCAACAAAGGCCATTTCTGATGTGCCCTGAGTGGCCCCACCTCAGCAATCCTATTAGATCCTGCGAAGTTGAGGTCAGAGAACCAGTTGAAGAAGTTAGGGCTGGTGTTCTGCTGCCTGCAACTGCAGGCCTGACATTCAAAATTCTGGAACCAGTGAATTGGAGTTGAATGAGAAGCCCTAAATCCTGAAGAAAGAGGAAGATGGGACCCAAGGGTTGGATCCTGCTGGCTTAAAGCCCACCCCTACCACCTGCCATGATCCATCTAGAGAGCCACCACTTACCAGTAATGTCAGCATCATACTCCTTAATGATTACTTCATTTTGGAAGTATGGGTTGCTCCTAAAGAAAAATGTGATCTTGCAAAAGTTTTTGGGTTGGTTGATCTCTTCCGCCTGTCAGGATGATGTGGAGTAGAATTATACAATTTCTCTCTAGGGTTCTTGCCCTTGCCTCTTTCCATGGATGAGTAATTCCCCCTTGCTCTCCCCAACATCAAGTTGTATTGCATTGATATTCCCTGCCTTACCTCCAAATTGGTCATGTAGTTAAGCATGTCTTCATCTTGCTCAGTGATCACAGCTGACATCTGGGGATGGTTCAGAATCTGCATTGGGTTTAGGAGCCTAGAAATCTATGAATGGAAGGGTTAGAAGCAGGCAAAGCACATCTGGCAAGCTACCAAATACGGACTACATATCTCCCATATCTCCTGACATTGTACACCTATTTCTCTCAACCCGTACCCTTCATCGGAGGCTGCCTTATAGTCTTTGGTTCTTTTAGTTTTCTGTTCCTCTAAAAACTAAACATACGGACAGTCTAAACAGTTCCTGGTCTTGGTGTATTTTATGTGCCTTTACCTCTTCTCTGAGCTCTCAGTTTCAGGGTATAGAGATATTCATGTGAGACTATATCCTGGCAGGGTTTGTATGTTTCCCCTCTGCCTGTGTGACTATGTTTGGAGTTCTACTAGCACCACATAGTGAAAAGAAACGGGGTATATGTATGGAAGGCAGTACTTGCTGTGAAAATGGTGCCAAGCAAGGACAATAGCTGTTGCAAAGGAAACCCTTCTGTGTTGAGGATATGGTGTCTTTTCAGTGAGGTTAATATTACCATCAGCACTCAGCTTGTAGTTGGATTTTGCACCTTTCCCTGTTTTGTTTTGGAGTCAGAGCCACAATTCTTTGAAAACAAGGTCCTCATTGACACTGTGGCACCAGCAACCCACAACAGAAAGACAGGTGATTATTGAAAGGTTTAAGAGGTGAGTTCCCCCAACCTAACAATTACAGCACGGTGTGACTCCAAGAGGGAACAGCTCAGGAGGCTTTCCACTTTGGAACTTTCTCAAGACCGAAGAGGCCTCCATGACTAGATTTGTTGAAACAATTTAAGACAAATTTGTAAATTACAGCCCTTTAGGGCACAGGGTTAGGGCAAGTCAACCAGTAAACAAATGGAAAGCAAAAGAAGGATAATGCTGGTGAGAGAAACACTAGGATAGGGGTGATTTTCTAAATCACTTGATCATATTGAGAAATCAGAATGCTGCATGCCTCAGGTTGTATGTACGTTCAGGAAAGACCTGAACTATGGCTGACCTTTAAGTTTCATGCAAATAAGCCAAGATAGCAGAAATGTCATTCCTTTTCAGTAATCACTTTAAATAAAATTATTAAACCTTCCAATTAAAAGGTAGAGTTCGGTAGAATGGATTTTAAAAATGTATCCAATTATATGGTGTTGAAAGAAGACTAACTTTAGATCCAAAGATAAAAATTAGTTGAAAGGACATTCACTAATCAAAAGTGACCTTTGGCACAAATTCAATGTCAGACAAAATAAACTTTGAGTTAAAAAATTTAGAGGAGAAAAATTACATCATATGCTGATGAAAGGACAATCCAGAGGTGATGTCATCAACGTGATGATGGAGGTCATTTCCTGAAAAAAAAAACCTGCTCAGAGATTCAATAAGTAAAAGGACAAATCTCACTTGCTTAGAAACCTGGAAAGATAGATCCTGGAGAAGGACCCCACAAAAGCTGAATCACGGCAACTGAAAAATATCAGGAAGCAAACTTCCATCCTAGACAGGATGGTCCTCTTCCATCCCATCATCCTGCCCCATGAAGCTTGGGATTGCTCAGAGGAAGCAGCCCAGATCTTCTTAACAACCACTGGGCACACAGGCTGTAAAGACACATTAGATTAGAATCCCACACATATCCAGACTCAAGCCCACAGTAACCCATGGCAGAACATAAGCTGCTGAGGAGTGCTGAATATGAAAAGGTTCCCTGGAGAAAATTCCATAACAGAGAAGTAAGAAGGGAATGTCAGGAGTTACTTCTTTCCAAGGAGCAGCAAGTGGCCAGGTAGATTCTGTCCAAATCAACTGTTAAGGGATCTGGGGACAAGGGGGGTTCAGTTCAACATTCAGAGAAATGTAGAGGAAACAGCCTAAGAAGTTGTGGTCAGGGAACCTGCATAATTTCATCCATCGTGCCTGGCGCTCATTGCCCACTCTTGAGGGAAGCAGTGGTGGGTGATCTGATATTTGCCTGGAGATGGCTTTGAACTGAAGACAGCTGTGAGAGTCCTCTGCCCCAACTACAGAGGGGGAAACCATCCCAACAGTGAGCCAGATATTGCCTGGCAAAATGAGAACATGGGATCTCAGCAGTTTTAGCCTCTCTTGACTCTTTCAGTACCACTGTTTCAGATACTTTAGAATAGGATTCAGCAAAAAGCTATAGCAAAATGCCTTAGTAGGGCTGAGGGGAATAGATAGTTGAACAGCTGCTAGGCAGGCTGGGAAAAAGCAGGAAAAGGGTGCTTTTTGGAATCTTTCCTGACAAATTCCGAGGCTCTATGCCCCCCACTTGGGAACCTGGCCCTGTTTTGGTTTGGAAATACTGATGATCCAGTTGTCAAAGAGGAGCCTTAATACAAGCCCAGGCAACAACAAACTTCTAGACAAGAGAGAGAATAATAAAATTCTCTCCTGACAATAAGCCCATCATTATAATCAAATGGCCAGACAGCAAAAAATCACAAGGCATATTAAATGCAGGAAAATATGGTCCAGTCAATGAAAAATTTTAGTCAGAGACACAGAATTTGGAAATAGTCAAAGATTCAAACAAACTTTCTAGACAAGTTGGCTAAAGAGATAAAGGATGTTAAGAAACACTGGGTGGACCTAGAGAAAAATTTGAAAGTTTACAAAGAAAAATAACATTTCATGGAAAGGAAAGACAGCACTTCACTAAAATTAAATTATGTCAGGAATTGAAAATATACCAGACACACACAACAGCATATATGAAGAGGCAAAAGAAAGGATGTGAGAGCTAGAAAACAGAACATTTGAATTTGAACAAACAAAAGAACAATGGAGGAAAAAATTGAGCAGGATCTCAGGGAGATAAATGACATGATATACACAAACAAATGCATCATGGGTGTCCAAAAGGAAAGAAGAGAAAAGGGCCAGGAAGACTATTTGAAGAAATGTTGGCAAAATTTTACCAACTTTTATGAGAAACATAAATGCACATATCCAAGAAGCACAACATAGACTCAACAGGATAAATCCAAATAGAGCCACTTGAAGACACATGCTAATCAGACAGTCAAATGCAAAAGGCAAAAAGAGAATTCTGAAAGCTGCAACAGAAAGGCAATTCATCATCACATAGAAGGGAAGCCAGATAAGAGTAAGTGCTGGTTTCTCATCAGACACATAATGGTTGATATTGAACATTTTTTTTCATGTGCTTTCTGGGCATCTGTTTATCTTCTCTAATTTTATCTTCTTTGGGGAGACACCTATTCCAGTCTTGTACCCATTTGTTAACTGCTGTCTTTCTTTTTTGTTGTTAAGTTGAGGGGTTTCACTGTATATGGTAGGTATTAAAACCTTTATCAGCTATGTGGCTTCCAAATAATTTTTCCATGGTGTAGGCTACAGTTTTACTTTCATGATAAAGTCCTATGATGAACAAAAGTTCTTTAAATTTTGATGAGCTCTGTTTATATTTTTCTGTTGTTGCTTGTGCTTTGGCATAAAGTCTAAGAAATCATTGCCTAAACATAAGATCCTGAAGATGATAGTTCTGGGTCTTATATTCATGTCTTTGATACAGTTTGAGTTAAGTTTTGTATAAGGTATGCAGGAGGAGGAATTTTTTTTTTTTTGCAAATGGAGACTTGGTTTTCCCAGCACCATTTATCGAAGAGACTAATCTTTCCCAATTGATTGGTCTGCCCCATGTCAAAAACTAGGTCACCTTAAATGTGAAGGTTGATTTCTGAACTTTCAATTCAATTCCTCTGATCTATATATTTGTCCTTTTGCAAATATGCTATGCTGTTTAAATGTTGCATTTTGCAAATGACATTTCCGTATCAATCAAGATGTGTTTTTCCCCTCTCACTGTGTTAATGTGCTGTATTATAGTCACTGATTATAATGCATAAGTCCCACGTGATCATGGTATATAATTCTTTCAATAACATTGTCTAATTTGATAGAATCTAACGATTTTACATTCATAAGAGATGCTGGTCTGTAATTTTCTATTCTTCTTGTTTCCCTATCTTCCTTTGATATGAAAGCAATATTGTCTTTGTGGAATGAAATAGGAAATGTTCCTTCTGCTTCAACTTTTTGGAAGCATTTGAGCAGAATTGCAGTTAAGTCTTGGAATATTTGGGAGAATTCCCCTGTAAACCCATTTGTTCTTCGGCTGTTCTTTATTGGGAAGTTCTGCGTCATTGGTAAGTCTCTTATTAGTAACTGGTTTGCTGAGAACAATTCTTCTTGAACAAATGTAGGTATCTGGCATATTTTTAAGAATTTGTACAATTCATTTAGGTTATCTAACTTGAGAGCATGCAGTTGTTCACAGTACTGTCTTATAGTCCCTTTTATTTCAGTGGAGTTGGTAGTAATGTGTCTCTTTTTCATTTCTGATTTTTCTTATTTGCATACTATTTTTTTCAGTGTCAGTTTGGCTAAAGGTTTGTCAATTCTATCAGTCTTTTCAAAGAACCAACTTTTGGTGTTGATTCTATTTTTTTTTTCTATTTCATTTATTTCATTTAACCTGTTATTTCCTTCCATCTGCTCTCTTTGCATTTAGTTTGCTCTACATTTTCTAGTTCTTTTCTGTTTTGAAGTTAGGTCTGTGATTTGAAAACCTTTTTTCATGTTCAATGAAAGCATTCAGAGCTGTATATTGCCCTCTCAGCACTATCTTTGCTGCACCCTTAAGTTTAATGTGCTGCATTTCTATTTTCCTGAAGGTATTTCCTAATTTCACTTAGGCTTTCCTCTTCAACTCATTGGTTGTTTAAAAGTATGTTATCTCATATTTGTAAATTTTCTATTTCTTACTCTATTATTTATTTCTAGCTTTATTCCATTGTGGTTGGAATATATTGTATCATTTCAGTATTTTCTTTTCATTTATTAGGACTTGTTTTGTTACCTAAAGTATATCCTAATCAGGAGAATGATCCCTGTGTACTTGAGAAGAATGTGTATTCTGTTTTGTTGGGTGAAATGTTCTATATATGTCTGTTAGGTCTGCCATGTTTAGACATCAACCACGTCTGTATTTCCTTGTTGATCTTCTGATGAGATGCTTTATCCAATATTGAAAGTGTTGTATTAAAGTCTCCCATCAAAAATACAGAACTGTCCACTGCTCACATCATTGGTCACTATTTGCTTCATATATTCTGGTGCTCTGCTGGTACTGCATGTGTTTATAACTGTTATATATTCTTGTTGGATTGTCAGCTTTACTAGTATAGGAAGATCATCTTTGCTTCTAAATCTTCTTGACTTAAAGTTCATTTTATGTAATAGCAGTATAGCCAAACCAGCTCCTTTAGTTACTACTGCATGGCATGGTATGGTGTGGGTGTATATATTTTTTGCAATTTCAACCTATTTATATGTTTTAATTTAGTTGACTGTCATGCAGACAGCATTTTTATTATAAATGGGTCATGTATTTTTATTCATTCTGCCAATCTCTGTCTTTTGATTGGAGAGTTTAATACCTTTGCATTTGAAGTTACTGCTAATATTGTAGAACTTTCCTCTGCCATTTGATACTTAGCCTTCATATGCCTTATACCTTTTTTGTCCCTCAATTCTTCTCATAATGCCTACTTTTGTATGTATCTTTCTTTTGCATCATACCTTATTGAGTGAATTATCTTCTTTATCTGGATATGTATTTTTTTTCATCACATAGTTGTGTGTTCTTTGCCATGAACATTTTTAGAAATTTGCCTCACTTCAGATAAAGAAATGAAAGAAAAAAAAAGACTTATACATCTCATACCCCTTACTCCTCCCTTCCACTGACCCACTGAATTTCAATCTACTGATTTTTACCCTTTATCTCCCCCTATTGTTTATTTATTTTATTTGTTTCTTTATCAAATTTTCTTTTCTTTTTTTTACTCATCTGTCCATACACTGGATAAAAGGAGTGTCAGACACAATCACAATGTCACATTGTAAAAGCTACATAGTCTTCTTCAAGAATTAAGGCTACTGGAATACAACTCAACAGTTTCAGGTACTTCCCTCTGGCCCCTGCCATACACCATTAACTAAAAAGGAATATCTATATAATGCATAAGAATAACCTCCAGGATAGCCTCTTGACTCTGTTTGAAATCTCTCAGCCACTGAAACTTTATTTTGTCTCATTTCTCTCTTCCCCCTTTTGGTTAAGAAGTCTTTCTCATTCCATTAATGCCAGGTCCTGGCTCATCCCCCAGGAGTCAGGTCCCACATTACCAAGAAGATTTACACCCCTGGGAGTCATGCCCCACATAGGGGCAAGACAGTGAATTCACCTGCTGAGTTGGCTTAAATAGAGAGAGGCCACACCTGAGCAATGTAAGAGGCTCTTCTGGGGAATCTCTTAGACATAATTATAAGCAGGCTTAGCATATCCTTCACAGGAATATGTTTCATAGGGCTGAGCCATAATATCAAGGGCTCAGCTTATTGAGCTGGTTGTCCCTACTGCTTGTGAGAATATCAGGAATTCCTCAGATGAGGGTGTTTATTATTTCCTCCTTTCCCTCCAATCTGTCAAGGGAATTTTACAAAAACTTTTTTATACTCTGGGATATAGCAGGGCATCACATTAACTGGTACAAACAAACAAGGTCTCACACCCTATTCAAGATTTCATGTAATTATGGTGTTCAAGCAAACTGACCATACAAGTTAAATTAGATCACCCACTTCCCAAAAATACAACTTTTGCACTAAATAAACACCTCTCCCTTTGATCTCACACAGAGGTTGAAGTCTGAAAATATGGGCCATATCACCCTTTACCCAGAATTCTGATTTCACCTTTCTTCTATCCAGATCAGCCTCATTCATATTTCTAGATGAAGTCTGATCACTTTCTCAGCTTTGTAAACAGTTGCTGAATGGGGTAATGCTGACTTTCATAGCTTCAGTTTTCTGAGTCTCAGGTGTCACATAGATATCTGAAATTTCAGGGAATGACCAGGTTATATACAAATAATTCAGTATGTCAGAATTTAGAAATATTGGTTATAACTTATCTGGATATATTTTTTATATGTCTTCCTTCTTATTACCAGGGAGTTAAAATTCAATAGTATGTACATATATCATCATTTCCTGATTATATAATATTTATATATAAGATACCAACTTATATAAGACACCAACTTAACTTCAACAGCATATATTCCTTAAACACCCATCTGTTTAATTTTGTACAGTTGTTATGACATACCTTTGAGTACATTGTAGACTGCAAAACATAGTTTTATCATTACTTTTCATGCACGTGTATTTTAAGACCAGTAGGAAGGAATAGGTGGAGTTAAATACAAAACAATACATTATAAAAATATTGGCATTTATAATTATGCAAATGGTTTCATTTTATTGCAGGTATTTATATCTCTATGCCACCTTGAACAGTGTCTAATTTCAAAGAAGTCTGAAGAGATCCATTTGGCATTGCTTGTTGGGCAGGTCTAGTAGTGATGGATTCTCTCAGCTGTTGCTTATTTGGGAATGACTTAATCTCTACCTTAGTTTTAAAAGAAAATCTCACTGGATAGAGAACTATTGGTTGGCAGCTGTTTGCTTTCAACACTCTAAGCATTTCAACCCACTGTCTTCCATAGTTTCTGATGAGAAACTGGTGCTCAGTCTTATTGGGACTCCCTTGTATGAAACATGCTGTTTTCCTTTGCAGCTTTCAGAACTCCATCCTGTCATTTGCATTTGATTGCATCATCAATATATGATACAGTATGTAAATATTTTCACATTTATCCTGCTCGGTTTTCTTCGGGTTGCTTTGAGGCAACAATTACACTTCTTCTTCCAGAGTTGGAAAATTCTCTGTCATTATTTCTTTGAATATTCCTTCTGCCACTTTCTCTGTTGTTTCTCCTTCTATGACTCCATGGTGAATATACTGTTATACTTCATGATGACTGCAGAATGGCTTAGGTTAATTTTCACTTTTTACAGTTCTTTATGCTTTCTGCTTCTCACCCTTAATTTCAAATGTCTTGCATTTGAGTATACTGATTATTTCTTCTGTCAGTCCAATCTGTTTGTTTCCTTTTTCAATATTTCTATTTCTACGAGGATTCTCATATTGATCATCACTTTTTTCCAGGTATCCTTGACCTCTTTCTCTTTGCTGTATCTCCTTGAGCATGTTTAATATCATTTTATAAAATCTTTGTTTGGTGTTGTCTTTTATGAAAAAGACCCCATTCTTGTCTTTTTAATTGCTGCTTCCTGGGATTTTATACTTTTCCCTGGATGGGTCATAATTTCCCGATTCATTGTTTGTCTCAAACTCCTCTGTGCCACACAGCACATTTTAATATTTTAGATTGTTAACTCTAGGATTTATTTCCTGAGATGTTTATTTCTCGAATTTGCAACCAGCTTGTACATATATTTTCTTGAACTTCACACCTCCTATCATGAAGGTCTGCTCAAGTTGAATGCAGTGTGCAGGATTTTCCCTTTCTGTATGGACCTGTCTTGTCCCGGGTTTTCGCTTGTTGTATGTTTTAGAGTTCCCATATTACATAACTTTGTTGGTCCTCTCTGTTTCCCAAGTGATAGAACTCATTCTTCTGAGTGTTTGAATGTAGTATGCCTTTGCCCAAGACTGTCCTCCTTTATGGTTACATGTTGTTTCATTATCTCAAGCTGGTTTTGCATGGGGGCTAATTCTGAGAGGAAGGACACACGAGAGTGAACTTTCCCAAATTATTATTCATAGCTGAAACAGTACCAGGACATTCTAAAGGGGACACAGACCAGCTCTAAATTTCCCTAGGAAGGTAATCAGGAAGGGTGTCAAGAGGTTCTTCCAGTGTTCCCCAAAGCTCAGCTTTCTTGTCCTTCCCAGAAAATGCTGTCCTTCAACCAACTAAGCCTGGAAGAGGCATAGCAGCCCCACACAGTTCTTTTCCATAATTTATCACCCTTTCCTTCCTGCTTTTCCCTGAATGCTGTACTGTGTTCTTCTTGTGTCCAGAGTTTCAAAAAATAATCTGTAGACTGTTTATTTCTATTTAATAATTTTCCTGCTAAAATGATTGAGTCCTGGAGATCTTCCCACAATCTTTCATTATCATTTTGATGCAAAAATTATTTTAAAAATACAAGCAAACCTGATCCAATATAGTTGCCCTATGAAAAAGTAGAATTTTCCAAGGAGCGCAAGAATGGTCCAACACATGAAAATCAATTAAATCAACAGAATTTAGGGGGGGAAAGATCTTCTCAGTTAAACAGTGAATTTGAAAAATTCCAACATTCTTCCATAATAAAATATACTCAGCCCACAGGTAATAGAAAAACTTCTTCAATGTGATAAAAGACAAATATTAAAACATGGGTAATATCACTGTCAAGAGTGAAATACTAAACATTCCTCCTAACATCAGCAACATAAACAAAGAGACCTACACATACCACTGTTATTAAACATTGTATTAGCTGGGACAATTAAGCAAGAAGAACAAAGGAAAAGCAACCAAATTTGACAAGAAGTAGTAAAGTTCTCCCTCCAGTTGAGATATGATATATGATATATATATATATATATAGCATATGATAATATTATATGTAAATTACAAAGAAGGCCCATGAAACAATTAAGGCAAATAAATGAATTCAGAAAAGTTGCAGGTATGGATTTATCTACACAATTTGTCTAAGCAAGTGTTTCTTTTTTTCTTTTTGCAATAAGTAGAAGTGAGCTATTTATAAAAAAATTAAGAAAACAACTCCATTTACAATAGCTTTAATATCTGAAAATAAAATAACCAATGAGGTTCAAAACTTGTTAAGTGAAAATTACAAAAGAAATTGCAGAAAGAAATTAAGGAAGGCTTAAAATGATCATGGATTGGAAGACAATATTTTTCAAATATTATAAGACCCCAAAATGATCTTTGTGCTTAATGCAATCCCTATGAAACTGAAATGACAATGATGTGAAGAAATGGAAAAGTAGATTCTAAAATTCCTACATAGGTCCAATGAACTTCAAATACAGAAATAATCATGGACACAAGGAAGAAAGAGAATTCACATTTTGTGACTTCAAAGCCCTCTCCACTACAACAAATATTCTGATGCAACTAAATATCTATATCCAAAAAGATGAAGTGGCAGCTGTTTAACATGGTCTATACAAACATTTACTTAAAATGGATCAAAGATACAAAGATAGGATCTACAACTATAAATGCTTGGAAGAAAACCTAGAAATAAAAAGTCTGCAAGACTATGGATTTCTAAGTGATTTTGATAGTTGGATGATATAAAATGCTCTATATAATCCTTTAGTTAAAGAAATGCCTAGCATTCAGTAGTTAAAGAAAAATCATTTCACAAAAGCAGCCTCGAGTTATTTTAAGCCAAAATGTTGTTGTTGAAATAGCTTGCTGTTAATTTCATCCCAAAAATTTACTTTCTGCTCCTTTTCTGTTATGGACCCTGCATTGCTCTGCTTGCAGGACTGAAGCTTCATATGTACTAACATCAGCACATCCTCTGGTTGAAGGACAAGATAAAAATCCCAGATAATCAACAAAAATAAGGGCCTACTGGATAACAGGATATGCTGATCAAACAAACAGCTTTTCTTCTTCTAGTGTTTCCCACTTCTGCTGCTATATTCTGGATCCTGACTGCTTTGTCTATTTAAGGCTATAAAAGCTAAAACTACTGTTTCAGTTGCCAGGAAGGCAAAATACTAGAAATGGGTTCACTCTTATAAAAAGCCACTCCAACATGTTTGGTATTTGCAAACCACAGTATCCCACTTCTCTGATACCAAAATCTTTTTTTAGTTTGTTAATGCTGCCAGAAATGCAATATACCAGAAATGGGTTGGCTTTTATAAAGGAAGTTTAACAAGTTACAAGTTTACAGTTCTAAATGCATAAAAATGTCCAGTCTTAGGAATCCAGAGAAAGAGACCTGGACTCAAGAAAGGGGTTTCTCTGTCATCTGGGAAGGTACATAGCAACATCTGCTAACTTTCTATCCTAACTTCTTATTTGAAACAGCATTCCCTGGAACATTTACTTTCTGCATCTCCAAAGGTGTCTCTCTTTGTTGGAGCTGAGGATTTTTCCAAAGTGGTTCCATCTTAAAGGACTCCAGAAAGTGGATTATGACCCTTCTTGAATGGGTGGGGTCTCATCTCCATGGAAACAAACTAATCAAAAGGTTCCACCCCAAATATGTCCAAAGAAAATTGGATTAAAAGAAAATGGATTTTCTGGGGTACATAACAGTTTCAAACCAGCATAGCTTGTATCAAATCAAAACGATTGTTTTAGATTTTACCTTAATGGTAAGCACAAAGAAAATACATGCAAAATATATTTAGAAAGAAGTGAAAAAGAACTCAAGATAGTATAAAACAAAATAAAAGTATATATGGCAAAAAACATTAAAGGAAAATCGTGGATCAAAAAATGTATGTGACTCAGACAATATAACAAAATGACAAAAGAAAGTACTGCATTATCAGTAATTTCTTTAAATGTAAATGGATTATATTCTCCAATCAAAAGGCAGAGATCAGGAAATGGATAGAAACGTGATTCAACCATACGCTGTTTACAAGAGACTCAGTTTTAATTCAAAGACATAAGTAGGCTGAAAGTGAATAGATAGGAAAAATTACACCAGGCAAGTAACAACAAAAAGAGGGCTGAAAAAAAGCTATAATCATATCATAAAAATAGACTTTAAATCAAAGTCTTTTGGTGGGTCAAAGAATTATTTTACTAAAAAATGGGGTGAATTTAGCAAGAACACCCTGTGCATAAATAGTACATAACAGCAGAGACCCAAAATATATGATGGAAATATTGACATATTTGATAGGAGAAATAGATGTTAATACATTAGCAGTAGAAAATTTCAACTCCAACTTTCAGTAATGGTTAAAATATCTGGACAGAGCATAAATAAGGAAAATAATGAAATAAACGACACCCTAAATCAGCTAAACCTCACACACATATATAGAACACTTCAAGAATGAGAAACTACATATTCTTCTCAAGTGTATATGTGTCCCGGCACGCGGGATGATCAACCAAAGCTCGAACTCCTGTGAGGGAAGAATGGCATGGGACAAAGGGACGTGAAGAACAGCAGCAAGACAAATATTCTGATCAAGCTGCAAAAGTTTATTGAGGAGGCTGGGTATATATACTCTAGAAGGAGAGGGGGTGGCTAGTAGGGACAGTGGTGATCTGGGATTGGTGGCTGCTGTTGCTAGGGCAGAGGGCAGATGTACAGCTAGTACTTTTGGCATGAACTTTAGGTGCAAACTACTATTACTTCCATGAAGACGGCTGATTATATTTTAGGCTGTTCTTTGTTTCAGCCCTGGTGGCCATGTTGCATGTTTCCGGCATTGCTGAGGGTGGATTTTATACATGCTACCTTAATTGTCCCCAACATCTCCTCCCTTTTTTTTTTCAAAAGGATGGAGGAAGAATGCTGATCGAGCATTCTTTTGGCATTAACCTTTACTGGGGGAAGTAGAGGCCTCATTCCCCAAGGTGTTTGTGGCTCTTTTTTTCTGGGGAGGGGAATTTTTGCAGAGTGAACCCCTATGCGAGATGAGGCATACCTCACAAGGAGCTTGAAAATGGCCTTTAATTGTTTTGGCCCTCCTTTGCAGTGCTTTGCCTTGCACCCAGCGGTACCAATCATAGCATAAGCTAGAAGCATATTTTCGAGTTATATGCTGCTCCCGTAGGAGGGGGATTCTTACCCATCAGTGTTGGTAGCAGTGAGATATTCTGGATTTATTCCTTGGTCAGCGAGGTGAAGCCAGTGATAATGTACTTGAATGGGCCTGCCTAGGGCCAAATCGATTTGGTCCTTAATTAGCTGTATTATCCTTTTTATGGCCCAAGGTGCAAAAGATACTATAAGGAGTAGGGTTATTAAGGGGCCGAATATAGGGAGGAGGTAAGGGAGGATTCCGTTGAGTCCCCAGGAGGAACCTCCTTGGGCTTCCTGCTCACGTTTGTGGTTTGCAATTCTTTCCCTAAATTTGGTCATTGAATCTTTAATTAAGCCAGAATGATCAGCATAAAAGCAACATTCCTCACCTAATGCTGCACAAAGCCCTCCTTGTTTAAGGAAGATCAGGTTTAGCCCTCTTCTATTTTGGAGAACCATTTCTGATAGGGATGTAAGGGACTTTTCAAGGTGGGTGATGGAAGTTTCAATATGGGTTAAGTCCTCATTTATTGCAGCTCTTAGGCTGGAGAGGCTTTGTTGTTTGAGGGTGATTGAGGCGATATCAGTGCCTAGACCAGCAACACCAGTATATAGATTCTTAGACTTCAGTCATCTGTCAGCTTAGCCGTCATTGAATAGGTTATAGCAGGGCTTGCTGGTTTATTAGTAGCTTCAGCTGTGCTGGAGAAAGAAAGAGAGAAAAATGCCTTTTCTCAGGGCAACTTTTTTTGTCCTGGACAGATTGTTATTGTTTATTTGTTTTGTTAATCACTCTGGCAACCATTTGGCTGAATCGAATTCCCTAGAATATATACACACTGATCCTCTGCCCCATATCAGGACCGGATCCGGTCCTCGCCAAGTGTTATCCAATGGATTTTTCCAGAGGACCGCGGTAAACTGTGTTCAAATAGATCTAAAATAGGCCTGTGGGAGATTGCAAGGTAAAGAAAATATTAAAATCAACAGCCTTTTTTAGATCTATTTGAACAAGCTTTTTGAATGCATTGTTCAATTAATTGTAACTCTCGTTCAGCTGCAGCTGTTAACTGCCTTTTGCTTAATAAATTAGAATCTCCTTGTAAAATATCAAACAAGTTTTGTAATATATAATTAGGAATCCCTAAAGTGGCAGGTAGCAAAAATGAATGCAGAGTGCCAATAGTGACATGTACCCATAGCAAATGACCAGATTTTTTTAATTGAATTCATTGGATTGATTTAAAAGGAATGCGGGAATGTGGATTCTTTATAATTGGTTGTGCATTTTTGCTAATTTTAAATTTATTGCATGCAGTCTTTATGGTATTTTCTCACAATAGTGGCCAAATTTCGGTTTGCTTACATGATCGAGCCCAGTTGGGTCCTCTGGGAACTGGTTAGAGACCAAGAGGAGCTTCCTGGGACCTAGATATTTGTATTAAAGTACACGTCTTTCTGGGGGGATAGCCAGTCCTCCCAGCTAGAGTGTACATTTTAACTATTTCTTACCAAGGTCATGTGATAGCAACATCATTTACATGTAATGGCAACATCAGGTGAACAAAAAAGACTCCACAAGTATGTTTTTTCCTTGCATTCAACCCTCAAATTTGTGATCTGCTTCCAATATAAGCCATGGTTATCTTGGGATAAATTTAGTTTATATATGCATAGTTTATATAAACACTGGGTAAAGCATTAAAGTATTTTGGCTTAAAGGAATTTAGGTATTTAAATGATTTGAATATTAGTTAATCAGTAATAGATTCATTTATAGTAATAATACTCAGATAATAGATTAA
Organism: Tamandua tetradactyla; assembly: GCF_023851605.1. Classification (NCBI taxonomy): domain Eukaryota; kingdom Metazoa; phylum Chordata; class Mammalia; order Pilosa; family Myrmecophagidae; genus Tamandua; species Tamandua tetradactyla. The sequence goes on from NC_135354.1 coordinate 11,724,241, forward strand.
GCCACCTGGTTTAGGGCAAGAAGCAGTTTTTGCAAATATGATGATACCCAGGAGAAAATTAGTATTTTTTATACAGATAACAACATGATAAAAGTTAATATAAGCTATTTTGATAAAACACAAACTCTTTGCTTTTTAATTAATTATTTAGAAAAAAAATTTTATAAAAAAGCCTAAGAGTCCAAGAAAACATTGTCATTTTAGACTCATTAAATCTTTCTTGATTTTAACCAGAATTTCCATTTTTACAAACCCTCAGCACTTATTATATTAGTTTAGGCTTTATTCCATATTTTTCTCATTTAGTAACAATTATTCATTTTAGGATAAAACTATTCTGTTTTCCTATTAATAAAAATACATCTTTCATATTTTTCATATTTAAATCATTACTTTGAACAAATATTTTACCACATATGTAATTACCATCAAAATTAAATTTCTTAGAATAATGTTAAATACTTAAAATACTTTAGTTAATGTTTCAAATATGCATTAATTATCAATATATAGTTTTCACCAAGAATTTTTAGTTCTTAAAATATATTTTTCTTTTCAAACATGAATAGGAGCTAATGGTAGCGCTATAGTCATTCACTGCCTTTTTTAGTTTCTCTAAATATTTGAGACTGAGTTTTTTATATTTTGCTGCTGGGGCGGAACTGGCCTCTCCCTGTTCTTTTCCCTGTTCTTCTTCGCTAGGGGGATTAGACTGGTCATCTCCTTCACTATCGCTTTCTGACCCGGAGTGAGTTTGAGATTCAATAGCAGGGGAGTTGGCTTGACTGCGTGTCATGGGAAAGGTGTATAAACCACTAGGGTGTGCTGGTGAATCGTTTTTGGAAAAAGTTATATCTGCTAGTTCGTGAGTAACTGTGTTAATTTCCTTGATGAGGCTTAGAGTTTTTCTCCTTTCTTGCAAAAGTGCTCTTAATGAGGCAGCATGTAGCCTAAGGTTTTCTGTTGCTCCTTTTAAATCTGCCTGTGGTGATCAGGTTATGGCAGGGCAGAAGAAGGGCTCTAATGCAGGGAACTCTTTAGATAAGGCAGCTTATGGTGGGGGCCAAAAGGGGGGAAGGAATTCAACCTCCGAAGGGGGAGGGAGTGTGACTTCTGTCTCATCTTTATACTGATTAAGATAAGATGAGATTGCTTGGTTAGATGGGGTTTTTGCTCTTGCCATGTCCTTGCCTTCGCTTGGGGGATTTTTCTGGGGGTTTTTCATGCATATCAAATATGCATCAGAATGCCGCGGGGTGAGAGTGTTCTCTCAAAGCTTTTTCCCCTTCTTTACAGAGCTTTTGAATATCTGGGGCTAAAGGATGGACTTTTAGGATTTCATCAATTAGGCTCCCAGTAAGTAAAGGCAGTAACTGGGACCCTTTCAGAACCAAAGGTTCGGTAGTAGTCTTTTAGACAATCCCTGACCCTTAGACAGCATTGGTGATCTATAGTAACTTCTTGCAGAAACCAAGGGCAAATTTTTAATAGGAAATCAAAAAAGTGGATAAGATCCTTTTTCTTAACTTTAGTTCCTCATGCCTTGAGTGACTCTTTTACTTGCTTTGTAAAGAAGGATTTTATAAAACTTAACAGTAGCTAACTTTTCTTATGTAAAGAAGGATTTTATAAAGAAAAGAGTTATGGGCCCCATCAGGCTAAAACAACCCGGGACTTCCCAGGGGCGGTTATCTGCTGCCTTTGTTATGCAAGGTTTTCTGCTGCCTTGGTTATGCAAGGTTGTAACTGCCGGAGAAAGTTTATCTGAGAATGCAACTGAGAAGGTTGAGTAAGGGAGTTTTGCACGAGACAGCTGCTTCTTGCAAGAAGCAGCTCCCATGACTCATGCGCGAAAAATGTTTGTTATCTGCTTCTTGCAAAATGTTCGTTATCTACTTCCTGCATAAAGCAGAACCTGTAACTAATGTTCAACCCTCAAACCCCACACCCTTATCCTGGCCCTCAAAAGGCTTCCCAAAACCCAGGTTCGGGGCTCTCTGTTCCTGCGTGTTCAGTGAGCCCCACGCATGTGTGGTAAATAAACCCCTTGCATGTTGCATGAGAGAACGTCTCTTGGAGTCCTCCTTTGCGCGGCAAAACTCTCAAATTCTTACATTTGGAGGTCCCACCGAGATCGGCTCTTCGTAGGGGAAGGCTCCAACAGCTCTTTCTCTCGGGGTAAGTAAGACCTTTTTGTCTGAGGTGCGATCGCTTAGTCTGTCAGACTGGCAGTGACTGTCGGGGAGTCGCGTGAGCACTCCCCGACCGCAACCGACAGACGTGTCCAGGGGTTGCAGGTCACTCTCCCGAGGGACGCCTCGGGATTGGGGGACCTCCGGGGACGCCTGGAGGCTCCCTACAGGGCCGACTCTGATTCTGTTTCCCTTCTGACAGGGGGAGACTCGATCACAGTCATCGGGCCAGTCTGAGCTGTGTCTCTGAAACTGTGTAAACGTGGTGTGCCGGCTCTGTGTGTGTCTGTCTGTATTTGTGTGTTAGGAATTGTTTTTGTTTTACCAAAGATGGGTCAGGGAATGTCAACTCCACTTTCTCTGACCTTAAGACACTGGTCGGAGGTCAGGGAAAGAGGTCAGAATCTATCTCTTATTGTAAAGAAAGGCAAATGGCAGACCTTCTGCTCGGCCGAGTGGCCCTCCTTTAACGTGGAATGGCCTCGTGAAGGAACTTTTCATCTACCCTTGATTCGGGCCGTCAAGTCAGTCATCTTCCGCCCTGACCCGTATGGCCACCCGGACCAGCAGCCCTACATCATGGTTTGGCAGGACCTGTGTGAAAACCCACCTCCATGGGTAAAGCCGTTTCTTACTCCTCTTGGTCAACATGACTCTCACTCTGTACTCCCAATCAAGGTGCTGGGTCCTTCTCAAGCTCCGAAACTCTATCCTTCTTTGTCTCCTGCAGTCCTACCGGAATCCCAATCGGATCTAATCCTCTTCGATGCAGGTCCTTCATCCCCTCCTCCCTACCCTTCAGCTCCGGTACAGGACCCCCCCTCTCTTAGCTCACCTTCTCCCTCCTCTAGTTCTCTCTCCCCGCCCTCTTCCATTTCCTCTCCGCAGGTTCAACAAAAGACGATCCCAGATGAACCAGGACCGGCACATAGTACACGAAGCAGACGAGCACTAAGCCCATCTGATGTGGTGGTCACTCTCCCCCTCAGACCGTACGGGCCTCCAGTGGATGACGGACACGGGGGAGAAATGCCCGCTCTACAATACTGGCCCTTTTCCTCCTCTGACTTATATAATTGGAAAAATAATAACCCTCCTTTTTCCGAGGCTCCCACTAGGCTGACTGGATTGGTGGAGTCCCTTATGTTCTCTCACCAGCCCACTTGGGATGATTGTCAACAACTCCTGGGGACTCTCTTCACCACGGAGGAGCGAGATCGGATCCTACTGGAAGCCAGGAAGCAAGTTCCTGGACAAGACGGGAGACCCACCCAACTCCAGCATGTCATCGAAGATCGGTTCCCGCTGCGCCACCCTAATTGGGACCCGAACACCTCTGAAGGTAGGGAGCATCTGTCCATCTATCGCCAGACTCTAGTAGCGGGTCTCCGAGCAGCCACACGCCGGCCCACCAATTTGGCCAAGGTAAGAGAGGTTATTCAGGGAGCAGACGAATCGCCCTCAGTCTTTTTAGAAAAACTAATGGAAGCATACCGTAGGTATACTCCCTTTGACCCTCAATCGGAGGATCAAAGAGCCTCAGTGGCCATGGCCTTTATCGGCCAATCAGCTCCAGATATTAGACGCAAGCTGCAGCGCTTAGAGGGGTTGCAGGACCTAGCCTTGCGAGATTTAGTCAAAGAAGCTGAAAAAGTGTTTTATAAGAGAGAAACAGAGGAGGAAAAAGAACAAAGGAGAGAGAGAGAGAGAGAGGAAAAAGAGTTAGTAAGAGAGAAAAGGAGAACAAAAGAATTAACAAAGATCCTGGCCACAGTAGTTGAAAGAAACACTGAAGGTAGAGGACGAGCTGGAGAAAATCCCTCTGGTCGGCGTTATTGTACCCCTCTTAGTCCAGACCAGTGCGCCTACTGCAAAGAAACTGGGCACTGGGCCAAAAACTGTCCGAAAAAACGGAGGGGTACTAGGCCCCCAAATTGGCAACAACCGGCCACATTGGCTCTAGAAAGTGAGGACTAGGGGAGTCAGGGCTCGGCACCCCTCCCCGAGCTCAGGGTAAAATTTAATGTGGAGGGGGTACCAATTAATTTTGAAGTCGACACAGGAGCAGTAGTGTCGGCCCTCCAAGAACCTATAGGCCCACTCTCTACAAAAAGGTCCTAAGTGCGGGGAGCAAATGGCAGTCGCTACCGCGCCTGGACTACCAAAAGAACCATGGACCTGAGGAAGGGGAAGGTTCAACACTCCTTCCTAGTTATCCCTGAGTGCCCTGCCCCGCTTATGGGAAGAGACTTGTTAACTAAACTAAGGGCGAGAATCACCTTCAATCCTAAGGGGCCAAAGGTGGAATTTTTAAACCCGCTAGTAAGCCAACCTGTAATAACTGCCCTCACCTTGCCAGTCGAAGAAGAATATCAGCTGTACATAAAACCAGAACAGCTCCACAGTTCAATTCCTCAGGCCTGGCTTGAAGAATTCCCTAATTCCTGGGCAGAAGTTGCCGGGTTAGGGTTGGCAGTCAATCAGCCCCCAGTAGTAGTGACCCTAAAGCCCACCGCCTCTCCAATTCAGGTAAAACAATACTACTTAAGCAAGGAAGCCCGGGAAGGAATCAAGCCCCATATAGAGAAATTCCTTGGCTTGGGAGTACTTAAGCCCTGTCAATCAGCCTGGAACACTCCCTTATTGCCGGTCAAAAAGCCAGGGACTAGAGACTATAGACCGGTGCAAGACTTATGGGAAGTAAATAGCAGAGTGCAGGATATACATCCTACGGTGCCAAATCCCTATAACCTGCTCAGCACTCTCCATCCTGAAAAGACTTGGTATACTGTGCTTGATCTAAAAGATGCTTTCTTCTGCCTGCCCTTGCATAAGGACAGTCAACCCTTGTTCGCTTTCGAGTGGATCGATCCAGAGACGGGATCCTCGAACCAACTGACTTGGACACGCTTGCCCCAGGGGTTCAAAAACTCCCCCACCATTTTTGACGAAGCTCTTCATAAAGACTTAAGCTCCTTCAGAATTCAGCATCCCAGAGTCACCTTGCTACAATATGTGGACGACTTACTGTTGGCAGCAGACACTAAGGAGGACTGTGAGTATGGAACCCGAAAACTGTTAAGTGAGCTAGCCGCACTGGGGTACCGAGCCTCGGCCAGAAAGGCCCAAATCTGTAAAAGGGAAGTAATCTTCCTGGGATATACTCTTAAGAATGGAAAGCGATGGCTCACTGAGGCTAGAAAGAAAACTGTAACACAGATACCCACGCCCACGACCCGAAAGCAGCTACGAGAGTTCTTAGGGACAGCGGGATTCTGCCGGTTGTGGATCCCAGGGTTTGCAGCCCTTGCTGCCCCATTATTCCCCTTGCTCAAAGGGAGTGCTGATTTCCAGTGGGGAATAGAACAGCAGGAAGCCTTCGACAGCATTAAGAAAGCACTCATGTCAGCTCCAGCTTTAACCCTCCCAGACGTGAATAAACCTTTCACGCTCTACATAGAAGAAAGGAGAGGCGTGGCTAGAGGGGTCCTAACACAGGCTTTAGGCCCCTGGAGGAGACCGGTGGCCTATCTGTCCAAGCGATTAGACTCAGTTGCCAGCGGATGGCCACGCTGTCTCAAGGCCATCGCGGCAGCTGCCCTCCTGGCAAAAGACGCAGACAAACTCACTCTAGGATAGAAGCTGACCATAATAGCCCCTCACGCCCTGGAGAGCATAATCCGCCAACCTCCAGATAGATGGATGTCAAATGCCAGAATTACCCACTATCAGAGCATCCTCCTAGACAAAGACAGGGTGACTTTTGGGGCCCCATCAGCTTTAAACCCGGCTACCCTGCTCCCGGACGAGACCGCGGGACCTGTGCTGCACACTTGCCAAGAGATATTAGCTGAAGAGACCGGAATCCGCAGAGACTTAAAAGACCAACCATTACCTAACTCGGAGGTAACCTGGTTTTCGGATGGAAGCAGCTTTCTCCAACACGGTAAGAGGCGAGCGGGAGCAGCGGTAGTCAGTGGGACAAAAGTTATTTGGTCTTCTAGCCTCCCGGAGGGAACATCTGCCCAAAAAGCTGAACTAATTGCCCTCACAAAAGCTCTAGAATTAGCAAAGGAAAAACGAGCGACTATCTATACAGATAGCCGTTATGCCTTTGCTACTGCCCACGTACATGGGGCAATTTACCAACAAAGAGGGCTATTAACCTCAGCTGGTAAAGAAATCAAACACAAGGAGGAAATTCTTAAACTCCTGGCAGCAGTCATGTTTCCCAAAGAACTAGCCATTGTCCACTGTGCTAGCCACCAAAGAGGTTCAGACCCAATAACCATGGGTAATAAGTGAGCAGATGAAGAAGCAAAAACGGCAGCATTAAGGGACCCTGTAAACTGGGTCCTAATAACCAAAGAAAACCAGCAACCCCCTGAAACACTATCTGAGGTTACACCCCAAGGAGAATCGGAAGCCCTAGCTTACATACAGCAGGTCCACCAGCTCACTCACCTGGGGACAGGGAAACTACAGCAGCTCCTGCAAGACCAGAGGGAATTGTACCCTCTGGCAGCCTCAAAAAGAAGAGAACTGGCGGATCGCGTAGCTAGAGAATGTCAGGCATGTCAAATTGTGAACGCCTACCCCACCAAAGCTCCTAACGGAAAAAGACTAAGGGGAACTCGACCTGGGCAGTTCTGGGAAGTCGACTTTACTGAAATTAAACCTGCAAAATATGGACTTAAATACTTGCTAGTTTTTATAGACACCTTTTCAGGATGGGTTGAAGCCTACCCAACTAAGAGAGAAACGGCCCAGGTCATAGTCAAGAAGATTATGGAAGAAATTTTTCCCCGGTTCGGTCTACCAAAGGTAATAGGGTCAGATAACGGACCCGCATTTGTAGCCCAGGTAAGTCAGGGTATGGCCAGGATATTGGGGATTAATTGGAAATTGCATTGCGCATACAGACCCCAAAGTTCAGGGCAGGTAGAAAGAATGAACAGGACAATTAAAGAGACCCTAACCAAATTAGCTATAGAGACTGGCTTGAAGGATTGGACCATGCTCCTGCCTTATGCCCTGTTCAGGGCCCGGAATATCCCCTCTGCTCTCATGTGTAATCTAACCCCTTATGAAATCTTGTATGGAGCGCCACCTCCAGTCAAAGACATGTCCTCCATTCTAGAGATTAATAGTTCCCTCCATACCCCCTTGCTTGACAGGCTGCGAGCCTTGGAAAAAGCCCAGCGGTTCCTGTGGCGGCAGCTCTCCACCTCCTACCAGCCAGGAGATAACAGAACTCCGCATCAATATCAGGTGGGAGACTTCGTCTACGTCTGCCGCCACCAGGTACAGACTCTTGAACCTCGCTGGAAAGGACCGTATCAGGTACTCTTGACCACCCCCACCGCAGTCAAGGTCGATGGCATCGCATCCTGGATCCATGCGTCTCATCTCAAACCTGCGCCTTCGCCCTCTGAGTCCCAATGGAAACTGGAAAGGACTGACAATCCTCTCAAGCTGCGGGTTCGTAGGGTTACTACTCCTTCTCCTCCTTCCCCTAGGGGAACCCAATTCCAACCCGCATAAGCCTTGGAAATGGACAATAACCAGATGGGATGATGGGAAGACTATAAAAACTTGGGAGGGAGCAGGGGAGCCTTCTTTTCTAGTGACCCCTTGTAATCTTACCACTCTGGGAAACGAGCCCTGCTGCGACCTGACCCCCATCTACCTATGTCCCGCATCCAATCAGGGAAAAAGTTACTGTAACAGCCCAGGACACTATTATTGTGCCTACTGGGGCTGTGAGACTTTAGCTTTAACATGGACAACCTTAGGCGACCCCTTCCTCAAAATAGGGTACCAGAAAACCTGTTCTAATCCTGGAAGCTGTGGGTCTGATGGATGGCCCGGGGCCCACCATGGAACACTCATGACCGGCGGTAGGCCTACAACAGATTTCTCACAAAACCCTTGTGCTAAAATTTGGCTTAATATCACTAACCCCTCAGATAATAGTTGGATAACTGGAAAAACCTGGGGAGCCAGATTATACGAAACCGGCACAGACAGGGGGAGGTTAATACTAATTAAAAAGGAAGAAATTCCCCAAAAAGCTATCAGGGTAGGCCCCAACCCTGTTCTGACTATGAAAAACCCAGGGCCTCGTGCGAAGCCTACGCCCCCAGAAAGGCCTAGCAATAGCTCCCTAATTCCCACTTCTTCCCCCCTTCCAACTCCCAATAGTACTTCTCCCTACAATCCAGAGGCTCCTGGTGACCGATTATACAACCTAATTCTAGGAGCCTTTTCTGCCCTCAATCACTCCCGAGCTAATCTCACCCAGTCATGCTGGTTTTGCCTGTCAGCTTCGCCGCCCTATTATGAAGGAATAGCTATAAATAAGTCATATACCATCCTCCCTAATGGCACGTCTTGCGACTGGGACAGCGACCATAAACTCACCCTGTCTGAGGTTACGGGACAAGGAACTTGTATAGGTAACCCTCCTCCCCACGTTAAAATCTTATGTGCCACCATTAATCAAACCCAAAATAATGATAAATTCCTTCAACCTCCCCCAGGTTTAAAGTGGGCATGTAACACTGGAATTACCCCTTGTGTATCTACAAAGGTTTTTAACAACTCTGTCAACTATTGTGTGTTGGTTTCTATATACCCCCGAATTCTCTATCATTCAGGGACAGAATTAGAAACTATACTATTAAGCCAAACCAGATACAGAAGGGAACCAATCTCAATAACCCTGGCAGTTCTTATGGGGGTAACCGCCGCGGCCGGTATAGGCACAGGGACTGCTGCCATTGTACATAGCAATCAGCAAACCAGTCAATTACAGGCCGCGATAGATCAAGACTTAAATGAAATAGAAAGATCTGTCTCAGCCCTTCAGAACTCTCTAACCTCCCTTTCAGAAGTAGTTCTGCAAAATAGGCGAGGACTTGACTTACTTTTCCTTAAAGAGGGGGGACTATGTGCAGCTTTAAAAGAACAGTGCTGTTTCTATGCGGATCACTCTGGTGTTGTTAAAGAGTCCATGACAAAACTCAGAGAGCACCTTCGTGAAAGACAAAAAGAACGAGAGGCGCAACAGGGGTGGTTTGAATCTTGGTTTACTAAGTCCCCCTGGTTGACAACGCTATTATCTGCTCTCGCTGGGCCTTTAATTGTGTTACTTTTAATAATAACTATAGGACCATATATTCTAAATAGAATTATACAGTTTTTACAAAGGCAGATTGGAAATGTCAAATTAATGCTCATCAGACAACAGTACTCAGTATTAAATAACCCAGAAAATCTCTAAGATTAGAGATATGTACAAAAAGGAGTGGGGAATGTAAAGAAGGATTTTATAAAATTTAACAGTAGCTAACTTTTCTTATGTAAAGAAGGATTTTATAAAGAAAAGAGTTATGGGCCCCATCAGGCTAAAACAACCCGGGACTTCCCAGGGGCGGTTATCTGCTGCCTTTGTTATGCAAGGTTTTCTGCTGCCTTGGTTATGCAAGGTTGTAACTGCCGGAGAAAGTTTATCTGAGAATGCAACTGAGAAGGTTGAGTAAGGGAGTTTTGCACGAGACAGCTGCTTCTTGCAAGAAGCAGCTCCCATGACTCATGCGTGAAAAATGTTTGTTATCTGCTTCTTGCAAAATGTTCGTTATCTACTTCCTGCATAAAGCAGAACCTGTAACTAATGTTCAACCCTCAAACCCCACACCCTTATCCTGGCCCTCAAAAGGCTTCCCAAAACCCAGGTTCGGGGCTCTCTGTTCCTGCGTGTTCAGTGAGCCCCACGCATGTGTGGTAAATAAACCCCTTGCATGTTGCATGAGAGAACGTCTCTTGGAGTCCTCCTTTGTGCGGCAAAACTCTCAAATTCTTACAGCTTAATATACAATTGGGGTTTGGAAAGTTCTTGTCCCATGAGTAGGGTGGGGGCTTACCATTTCCGTTGAATCTTCTATTCTTTTTTTTTTCCTTTCACTGACACTCCTGCTACAACGGATCCCTCTCGTGGGCGAGTACCCTCACGATGATCCCTGGTGCGATGCAAGTGCCTGGCCAGGCCATTTCAGGGCGGTGTTCTATCCCTCACAAGGCTCAAGCCTCACGTTGGGCGCCAGTCGTACCAGCCCACGGGACGATCAACCGAAGCTCGAACTCCTGTGAGGGAAGAATGGCATGGGACAAAGAGACACAAAGAACGGCAGCAAGACAAATATTCTGATCAAGCTGCAAAAGTTTATTGAGGAGGCTGGGTATATATACTCTAGAAGGAAAGGGGGTGGCTAGTAGGGACAGTGGTGATCTGGGATTGGTGGCTGCTGTTGCTAGGGCAGAGAGCAGATGTATGGTTAGTACTTTTGGCACGAACTTTAGGTGCAAACTACTATTACTTCCATGAAGAAGGCTGATTATAGTTTAGGCTGTTCTTTGTTTCAGCCCTGGCGGCCATGTTGCATGTTTCTGGCATCACTGAGGGTGGACTTTATACATGCTACCTTAATTGTCCCCAACATATATGAATCATTCTCCAGCAAAGACATACATGTTAGATTCCAAAACAAATCTCGATAAATTAAAAATTGTGAAACATACATGTTTCACATGTGTCTCTGTGAGCACAAGAGAATAAAGCTGGAAATCAACAGCAGAGGGAGAACTGGAAAATTCACAAATACATGAAAATTAAACGTGCTTTTGAACAACCAATAGGTCAAAGAAGAAATCACAAGGGAATTTATTAAATATCTTGAGGCAAATGATAATGAAAATACAACATGCCAGAATGTATGAGATGCAGCAAAGGCAGTGCTAAGTATGAAATTTATACCTCTGCTTACATTAAGAAAAAACAGATCTAAGCTCAAAACTGAAGGATGTAGAGAAAGAATAATAAACTATACCCAAAGTAAACAAAAGAAAGAAAATAACACGGCTAGAGTAAATTTAAATTAAACAGAGAATACAAAAACAAAAATTGTTTTATTAAGGAGATCAATAAATTTGACAGATATTTAACTACATTGACAAAGAAAGAGAGGTAACAAAATCAGAAATGAATAGGAATACATGACCTCCAACCTCAACCTCACAGAAATAAAAAGACTGAGAAAAATATTATTGATAACTGTATGCCAACAAAATAGTTAATACACATGAAATAGATGAATTCCTAGAGATACACCAACTGCCTATACTGACCCAAGTACAAAAGCACTTCTTAGCAAACTTTTAACTAGTAAAGACATTGAATCAATTATTAGAAACTTCCCAAAGAAGAAAAACTAAGGAATATATGACTTCATTGGTGAATTTTACCAAACATTCCAAAAATAATTAATACCTATTCTGCTTAAACATTTAAAAAAATTGAAGAGGGATCTCCTAAAGCATACTTTCAGGCCAGCATCCCCCTAACAACAAAGCCAGATAAAGATAATTCAAGAGAAGAAAACTACCAGCCAATATTCTTTAAGCATGTAGATGCAAAATCCTCAAAAACTACTAGTGAAATGTGTTTAATGGCACATGAACAGAATTGGTCAAGTGGTAACTTGACCAAATCGGATACATCCCAGGTGTGAAAGGAAGGCTGAAGAAAAGCTATAAATATAACAGGATTTATAAAATATAAAAAAATACATACTATATAGTGTAAATGTTATATAATATATATAATACATATAAAAGTATCTTCACTGTCACCATTGTTATTTAACATTGTACTGAAATTTCTTTCTAGAGCAATTAGGCAAGAGAAAGAAAGAAAAGGCAAACACACTGGAAAGAAAGATGTGACACTTTCCCTACTTGCAGATGACATGATTCTAAAAGCAGAAAATCCTGAAAAAGTCCACATTAAAGCTACTGGAAATAATAAATGACTAACCAAAGTGATAGGAGACAAGATCCACAATGAAAAATCACTTCTAATCACTACACTACTAATAAGTACTTTGAAGAAAATATCAAGAAAATAATTCCACAAGAAAAATATTCAAATATTCAGGAGGAAATCTAAGGAAAGATGTAAAGGACTGATAAGCAGGGAAAAGAAATCAAAGAGGACCCAAATAAATGGATATTCCACGTTCATGATTTGGAAGACTAAATATTGATAAGGTGTTAATTCTGCAAAAAGTGATGTACAGATTCAACACAATCCTAATAAAAATTCCAACACACTTCTTTTTTTTTTTTTTTTTTGCAGCTTCATTCAGTGTTTTAATATGATTACTTTACAATTAGGTATTACTGTGCTGTCCGTTTTTGAGTTTTTGTATCTAGTCCTGTTGCACAGTCTGTATCCCTTCAGCTTCAATTACCCATTGTTTTACCCTGTTTCTAACTCCTGCTGAACTCTGTTACCAATGACATATTTCAAGTTTATTCTCGAATGTCCGTTCACATCAGTGGGACCATACAGTATTTGTCCTTTAGTTTTTGGCTGGATTCACTCAGCATAATATTCTCTAGGTCCATCCATGTTATTACATGGTTCATAAGTTTATCTTGTCTTAAAGCTGCATAATATTCCATCGTATGTATATACCACAGTTTGTTTAGCCACTCTTCTGTTGATGGAGATTTTGGCTGTTTCCATCTCTTTGCAATTGTAAATAATGCTGCTATAAACATTGGTGTGCAAATGTCCGTTTGTGTCTTTGCCCTTAAGTCCTTTGAGTAGATACCTAGCAATGGTATTGCTGGGTCGTATGGCAATTCTATATTCAGCTTTTTGAGGAACCGCCAAACTGCCTTCCACAGTGGTTGCACCCTTTGACATTCCCACCAACAGTGGATAAGTGTGCCTCTTTCTCCGCATCCTCTCCAGCACTTGTCATTTTCTGTTTTGTTGATAATGGCCATTCTGGTGGGTGTGAGATGATATCTCATTGTGGTTTTGATTTGCATTTCTCTAATGGCCAGGGACATTGAGCATCTCTTCATGTGCCTCTTGGCCATCCGTATTTCCTCTTCTGAGAGGTGTCTGTTCAAGTCTTTTTCCCATTTTGTAATTGGGTTGGCTGTCTTTTTGTTGTTGAGATGAACAATCTCTTTATAAATTCTGGATACTAGACCTTTATCTGATATATCATTTCCAAATATTGTCTCCCATTGTGAAGGCTGTCTTTCTACTTTCTTGATGAAGTTCTTTGATGCACAAAAGTGTTTAATTTTGAGGAGTTCCCATTTATTTATTTCCTTATTCAGTGCTCTTGCTTTAGGTTTAAGGTCCATAAAACCGCCTCCAGTTGTAAGATCCATAAGATATCTCCCTACATTTTCCTCTAACTCTTTTATGGTCTTAGACCTAATGTTTAGATCTTTGATCCATTTTGAGTTAACTTTTGTATAGGGTGTGAGAGATGGGTCTTCTTTCATTCTTTTGCATATGGATATCCAGTTCTCTAGGCACCATTTATTGAAGAGACTGCTCTGTCCCAGGTGAGTTGGCTTGACTGCCTTATAAAAGATCAAATGTCCATAGATGAGAGGGTCTATATCTGAGCACTCTATTCGATTCCATTGGTCGATATATCTATCTTTATGCCAATACCATGCTGTTTTGACCACTGTGGCTTCATAATATGCCTTAAAGTCAGGCAGCGCGAGACCTCCAGCTTCGTTTTTTTTCCTCAAGATGCTTTTAGCAATTCGGGGAACCCTGCCCTTCCAGATAAATTTGCTTATTGGTTTTTCTATTTCTGAAAAATAAGTTGTTGGGATTTTGATGGGTATTGCATTGAATCTGTAAATCAATTTAGGTAGGATTGACATCTTAACTATATTTAGTCTTCCAATCCATGAACACGGTATGCCCTTCCATCTATTTAGGTCTTCTGTGATTTCTTTTAGCAGTTTTTTGTAGTTTTCTTTATATAGGTTTTTTGTCTCTTTAGTTAAATTTATTCCTAGGTATTTAATTCTTTTAGTTGCAATTGTAAATGGGATTCGTTTCTTGATTTCCCCCTCAGCTTGTTCCTTACTAGTGTATAGAAATGCTACAGATTTTTGAATGTTGATCTTGTAACCTGCTACTTTGCTGTACTCATTTATTAGCTCTAGTAGTTTTGTTGTGGATTTTTCCAGGTTTTCGACGTATAGTATCATATCGTCTGCAAACAGTGATAGTTTTACTTCTTCCTTTCCAATTTTGATGCCTTGTATTTCTTTTTCTTGTCTAATTGCTCTGGCTAGAACCTCCAACACAATGTTGAATAATAGTGGTGATAGTGGACATCCTTGTCTTGTTCCTGATCTTAGGGGGAAAGTTTTCAATTTTTCCCCATTGAGGATGATATTAGCTGTGGGTTTTTCATATATTCCCTCTATCATTTTAAGGAAGTTCCCTTGTATTCCTATCTTCCAACACACTTCTTGAATGGGAAAATGTGAATCATCAAATTTTATAGGGAAAGGTAAGAGAATGCAAAAAGTCAAAGCCTCCTGGAAAAAGAAGAATGAAGTTGAAGGGTTCAAACATATCTATCTGAGAATGGCTTAATGTCCAGAATATAAAAAGAAATCCTACAACTCAACAAACAATGACATATAATCCCCTGAAAAGTTGGCCAAAATTTTGAATAGACCTTTCCCCAGAAAAGATAAACAAATGGCTAAGAACTCATAAAAAGATGCTCAACATCCTTAGCTATTAGGGAAACACAAATGAAATCCACAATGACAGCACATTTACCACCAAATAAAATGGTGGTAAAAAATAAAATACTAAAAAGTTTGCTATTTAAAAAAAAGTATAAAATCACAAATGCTGGAGAGGCTCGGGATAAATAGAAACACTGATTCATCATTGATAGGGATATAAAATGGTGCAGTCATTGTTTCAAGGTTCCTCAGTAAGTCAGGTATAAAATTACCATATGGCCCAGATATTCCACTTCCAGGCATATATCTAAAAGAACTGAAAGTACAGATTCAAACAGATATTTACATACTGATGTCACAGAGGCATTATCCATAATCACCAAAAGATGGAAGATCCCTTGTGTTCATTAACCAAACTGGAGAAATAGAATATATATAGACAAACAATGGGATATTATTCAGTCATAAAAAAAGGAATGAAGTTCTACTACACACGATAACCTGAATGAATCATAAAGACACCATGTCAAGTGAAATAAGTCATACACTTATTGTATGATTTCACTGATATAAAATATTTAGGATCAGATATTTCATAGAGACATAAACTAAAATATAGGCTACCAGGGCCAGCTTGGGGGAATAAGGAGTAAATGCTTAAACCGAGCAGAGTTTTGATTTGGGCTGTTGTAAAACTGGTAAAAGATGATTGTAGTGGTAGCACAATATTATGAATGTAATTAACTGCCCTGAATTATTTACTTGAATATGATTAAAAGGGAAGTTTTAGGTGGTATATATGTTATTAGAATAAAAATTAAAAACAGATAGCATAGAAATATACAACACAAGAAGGGAAACCTCTTGTAAATGACACACTGTAGTTAACAGTACAATTATAATTGTTTTTCCATAATTTGTAACAAATGTACCACACTAATTCAATAACATGGTGTATTTAGGGACATTGTATTTTATGCATTTTTATGTAAACCTACAACTTCTTAACTGAAAAAAAACTTTTGTGCATCAAAGAACACTCTCAGGAAAGTGAAAATCCAGTGCACAGATTGAAAGAAGATATTGACATTACATAGAAATGTTAAGGGTTTAGTATTAATAAAATAAAAAAGAACTGGGTTCATTTCAAGACCTTAAGACAAACAACCAATTTTAAAAAGGGACTTCGAAAGACATTTCTCAAAGATATAAAAACATCCAAGAAGCATATGAATAGATATTCAATATCTTTAATCATTAAGGAAATACAAATCAAAACTAAAATAAACCTGAATCAAGACTGCAAAATGAGATTTTCCAGGGGCCTGTCCCCTAATAGAACCTTTGAACAACCAGAAAGAAAAGGCAGAATCATCTTTCTCAAAGATTTGAAATATAGTTAAAGGGTTGTAATTACAATGCAAATAGCAAATCAAGAAAAAGGCATCTTAAAATCTTTAGGATCTTGTGACACCCTCTGCTGGCTCTTCTCCCATGTCCTTACCAGTGTAGGGTGAAAACCAACTTGGAGTCCCAGTGAAAATTCCTGGTCATGGTTTTGGAAGGTGCACAAAAATCCTCATGTACATATTTGTGCTTGTATATCCATGGCAACATATCTTGTGGTGACCTGAGGAACTAAACCAGGATAGTTCTTATAGGATTGTCACCTCAGCAGTTGCTCTGTATATAAAGACATCTCATAAATCTCTCCTGCAGAATGCTGTAGAAAAGTCAAGTTGCAGCTGCCAAAGGCAAAGATTACCTGGTTCTGGAACACAAGGGATGGTACACAGGAGTGTAAAGATGCAATAATTTTAGAAGAAAAGGTGACTTTCAGATCCATGTAAAACAGGAATTCCTGAGGCTATGCACATGTCCAGGAGACCATGCACAGAAAAAAAAAGGGAGTCCTTATATTTCTGACTTGGTGTGTTCTCTAAATTATGCGCATGGAGGATATCTGAAGGAAAATAGTTCACAGGTCAATCTGCAAAAGTGGAGAAAGAAGTGTTTTTTATTCCATTATTTCTTTTTTGTAAGCTTATGATATTCAAGGAAGCCTCTTCTACCACATTAGCTGGATACAACCTTAAGGAATAAGGCCTCTGTGTTCACAGTTAACTGAAATGTCAAAAAGCCCATTCTGCAACAATTTATTGTAAAACATACAAACAAACAGAAAATGATAGCCCATGCAAATGAACAAGATAAGGCATTAGTGACCATTAAGAAAGAGAACAAGATTAGGGACACAGAAGATTTTTATAAAATGGTCCTAAATATGCACAAAGACTAAAGAAAGTAACAAAAAAAAGCAATAAGGGAAACAAAGAAATGACAGATGAACACAAGAGAATATTAACACAGAAAGAAAAGTTTAAATGAATCAAACAAAACTGAATACATTGTTAGAAAAAAATAAAATTCCCCTAGAAGGAATTTGGTAGGAATGATGTCATCAGGATTAAAGCATAAGACATTCCTGGGAAAGTTTCCCCAGAGAGACAACTAAATATAGATGGCATATTCCATTTTCTTTGCACTGTGGAAGAAAAGAGAGACTAGAAAGAGACTTCACAAACACTGAATAAAATAAGAAAAAAGTGAAAAAGGAAGATACGAGAATTGTAACTGGGACCTGCCAGACCAGACTTCTTTCCCAGACTTGGTTTTGTGCAGCTTAAGGGTCAATAGCCACAATCAGACTGAACAAGTCCCTCTGTTGTCACTGATAATGACAGTCATTCAAGATAGTGAGTTAGGGCCATAAGAACTAGAAAAGGGGACCAAAGGCCAAATAGACCCAGGGAAAGCCCCTAGCAGTTGACAAATGTACACATATAAAGTGGCCTACAGGAAACACAAAACAAAACAACCACAGCAGATCTGGTGGCAGGTGGTTTACACTGCCAATCCAATCCCTAATTATTGGTGCACCTTGACAAGAAAAAAAACAGGGATTTGTGAACACTGAGTTCATCAGGCTCACTGGGGAGGGATACCATAACATGGAAGCTACCAGAGGCAGAAAAGCTTTTTGAGAGCAAAAGAAAAGGGGCTGGGGGTGGGGAGACTGAACCACTGTAACTATAAATAGAAGTCAGAAAGGTATAGTGAAAAGGCAGCCTAGAGCATGGGAGAGGAATTAAAGAAATCATAGCCATTGGGACAGAAAATTTGCAAAAAATTAAAATAGAATAAACCAAACAACAATGCCCAGGACTCTTAGAGAAGGAACTGAGGAAAGGAAATATTTTCCTGGAGGTGAAGGAGGCACACATAATAGATTAATCTTAAAAGTTACAGTGCATGCCCAGGACCAGAGACAGGTACAGATGACATGAGAAAAATCTGAACTGTTAAACGTGGGTGCTCTAAAGATTCAATATAATCTGGACCAAGTGTTGAAAAAGAGCCATAACACAAGGTCAATTTTCAATAAAAGCCTAGGAAGGATGGAATTAGTATAATAAATAATCAAATGTCTGGATAACTAGAAAATCCATAAGCCATCCAAGAAAACAAGAAAAATGCATCTTGTTCAAGAGAACAATTTAAAACTTCAAAGTAAAAGCAGACACTGGGACCAAAAAAAAAAAAAAAAGGTCAAACAGGTCTAGATCAATTTAAGGACCTAAGGGGAAATATTTAAAGAAAAATTTAATGCAGATTTTAAATATTAAGAAGACAATGTGTGAAGAAAAAAAAGAATCAGAAAGTATGAAAAGGAATAAAACAAATGTTCTGTGGAGTTGAATGGAGATTAAAATATACTAGATGGAGATGAGCCAAGATGGTGGCTTAGCATGGTGTAGGATTTAGCTGGTCCTCCAGAGCAGCTAAGAGGTAGCCAGGAACAGTACAGAAGAACTACTTGGGCCTCAACAGTGACCCAACATGCAGTGTACCCCAGTCTGGACCAGCTGGACTGGCTGTGAGCCTACCCATAACCATGAGTTCCCCAAGACACAGTGGCTGGCACCCCATCTACACAGGCTGCTTCCCAGAGGGGAGAGGAAAGGAAATTTACTAGCAGCAGGGGCTGAACACAACCAAATGCCAATTGTGGAATTAATTAACAAATTCTGACTACTAAAAATAGGCCCCCTTAGCAGAGGTGAGCTTGAGTAAAAGCAGCAGAAGTCGCTGGTATTTGCTCTGGTGCAGAAGAGGCAGGGCTGAGAGAAAAATAAAAAAGAAAAAAAACAGGGTTTGTTTTTTTTGGAATCTAAAAAGGTCTGGGCCCTGTAGGAAAGGAGGGGGTACATAAGACCTGGAGATACACAGAACAACGTACCAACTGAAGCTCTTGATTGGCAAACCTGAGGAATGGGATCCTGCTCGGAAAAGTATTTTTCTTTTTCTCTTTTGTGGCTGTGTTTCTATGGCTTGTTTACTCTTTGGATACAGCTGCAAGGCTTCTCAGCTTCCATTGCCTGAGGGATAGGTAGAAACAGGTTTGTTTGAAAGCTTCTCTGGAGCCTGTGCCTCCCCCAGAAGAGGGGTGGGGCCCAGCTAAGGTGGAATACCTCCCTTAAGGAATTTAGACCACAGGGTTTGGGAAATGGAAGCATTTAAAGGCAGCCTATAACCTCTCCTCTATCTCCACCATGCCCCCAGCAGGAGAGTCTGCTGAAGTTAAGTGTACCGCATCACCTTATGCTGGTAGGACCCAAAGGCAGAAAAGTGTCACATATTGTTCAGGATAGGAAAAATACAAAGTCCAAAGACTTCATAGGAAAGACTTTTAATCTACTGGCTCTCACCCTCAGGGAAAACTGATGTAGGGAACTCTTTCCTCCTGAGAGGAGTCCAGTTTGGTCTGGGAAAATTTGACTGGGGTCTATAATACCTAAGTAGACCCTCCTAAGGGGTAAAGGCACCATACAGGCAGGACAAGAAATAAAAAAAAACAAAACAAAAAACAAGAACTAAAAAATTCTGATCTATTAAACAAAACCTAATCTAGAGGACTAGAATAAGCTGACCTGAACGTCAAAGAACAGATAGACAACAAAGACATCCAGCAAGGAAATTCAGGGAAAAAAGAAAGTGAAAACAATCTCCAGAATAAACTAATTAAGGTAATTAAATGCCTAGATGCTAGCAAAAAACAACAAATCACAGCAGGAAAACTGAAGAAATGGCCTAGCCAAAGGAACAGACCAACAATTCAAATGAGATACAGGAATTAAAATAATGAATTCAGAATGTTTGAACAGATATGGAAAACCTCATCAAAAATCAAATCAATGAGTTGAGGGAGGATATAAAGAAGGCAAGGAATGAACAAAAAAGAAATAGAAAATCTGAAAAAACAAATCACAAAATTTATGGGAATAAAAGTGACAGTAGAAGAGATGGAAAAGACAATGGAAACCTACAATGTCAGGTTTCAAGAGGCAGGAGATAGGATTAGTGAACTGGAGATGGAACATCTGAAATCCAACAAGCAAAAGGAAATATAGGGAAAAGAATGAAAAAATATGAGCAGGGACACCGGAAATTGAATGACAACATGAAGTGCATGAATGTACATGTTCTGGGTGTCCCAGAAGGAGAAGAGAAGGGAAAAGGAGGAGAAAAACTAATGGAGGAAATTGTCACTGAAAATTTCCAATTCTTCTAAAAGACTTAAAATTACAGATACAAGAAGTGCAGCATACCCAAAGAGAATAGATCCAAATAGATGTACTCCAAGATGCTTAGTAATCAGAAAGTCAGATGTCAAAGAGAAAGAGAGACTCTTGAAAGGAGCAAGAGAAGAGCAATCCATTACTTACAAGGGAAGCCCAATAAGACTATACACAGATTTCTCAGCAGAAACTGTGGAGGCAAAAGGGCAGTGGGATGATGTATTTGATGATATACACTAAAAGAGAAAATCTGCCAACCAAGAATTCTATATCTAGCAAAAGTGTCCTTCAAAATGACAGGGAAATTAAGACACTTGCAGACAACAAAATCACCGAGAGAATTTGTGACCAAGAGACTGGCTCTGGAAGAGATACTAAAGGGAGAACTAGAGACAGATAAGGCAGAAAAGAGAGATGTGGAGAAGAGTATAGAAATGAAGACTATCAGTAAAGGTAAAATGAAGAAAAATTAGATATGACATACAAAATCCAAAAGGTGAAATGGTAGGAGAAAGTACTACCAATGCAGTAATAACACTAAATGTTAATAGACTAAACTCCCCATTCAAAAGATATGGACTGGAAGAATGGTTTAAAAAACAGGACCAATCTATATGCTGTCTACAGGAAATGCATCTTAGACCCAAGGATAAACACAGTTTGAAAGTGAAAGGTTGGGAAAAGATACCCCATGCAAATAACAATCAAAAAGGAGCAGGAGTAGTGATACTAATATCCAACAAATTAGACTTCAAATGTAAAACTCTTAAAAAGAGATAAGGAAGGACACTATGTATTAATAAAAGGAAAAATTCAACCAGAAGACACAACAATCATAAATACTGATGCACCAAGTCAGAGTGCTTGAAAATACATGAGGCAAACACTGAAAGCACTGAAAAGAGAAATAGACACATCTACCATAATAGTTGGAGACTTCAATTCCTCACTCTCATCAATGGACAGAACATCTAGACAGAGGATCAATAAAGAAACAGAATTTGAATAATACAATAAATGAACAAGACTTAACAGGCATATATATAGCATTACACCCCACAACAGCAGGTTACACCTTTTTCTCAGTGCTCATGGATTATTCTCAAGGATAGACCATGTGCTGGGTCACAAAGCAAGTCTCAATAAATTTAAAAAGATTGAAATCATACAAAAAACTTTCTCAGATCATAAATGAATGAAGCTGTAAATCAATAGTAGGCAGAATGCCAGAAAATTCATATATATATATGGAGGCTCAACAACACATTCATAAACAATCTGGGTCAAGGAAGAAATTACAAGAGAAATCAGTAAATATCTCGAGGCAAATGCAAATGAAAACTCAACATATCAAAATTTATGGGATGCACCAAAGGCAGTGCTAAGAGGGAATTTATTGCCCTAAATGCCTACATCAAAAAAAATAGGAAGATGAAAAATTGAGGAATTAACTATTCACTTGGAAGAACTTGAGAAAGAACAGGAAATTAATCCCAAAGCAAGGAAAAGGAAAGAAATAATGAAGATTAGAGCAGAAATAAATAAAATTGAGAACCTGAAAACAATCGAGAAAATCAACAAAACCAGAAGTTGGTTCTATGTATGAGAAAATCAGTAAGATTGATGGACCCTTAGCAAGGTTGACAAAAAGAAGAAGAGAGATGATGCAAATAAATAAAATCAGAAATGGAAGAGAAGACACTACCACTGACCCCACAGAAATAAAGGAAGTAATGAGAGGATATTATGAACAGCCTTATGCTAATAAACTAGACAATGTAGATGAAATGGACGACTTCCTAGAAAGGCATGAACACCCAACAGTGACTCAAGTACAAACAGACAATCTCAACAAATGAATCACAAGTAAAGGAATTGAATTGGTCATTAAGAGGCTCCACACACACAAAAAAAGTTCCAGGACCAGATGGCTTTACATGTGAATTCTATGAAACAATCAAGAAAGAATTTAGTTCCAATCCTGCTCAAACTCTTCAAAAAATTGCAGAGGAGGGAGTGTTTAAGCCAGGCAAAGATATTACAAGGAAAGAAAACTACAGACCAATCTCTCTAATGAATATAAATGCAAAAATCCTCAACAATGTGCTGCAAATCGAATCCAGCAGCACATTAAAAAAATTATACACCATGACAAAGTAGGATTCATCCCAGATATGCAAGGATGGTTCAACATAAGGAAATCAGTTAAAGGAATACACCATATCAACAAATCAAAGCACAAAAGCCATGTGATCATCTCGATTGATGCACAAAAGGTATTTGACAAAATTCAGCGTCATTTCTTGTTGAAAAACTCAAAGGATAGGAATAGAAGGAAACATCCTCAACATAATAAAGGGAATATATGAAAAACCCACAGCTGGCATCTCCTCAATAGGGAAAAACTGAAAACTTTCACCCTAAGGTCAGGAACAAGACATGGATATCCACTACCACCATTTTTATTCAACGTTGTGTTGGATGTTCTAGCCAGAGCAATTAGATAAGAAAAAGAAATACAAGGCATCAGAATTGGAATTGAATAAGTAAAACTCCCACTGTTTGCAGATTATATGATATTATATGTCAAAAACCCTGAAAAAATCCACAGCAAAACTACTACAGCTAATAAATGAGTACACCAAAGTGGTGGTTTATAAGATCAACACTCAAAAATCTGTAGTGTTTCCATGCACTAGTAATGAACAATCTGAGGGGGAAATCAAGAAAAAAAATTCTATTTATAATTGCAAACAGAAAAAATAAAATATTTAGGAATAAATTTCACTAAAGATACAAAAGACCTATAGAAAGAAATCTAAAATAAATTGTCAAAAGAAATTACAGAAAGACCTAAATAAATGGAAGGGCATACTGTGTTCATGAATTGAAAGACTAAATATAATTAAGATGACAATTCTACCTAATTAATTTGCAAATTCAATGCAATACCAATTAAAATCCCAAAAACTTCTCTTTCAGAAATAGAAAAGCCAATAACCAAATTTACCTGGAGGGGTAAGTTGCCCTGAATAGCTGAAAATATCCTGAGAAAGAAAAATGAAGTTGGAGACCTCATGCTACCTGACTTTAAGGCATATTATGAAGCTACAGTGGTCAAAATTGTATGGTACTGGCATGAAGATAGATATATTGATGAGTGGAATAGAGTAGAGTGTTCAGATATAGACCCTCTCATCTATGGACAATTGATCTTTGATAAGGCAGTCAAGCCAACTCACCTGGGACAGAACAGTCTCTTCAATAAATGGTGCCTAGAGAACTGGATATCCACATGCAAAAGAATGAAAGAAGTTCCATATCTCACACCCTATACAAAAATTAACTTAAAAGGCATCAAAGATCTAAGCATTAGATCTAAGAACATAAAACTATTAGAAGAAAATGCAGGGAAGTATCTTATCCATCATATAATAGAACCTAGGTTTCCTAGGTCTTACACCCAAAGCACAAGCATTAAAGAAAGAAGGAAAGAAATGGGAACTTGTCAAAATTGAACACTTTTCACATCAAATATCTTCATCAAGAAAGTAAAAAGACAGCTGACACAATGGGAGACAATATTTGGAAATGATATATCAGATAAAGGACTAATATCCAGAATATATAAAGAGTTTGTTCAACTCAACAACAAAAAGACAGACAACTCAATTTCAAAATGGGCAAAAGACATGAGCAGACACTTCCCAGAAGAGGAAATACAAATGGCCAAAAGGCACATGAAAAGATGCTCAAGTTCCCTGGCTATTAGGGAAAAGCAAATCAAAACCACAATGAGATATCATCTCACATTCACCAGAATGACCATTATCAATAAAACAGAAAACAACAAGTGCTGGAGAGGATGTGGAGAAAGAGGCATACTTATCCACTCCTGGTGGGAATGTCAAATGGTAGAACCACTGTGGAAGGCAGTGTGTTGGTTCCTCAGGAAGCTAAGTATAGAATTGCCATATGACACAGCAATACCATTGCTAGGTATCTACTCAGAGGACATGAGGGCAAGAACACAAAGAAACATTTGCATACCAATGTTTATAGCAGCATTATGTACAATTGCCAAGAGATGGAAAACAGCCAAAATGTCCATCAACAGACAAGTGGCTAAGCTAGCTGTGATACACATGTACAACAGAATATTATGCAGCTGTAAGACGGAATAAAGTCATGAAATATGTGTAACAACATGGATGGACCTTAAGGACATTATGCTGAGTGGGATGAGCCAGAAACAAAAGAACAAATACTGTATGGTCTCACTGATATGAACTGACATTAGCAAGTGAATGCAGAGAATTTCAGTTAGTAACAGACCATCAGGAGACAGAAATACCATAAATAATGGGCAATTGTAGCTGAAGGGATACAGATTGTACAACAGGACTGATTGTAAAAATTCAGAAATGGATAGCTAATACAACCTAACTATAATACAATAATGTTAGAACACTGAATGAAGCTGAATGTGAGAATGATAGAAGGAGGAGACCTGAGGGAACAAATGAAATCAGAAGGAAAGATAGACAATAAAGTCTGAGATAGTATAATCTAGGAATGCCTAGAGTGTATAATGACAGTGACTATGTGTACAAATTTAAAAATGTTTCTGCATGAGGAAGAACAAAGGAATGTCAATAATTCAGGGTGTTGAAAATAGATGATAATATTTTAAAACTTTGTGTGAGACAAGCAAAAATGTTTATTTGGTACAAAATTTTTATTTTGACTAATGCATTTCCTAATATAACTTATGTGGATAGCTTAACTGAATACCATAGTACTTGGATAGGGCAGGAGATTTTATAGGTTTGTCCAGAGTAATGCCCAGATAAATCACAGAGTGATTTGAACAGTGAATAGGGAAGTATCTGCAGAGTCCCCTAGGGGGAATGGTGAGAAAGGGAGAAAATTCAACTTCCCCAAGTGGAAAACTCTTGATATTCTCACAGGCAGTGGGGACAGCCAAAGCAATAGGCCTAGCCTCCAATCTTGGGATTTGTTCAAATGAAACTTAATCCCACAAAGGATAGGCTAAGCCTATTTAAAATTAGGCCTGGGAGTCACCCTGAAGAGAACCTCTTCTGTTGCTCAGATGTGGCCTCTCTCTCGGCTGACACAGCAAGCAAACTCACTGCCCTCCCCCTCTCTACATGGGACATGACTCCCAGGGGTGCAGACCTTTCTGGTAATGTGGGACAGAAGTCCTAGAATGAGCTGGAACTCAACATGAGAAAGAATAAAGTGTCAATGGCTGAGAGAATCCAAACAGAGTTGAGAGGTTATCCTGGAGGTTATTCTTACACATTAAGTAGATATCACCTTGTTAGTCAAGATGTACTGGAGAGGCTGGAGGGAACTGCCTGAAAATGAGGAGCTGTGCTCTGGTGGCCATGTTTCTTGAAGATAATTGTATGATGTTATGGCTGTCGCAGTTTGACTGTGTGGTTGTGAGAACCTTGTGTCTGCTGCTCCTTTTGTCTGCCTTATCAATGGATACGTAAAACATGGATCAAAATAAATAAATAATGGAGGAAACAAATGTTAAAATAAATTTAGTAGATTGAAATGTGGGTGATCGGTGAAGGGGAGGGGTAAGGGGTATGGTATGTATGAATTTTTTTCTGTTTTCTTTTTATTTCTTTATCTGAACTAATGCAGGTGTTCTAAGAAATTATCATGATGATGAATATACAACTATGTGATGATAGTGTGAGTTACTGATTATATAACAAGAATGGAACGATCCTATGATAAGAATGTTTCCGTTTGTATGTGGTTATGTATCATAAATAAAAAATAAATTAATTTAAAAAAGAAAGGGAGGGGTACATGGTATGGTATGTATGAATTTTTTTCTGTTGTCTTTTTATTTTTTTTTGAGTTGATGAAAATGTTCTAAGAAATGATTATGAGGATGAATATCCAACTATGTGATGATATTGTGAAAGACTGATTATATACATAGAATGGAATGATCTTATGTTAAGAATATTTGTGTTTCTTTGTTATCACGATTTTTTTACATTTAAAAATTAATAAAAAATTAAAATATATATACTAGATGCATGCATCAGTAGAATTGGACAGACAGAAGACAGCATCAATGAACTAGATCAAAGGATAATAAAAATTACACAATCAGAGAAATAAAGGAAGAATTGTTAAATTGAACAGAGCCTGAGGGACCACAGGAAATCATGAGGAATAGCAACACATGCATTAATCAGCAAAGGAAGAGAAGGTCAAGGGGACAGAAAGTATTTTGAGGAAATAAAGGCAGAAAATCTCCTAATTGTTACAAAAGACATAAATATGCATGCTCAAGAAGCAAAACATACTCCAAAAAGAATAAACCCTACAAAATGACTCAAAGACAGACTAATCAAAATGTGAAATGCCAAAATAAAAAGGGTTCTGAAAGCTTAAAGAAAACAAATGATTTCAATAAGAATTCGAACACATGATTTTCAATAAGAATTCAAAAAAGTGCCAATTGCTCTCCAAAAACCAGGGAGGTGAGAAGGAAATGCAATGAGAAAAACAGTCTATCTGATGAAGTTCCCTTTGAAAATGAGAAAGAGTTTAAGACATTCATGGATAAACAAAACTGAGAAAGTTCAACAAGAAAAGCTGTGCCCTTCATGAAATGCTCAGCAGAATTCTTCAGGTTAAAAGAAGAAGACAGGTAAATGGGTAAATGCAAAACCAATTTGTACTGTATACATAACATGTAATTCTATTCTTTATTTCCTTATTTAGAATACAAAAATATGAAACAATCATAGTTCCTTGTACTGAGCACACAAAATATAAAATTTTGTTGATAAAACAACTTACAGAAGAGAAATGGAAGGGACAGAAGAACAGACATTGTATACTATGGAACTTAGGTTGGTATCCTTTCAAACTAGTTTTTTATAGACCTAGACTGTCAAATACAAACCACAGGGTACCAAAAAGAGACAAAATGAGGCTTCAATAATGAAAGACAGACAAAAAAGATATGAGATGAAAAGATATGAAGTAAGAGCAATTAAACATTTAGGCACTAAAACTGGAGTGCCTAAATATTAGGTAATTACTGTCAAAACTGAAGGGAGAAACAGCTTACAGTAACAGTTGGAGATTCCAACACACTACTTCCATGCATGGATAGAACATCTAGATCAAAGATCACTGACGAAATGGCGTACCTCATCACTATTATGAGTGAGATATAAATCAAGAAAAAGACAACTTAAAAACAGCAGGATTTTGTGATTCTATCCCAAAACAGAACTCATACATAATTATCAGATGTGCATTGATCATACTGTAGGATAGATCACATTAGACCAAAAAATAAATCTACAAAATTTTAAAAGATTGAAATTATACAAAGCATATTTCTGACCACAATGGAATGCTGCTAGAAAATCCACAAATAGAGGAAAATTAAATAACACCCTTAAACAACAGTGGATCAAAGAAGAAATTGCAAAGGAAATTAGTAAGTATCTTGAGATCAATGAAAATGAGAACATATGTGAAATCATATGGGATATAGTGAAGACACCTAATTAGAGAGAAATTCATAGCCCTAATGTTTATGTTAAAAAGAAGAGATAAATTCTGAGATCTAGCCACACACCCTGGAGAAGCTGGTAAAGAAATCCAAAAAACCAGAAAGAAGAAAAAAAACAAAGACTAGAGCAGAAATTAATTAATCAAAACCAAAAGTTGGTTCTTTTTGAAAAGATCAATAAAATTGTTTAACCTTTAGCATCACTAAAACAAGAAAGATGGAGGATATAAGTAAAATCACCATTCCTTTCTGTGCTGGTTCTTGTCATCATGATTATTTTCACATGTGAACTTCACTGGAAACTATGCTACATTTACTTGGTCAGAGAGAATTTCTGTAATGGCCTCTCAGTGTTTTTTGTCTACTGAGAAGATGAAGATGTTTGAGAAAAAGACTGAATGAACATTTTACATACACTTCCTAGAGAAACACATTTTCCTGAACGAAGCTAGTTAACTACGATTGCTTCCTGGGAGCATATGTCTTGTCTGCCAAGCGAATCAAAGAACATTTACACCTTTATCTTTCTAGTGGGAACTTTTCCTACTTTACATACAAATTCTGTGAGAGAAAAAATATATATATGTATTTAAGTACAGTTTTTGGAGGAAATTTTAGAGACCATTTTGCTAAATTTATGAAAAGGATTTAAGTACTGGGAGAAGTATTAATTTATTCTTTTCTACAGTGATACCATAGACCTGAAGTTGGTTTTGTCTTTAAATCTTGTAAATATATAGTGCCTATTTCAGATAGCTCTTAGTAGTGGTGTTGGACTCATATTGAACTTTAAACATTTTTTAAAATTTGCTTAAAAATCAAAGTATCTTGGATTGACCTAATATAACTTATGTGGACAACTTAATTGAACACTGTAAGTATCTGGAACCTTGATTAGGGCATGATATTTTGTTGGTTTGTCCAGAGTGATGCCCCAGTATATCCCAAAGTGATTTGAACAGTGAATACAAAAAGTATTTGCAAAGTCCCTTTGGGGGAATGGTGAGAAAGGTGGAAATTCAATTCCCCAAGTGGAGAATTCCTGCAGTGGGGACAAGCAAAGCAATAGACTGAGCCCTCAATGTTCGGGTTTGTTCATATGAAACTTAACCCTGCATGGATAGGCTCAGCTATGTAAAATTAAGTCTAAGAGTCACCCCAAGAGAACCTCTTTTGTTGCTCAGATGTGGTCTCTCTCTAAACCAACACACCAAGCGAACTTACTGTCCTCCCCCTCTCTACATGGAATATGATTCCCAGGTGTGTGGACCTTCTTGACAATGTGGGACAGAAATCCTAGAATGAGTTGAAACTCAGCATCAAGGGATAGGGAAAATCCTAGCATGAGCTGAGACTCACCATCAAGGGATTGAGAAAAAGCTTCTTGACCAAAAGGAGGAAGAGTGAAATGAGACAAAATAAAGTCAAGAGGTTATTCTGGAGGTTATTCTTACACATTATATAGATACCATCTTTTTAGTTAGTCCAGAGCCAGAAAAGAATTTTACCTTAGGACACACCATGCTTGTAACAGACTTTGATGAGACTTTGTACTGGTTTTAATCTTGTATTGTTGCTGAAATGGTTTAAGTTCTTTTTGTATTGTGATGGAAGGAATGTATTTTATATATGGGAAAACATGTCTTCTAGGGTCCAGAGGGTGGAATGAGCTGGAATGATAGGATTTGTGTGCCCCAGAAAAGCCATGCTTTAATCCTAATCCAATCTTTAGGGAGCAACCATTTCTCTTAAACCCTACTCAGCACTGCATATTAGAAACTTGATTAGATTGTCTCCATGGAGATGACTTTCCCAATTGTGGGTACTGACTTATGATTAGAGGGAGATGTGACTCCACCAATTCCACATGGGTCTTGATTAGTGTACTGGAATCATTTAAAATAGGAAACATTTTAGAGAAAGCTTGAGAATGATAAGAGAATGAGGAGAGCACTGCAGAATCATGGCAGAGCCATGAGGCTGTGTCCACCAGCCAGAGACTTTGGAGCTGAAGAAGGAAAATGCCCCTGGGGGAGCTTCGTGAAACAAGAGGCCTGGAGAGGAAGCCAAAAGACATCATCATGTTCACCATGTGCCTTTCCAGTTGAGAGAGAAACCCTGAACATCATCAGCCTTTCTTGAGAGAATGTAATTTTTTCTAGGAACCTTAATTTGGACACGTCTATAGACTTGCTTTAATTTGGACAATTTCACAGCCTTAGATACATAAACATGCAGCTTCCAAAATTCCCCTTTTAAAAGCCATTCCATTTCTGGTACATTGCATTTTAGCAGCTAGTAAACCAGAAAATCCACAAATTCTGTAGAGTCAGGGATGGACACTTTTGGGGGCCTTTATTCAGCCTACCACAGAAATGTCACTGAGCTTTATAATGGTAAATTGTATGTGGGAATGAACTATTAAAGCTTCAAAAATGCCCAGGAAATGATAAATAAGCAAATAAAGAAATAAATAAGCAAGCAAGCCTATGGTTAAGCTTACTAAGAAATCCATCTTTGGTGGTTCTAAGTATATTGTTTGTTTTCTTAAATAAAAAAATCCACTTCCCTGAAATGAGGGTGGAGAGGGACAAGGAAGAGGCAGGTCACTGATACTGCTGTTGATTTAGTACCTCATGTTGCTGGTAGTCCAGCTATGAGGGCAACCACTGAAACGACCTGCCAGGGAGAGAGAAGCAGTGGAAGAGACTTGAAGATGGAACACTTCCTCACAGGTGCAGGGGTCAGCTGAATGGCTGCATTTTTTTGGACCGGTCAAGAAAGCCCATCCTGGGGAACCATGAAGAAGCTGCTGGCAACTTTACTAGTCTTCCCATATTCCCTATCCAAGCCATTTTGGAGCAAGGGTTTATCTAACAAAGAAAACATAACATTATAGCAAGAAGTCTTTTGGGAGTTGTCAAAAGACTGTATAACATATTACATCACCAAACACGTATGACAGGCAGATTATTGACTGGTTCCAAGACCAATCAATAGTAAAAGGATAATCTCTTGTATAAATCCTTTTGAGAAATTGGACACCGCCATACAAAAGAATGACGTTGGAGACTTACTTCACATTATTTACCAAAAAAACAGCTCAAAATGAAGCAAACATAAAAGTAAGAGCTGGGGCCTCTAAAATTTATACAAAATACCTGAGTGAATATCACAACCTTGAATTTGACACAAATTCTTAAATACAACATCAAACACTTGAATAAAAATAAAAATAAATGGGCTTCATTAAAATTTAAAATGTTTGTGTATGAGAGGACACTATCAAAAAAGTGAAAAGACAACCCACAGAATGGGAGAAAATATTTTCTAATCTAATAACTCATAAAGGTCTAACATCAAGAATCTATAAAAATTACTATAACACAATGACAAACAACCCAAATATAAATGGATCATCAGCTTGCATAAACATTTCCCCAAGGTATAAAAACTCCAATTAGCATATGAAGAGGTATTCGCACAACATCTTTAGTTACTAGAAAATAAAAATTAAAAACACAATGGAGATACCATCTCAAACCTACTAGAATGGCTGTAATTTAAAAAGCAAACAGAACTGAGAAGTAGATTGGCAAACAATGGTAGATATTTATGAACAAATGATGTGCTGCTATAAAAAAGGTATGAAGTCATGTCAACCCTGTCCTCACTAGGAGTGGAGGTGGTGGATTTTCAAAGACCCAGGGTCACCTTAGGCCTGCAGGAAACAATTTGCTGAAGAGTTCCATCAGGTAGGAGAGCAAGAAAATGCGGCATAAGGGAGTCATCAAAATAGCTTTAGGCATCTTTCCAGACCCTTTCCTTGGAGTTCTAGGAAGCTGGTCTCTGCTAATTTGTGAGTCCCTGGCCCTGTCTTGGATGGGAACACTGACTTAAGAAGTATTTTCTGGGGTGGTACCCATCCTAGAACATGTCCTTCCAAGCAAAAGGAGCTAGACACATGAAAGGAATGTTTTAAAAAAACAACAACAACCCTGTAGAGGCAAAACAAAAACAGACCAGATCAAGATTCTTGGAGAAGGAAGACAGGAAAAAATGTTTTCTCTGGAAGTAAAACAATTATACAAGGAATGCAAACTTAAAAATTATGCAGCATATTCCAAGGCAAGAATCAATGAAGAGACATGAAAAAATTTTGATCAAATGAACACAACAATTCTGATCTGGAATAATTTGAACTAATTGTCAAAGAAGAGCTTTAGTACAAAGACAATCAATAAGAAAACCCCAGGTAAGAGAGAAAAACTGACCTTGAAAATAAACTCATCAAGATAATCAAATTCTAAATCATCAGCAAAAAATTACAAGCCATGCCAAGAAACAGGAAAACATGGGACAGTGGCATGAATTGAAACTTCAAAGAAAAAACAGAATTTGGAAAAACTAATCAAAGATGCTCAAACAAATCTCCTAAATCAATTCAAGAGGAAGGAAAATAAGGCTAAAGAAACAGCAGGTATTAAAAAGACACTGGGCAAGCATAAAGAAGAGTTTGATAGCATAAAAGGGGCATAAGAGAAATTGTGGGAATGACAGACAATAGAAAAGATTAAAAATACACCAGAGGCATACAAAAGCAGATGTGAACAGTCAAAAGAATAAAACAATGAACTGGCACACAATGTAATTAAATCTTACAGACTGAAGAACAGACATAGAGAAGAACGGGAAAAAAAATGAGGAGAGTCATAGGAATTTGCATGACAGCACAAAGCATGCAAAATTGCATGTCATGCATGTCCAGAAGGAGAAGAGAAGGGGAAAGGGGCAGAAAGAATATCTGAGCATATAAGGACTTAGAATCTCCCAGTGCTTATGAAAGACATAAATAGACAAGTCCAAGGAGCACAAGGTACTCCCCACAAAATAAACCCTTACTGACTTACCCCTAGACATATACTAATAAGAGTGTCAAATGCCAAAGATAAAGAAAGCATCCTGAAACCAATAGGAGAAAAATGAGTCATCACATGCAAGAGACCCACTAAATGCCAAATTTTAGGACTAAATGCCAGTTTTTTAATCTGAAACCATGGAGGCAAGAAGGTAATAGTATGATATATTTAAACAGATGGAAAAGAAAAACTGTCAGCCCAAGAATAATTTATCTGGACAAATTGTCTTCAATAATGGGGGAGAACTTAAAATATTCACAGATAAACAGAGAGTGAGTCTGTCAGCAAGCGACCTGCCTTCTAAGATGTATTAAAGAGAGTTCTACAGCCTTAATGGACAAAACATGGAGGATAAAAAGAGAGCCAGAAATAAACTATTAAATATAAAGCCCAAAGGATAAAATGACTGAAGTAATTACTGCCTTTGTAGTAATAACACTGAATGTTAATCTATCAAATTTCCTAATCAAAAGGTATATGATACACCTATGAACTGTTTACAAGAGACAAATTTTAAACCCAAAGATACAAATAGGTGGAAAAAGATATTCCCTGCGAGCAGTAATAAAAACAAAAAAACCTGAAGTAACTGTACCAATAACTGAAAAAACAGACTTTACACGAGAAAAAAAATCATCATAAGAGACAAAGAAAGGCATTATATATCAATAAAGGTGGTAATTCGCTAAGAAGAAATAAAAAGCATAAACATCTATGTGAGTAGATGAAGTGAGTAATAGATGATGCTACAATAATAGTGGAAGACTTCAAGATACAACTCTCTTCAGTAGAACAAAGGATTAATAAGAACATAAAGAACATAAATAATATATGAAGTACAACCAACAGGCCTATATAGAATATTACACCTCAAACAGCAGGATACATATTATTTCCAAGAACTTATGGAACATTCTTCCTGAAATACCACATTTGGGAGCACAAAAAAGTTCTTAAATTCCAAGACTGAAATTACACACAGCATCATAGAATAAAGCTGGAAATCCTAACTGGGAAATTCACAAATATACAGAAGCAAAGAAGAAATTCCAAGCTAAATCAGTACATTTCTAAGAACAAATGAAAATGAGAACATGGCTGTTCTAGTTTCTAAACTGCCAGAACACATCAGACAAGAAACAGAAAAGGGGAATTTACTAAGTCACAAGTTTACAGTTCTAAGACTGTGAAAACGTCCAGATTAAGGTTGTCCAAGTTAAAGCATCCAGGGAAAGTTATCTTAGTTCTAGAAGGTCGATGACATTCAGGGTTTCTCTCTCAACTAGAAAGGCACATGGTGATGTTGGCTAGCTTTCTCTCCACACACCTTCAAGGCTTCCCCACGGCCTTATCCGTTCTGTTGTCTCTCTTGGTCCTGGTGGCTCTGATACCTTTTTCCAAAATGGTTTCCTCTTAAAGGGCTCCAGTAACCAATCCCATCTTGAGTGGGTGGAGACACATCTCCATGGAAACCACCTAATCAAAAGTGACCACCCACAATTGGGGTGTCCTTTATCCATGGAAACAATAAAAAAGATCCCACCCAAAGACACTGAACGAGGACTAAAGAACATGGCTTTTCTGGCACAGATAATAGCTTCAAATCAGCACAATGACATGTCAAAACATATGGGATGCTGTGAACGCAGTGTTAAAAGAAAAGTGTACAGTCTAAATGTATACCTTAAAAAAAAGAAAGAGCTAAAATCAAAGACTGAACTGAACACTTGGCAGAAATAGAGAAAGAACAGCAAATTAATCCCAAAGCAAGCAGAAGGAAAGAAATAAAGATTAGAGCAGAAATACATGAAACTGAGAACAAGAAAACAGTGGAAAAATCAATAAAAACAAAATTTGGTTCTTTGAGAAGATCAATAAAATTTACAAATCCTTAAGTAGACAGAGGACGAAAGAGAGAAGATGCTATTAAAATGAGAAATAAGAAAAGTGTCGTTACAAAAGACCCAGTAGAAATAAAAGGTCATAAGCAGATACAATGAACAACTGTATGACAATAAATTAAGACAACATAGATTGCTGTGGATAATGATGGTGATTAATAGAACAACTTGTAAAAATTGTCTTGCATGAACTAGTACAAAGTACATCACTACTACAAAGAGTTACTACTATACAAAAAGCATACGTACAATAGAAGCTAATGTACGAAGAGTATATGGGGAAAACTGCACTTATTAGAAACTATGAACTGTTAATAGTAATATCTTAATACTGTTTCATCAATTGTAACAAAGGGTCCAAAGCAATGCTGTGTATGAGGTAAAAGCAGTATGGATTTTTTTGGGTGTGGATCAATGAAAATGTAAAATTGGTTGTGGTGATGAATGTACAACTCTGTGATTATACTAGAAGCTATGTGATCGAAAACTTTGGATGGATTGTTCAGTGTGAAAATAAAAGTGCTTTAAAAAAGACTCACTATGAGTTGGCCAATATATTCTTCAACCATCCAAACCATCTTATGTGTCAGTTTCTTCTATCATTCCCATTTTTATAGAAAGGATACTGAGTGTCTGAGAATTAAAATGTGCCTAAAATCCACACCTAGTTGAGATTAAAATCCACGTGCTTTAATTCAATAGTCTATTACAATGCTTATTCATTTCATATACAAGACAGAGAAAGAGATTGTAAATGTTTATATTCTCGTCATTCACACTACTGTTTAAGGCACAGAATAAATGACCATGTCACTAAGATGATGTAGAAAACATAACTATGCATTAATATATCATCAGTGACATGGCTTTCAACAGAGTTTCCTGTACTTTCTAGACTGTCCCTTTCAAAGTAGCTGAAATTCTGTTTTATTTTTCTATAAATGAATACTTACCGCCTATGTAAATAGTTATAGCTAATGACGTTTGCATGACTTCTTTTGACTTATTGGCTTTAAATAATTCTGTTCGTAGGTAAAGTTATTATTCATCTGTCTGATAATTCCTCTAAATGGCTCTATTTCTAAGAGAAAACTTTTTAAATTACCAGTCAAGATATTCACGAATGAGGAAAACTGACACCACACACTTCCTATTCAAAATATTTGCAGATTTACAGATTGTAAAGCTGTTTTAAAATTATTTTTCACAATAATGAAAAACAGATGTATAGTAAACTTTTCTTTTTTATTATTTTTTCCATATTAAAGAATCCTTTAAAACAGGGTTCTTGTGGCTATGCTATTTTGCCCATGATATCTGAAAAATGATTATATATTAGTTTACTCTCTATTGAAAGTTCAAATTTTTATGTTGTGATGCAGTCTGTTTTAGTTTGTTAATGCTGCTGCAAAGCAGTATATCAGAAATGGATGGCTTTTTAAAGGGGATTTATTGTTGCAAGTTTATAATTCTAAGCCTTAACAATGTTCAAACTAAGACATCCAGAGAAAGATACCAAGACTCCGAAGAAAGGCTGAATGGTATCGGAATTTCTCTGTCATCTGGGAAGACATATGGCTGGCGTTTGAGGTCCTTGCTTCTGATTGTTGCTTTGTGCTTCTGATTCCAGTAGCTTCTCTAAGAATCTGTGGGCCTCCACTTTGCTTTTTGGGGATAAAACTTAAGATTCTGGCTTGCTTAGCATTTCATGGGGAGGCGCATGGCAAGTGAACCCTATTTTGGAAGATGGACTGTGGTTAATGGTACAAATACAAAAATGGTCTTTCATGAAATATAACAACTATATGACACCTCTATTACTAGTAAGATGCTAATAATAGGGTGGTGTATGGGAAAAATGCATCCAATGTAAATAATGAAACATTGATTACAGTAATATTCTAATATACTTTCAACTGCCTCAAAAGTAACACTAATGTGAAGTGTGAACAACAGGGGTGTTTAGGGGAAAACTATATTTTATATGACTTTTGTATAAAGCTATTAGTCTATAATTTATAATTTTTGAAATAGAGAACAGCTGGGAGTGGGCCATTCACAATTATGACTCAGCTGAATCACCGATCACATACACAAATCCTGCATACAAATGCTCCCAGTACCACTATCCACAGCAGTCAAGTTATAAACATCCCCAATATACACCAATGAATGGACAAAATTTATGGCTCTAATATAATGCTCTATTATTCAGCCATTAAAAAAAGAAAGGAGGACTTCCGGAGAAGATGGCGGCTTAGTAAGACGCGCGGGTCTTAGTTCCTCCTCCAGAAAAGCAACTAAAGAAACAGAAATAATACAAAACAGCTCCCGGAGTCACGACAGAGACCAAAAAAGACAGCGTACCCCATTCTGGAACGGCTGAACGGGTAGGGAGAATCCACTGCTGTGAGATACCCGAGGGGTGCACGTTTTCCCGGCTGGGGTGGCTGGCATCTGGGGTCCCCTCCACGCACGTGGCTCCCCGGTCTGACTGGGAACATTGGATAGCGGGGCCCTCCCGTCACACTTGGGGTCTCGGGCCAGCTGGGCAATTTGGACCGGCACTCCCCCAAGCCACGGCCAGTGACCCCCGCCTCCACACGCGGTTTCCCGGGCTGACTGTCCCGCAGACAAACGACCGCCATGAGCGCCACCTACTGGGCAGGAAAAGAAAAACAGAGCCCAGAGATTCCACAGAAAAACCTTTCAACCAGCTGGGTCCCACACCCAGGGAGATCTGATCAAATGCCCAGACACCAGCAGAAAATAATGGATGACGCTCGGAAAATTGAAGATATGGCCCAATCAAAGGAACAAACCAATAGTTCAAATGAGATACAGGAGCTGAGACAACTAATGCTGAATATACGAACAGAAATGGAAAAACTCTTCAAAAACCAAATCAATAAATTGAGGGAGGACATGAAGAAGATATGGGCTGAACAAAAAAGAAGAAATAGAAAATCTGAAAAAACAAATCACAGAACTTGTGGGAGTGAAGGACAAAGAAGAAAAAATGGAAAAAACAATGGATACCTACAATGGTAGATCTAAAGAGACAGAAGCTACAATTAGTGAACTGGAGGATGGAACAACTGAATTCCAAAAAGAAACAGAAACTATAGGGAAAAGAATGGAAAAACTTGAGCGGGGAATCAGGGAACTGAATGACAATATGAAGCGCACAAATATACGTGTTGTGGGTGTCCCAGAAGGAGAAGAGAAGGGAAAAGGAGGAGAAAAACTAATGGAAGAAATTATCACTGAAAATTTCCCAACTCTTATGAAAGACCTAAATATACAGATCCAAGAAGTGCAGCACACCCCAAAGAGAATAGACCCAAATAGGCGTTCTCCAAGACATTTACTAGTTAGAATGTCAGAGGTCAAAGAGAAAGAGAGGATCTTGAAAGCAGCAAGAGAAAAACAATCTGTCACATACAAGGGAAACCCAATAAGACTATGTGTAGATTTCTCAACAGAAACCATGGAAGCTAGAAGACAGTGGGATGATATATTTAAATCACTAAAAGAGAAAAACTGCCAACCAAGACTCCTATATCCAGCAAAATTGTCCGTCAAAAATGAAGGAGAAATTAAAACATTTATAGACAAAAAGTCACTGAGAGAATTTGTGACCAAGAGACCAGCTCTGCAAGAAATACTAAAGGGAGCACTAGAGTCAGATACGAAAAGACAGAAGAGAGAGGTATGGAGTAAAGTGTAGAAAGAAGGAAAATCAGATATGATATATATAATACAAAAGCCGAAATGGTAGAGGAAAATATTATCCAAACAGTAATAACACTAAAAGTTAATGGACTGAATTTCCCAATCAAAAGACATAGAATGGCAGAATGGATTACGACCCAGCAATACCACTGCTAGGTATCTACTCAAAGGACTTAAGGGCAAAGACACAGATGGACATTTGCACACCAGTGTTTATAGCAGCATTATCTACAACTTCAAAGAGATGGAAACAGCCAAAATGCCCATCAACAGACGAGTGGCTAAACAAACTGTGGCGTATACCTACGATGGAATATTATGCAGCTTTAAGACAGACTAAACTTATGAAGCATGTAATAACATAGATGGACCTAGAGAACATTATGCTGAGTGAGTCTAGCCAAAAACTAAAGGACAAATACTGTATGGTCCCACTGATGTGAACCGACATTCGAGAATCAGCTTGGACTATATCATTGGTAACAGAGACCAGCAGGAGTTAGAAACAGGGTAAGATAATGGGTAATTGGAGCTGAAGGGGTAAAGACTGTGCAACAGGACTAGATACAAAAACTCAAAAATGGACAGCACAATAATACCTAAGTGTAATGTAACTAGGTTGGAACACTGAATGAAGCTGCACCTGAAATATGGTTTTTTTGTTTGTTTGTTTGTGTGTTTGTATCTTTTGTTTTTGTTTTTTTCTTTTTCCTTTTTATATATATATATATTATTAGTATTATTATTTTAATTCTCTTCTCTATATTAATATTCTATATCTTTTTCTGCTGTTTTGCTAGTTCTTTTCCTAAATCGATGCAAATGTACTAAGAAATGATGATCATACATCTATGTGATGATACTAAGAATTACTGAGTGCATGTGTAGAATGGAATGATTTCTAAATGTTGTGTTAATTTCTTTTCTTTTATTTGATTAATAAAAAAATTAAAAAAAAAAAAAAGAAAGGATACAAGCTACAATATGGATGAACCCTGAAAATGTTAAAGTCAAATAAACCAGACTCAACGGGTCAGATATTATATGGTTCCAATTAATAGAATATCCAGAATAAGCTAATCCATAGAGAGAAAAGATAGTCTATTGGTTGCCAAGGGCTGGAGTGAGGAGGAATGCATTTTTACTAGCTATAGAATGTCCTTTTGGGGTGATTGAAATGTTTTACAATGAGACAGAGATGATAGTAGCATGATACTGTTAATGCACCACATTGTATACTTTAAAATTATTAATGGTTAATTTTATGTTCTGCAAATTTTCTCCCAATAAGAAAAAAATACACCAAAATTAGGAAAAGGTATTCTTTTTTTAAAAAATGCAATACTATTGAGGTATATATTCACATACAATATGTATTAGTTTGTAAAGCCACCACAATGCAATATACCAGAAATGCAATAGCTTTTAAAAAGGGAATTTAATAGTTACAAGTTTACAGTTGTAAGGCCATGAAAAATGCCCAAATTCAAGCCCACCAGGAGATGACCTTCATTCAAGAAAGGCTGACACCATTCAAACACCTTCATCAGCTGAGAAGTTCATGGCTGGTATATGCAGGTCCTTTGCTCCTGGGCTCTGGTGCTTCCAGCATCTGTTTCCTGTGGACAGTCACTTAGCTGCACCAGGGCTTAACACTCTGGATTTCATTTCTTAGCATCTGCTGGGGCCAGAGAGCTCTTTTCTTCAGGTTCCAGCTATTTCTGTGAGTTGCTGCTTAGCACTGAGGCTATTTCTGCTTCAATTTCCCAATATCTACATCAGTTCTCCTCTGAACTCCCTCCAAAATGTTTCTTCTTTTAAAGGACTCCAGTAAACTAAACAACATCCTAATCTAATAAAAAGACACACCCACAATTGGGCATGCCGCATCTCTGAAGATAATCTAATCAAAAGTTTCCAGCCTACGCTATTAAACCAGGATTAAAAGAAATAGCTATCCCCACAAGATTGGGTCAGGATTAAAACATGGCTTTTCTGGGGTCCGTAATATTTTCAAACCAGCAAACCATATAATCAACAAAAGTGTACAGTCAGTGGTTCACATCATTATCATCTAGCTGTGCATTCGTCAACACAATCAATTTGTTAACATTCTCATGACTCCAAAAAAAGAATAAAAGTCAAAACAAAAGTGAAAAAGAACACTCAGAACATCCAATTATTTATTGTCCATTTTTTCTTATTCATCTGTTCATGCACTGGATAAAGAGAATGTCAGTAAAAAGTTTTCACAAACACAGGTTCAACTTTAAAAACCCAGTTATTTGATCATCTTCAAGTATTTTTGATAAAAATTGTTAAATTTTGCAATTAAACTACTGAAGAAAAGTAAAAGGATTAGACTCAAGTTGCCAGCAAAGCAAAACAAAATAAGGCAAAAAAAGCAGTAATACTAATATAAGTAAAAATTAACTAAGTTACCCAGAAGTACCGGCCTCCCTAGCAATGTAGGACATGATTTCCAGGTATGAGCCTGGATTTGGCACTGTGGGATGGAGAATGCCTTCTTGACCTAAAAGGAGTAAAGAAATGAGCCACAATAAAAGTGCAATTGCTAAGTGATTCCAGATAGAGTCGAGAGGTCATTCTGGAGGTTCCTGCTATCCAAGCTTCAGCCAACTACTGCAAATTACCACTGCATGCCAACCGCAACCAGCAGCATTACTGAAAGTTCTATGGCATGTTCTTGGTGCTAAGTCTGTATAGTTTTGTTTAGTAAATGTATTTTCCCCCGTAGACTGAGAGGAAAATCACATCAGAGGGAGGTGTAATTGAGAAATT
Source organism: Tamandua tetradactyla (assembly GCF_023851605.1). NCBI lineage: Eukaryota > Metazoa > Chordata > Mammalia > Pilosa > Myrmecophagidae > Tamandua > Tamandua tetradactyla. The sequence continues at coordinate 11,765,608 of NC_135354.1, forward strand.
ACAAATGACAGATTGTGACTACTGACTCATTATGTAAATATTTCTTTATAGTGTCTAGTGTTTTAGAATAGCCAGAAGGAAATACCTGAAGCTGTTACACTGTAATCAGTAAAACTGGTGTTTGAAGATGATTGTAAAAACCATGACTGTGTATTTTGGATGGACTGCATCGTGTGTGGATATATCTCGGTAAAATTACATTGAAAAGAAAAAAAGCAGGGACGCAAACAGATATTTGCAAACCAATGTTCTTATTGGCATTTTTCACAATTCCAAAATGTGGAATCAACCCAAGTGTCCTAAAATAGATGATGGATAAACAAAAAAGGGCCTGTATACCCAGTTGAGTATTAACTGTGAAAAGTAATGATGTTCCGATACACGCAACAATATGGATAAACATGAACACACCATGTTGAGTAAAATAAGGACAAATATTTTATGATCTCATTGATGAAATAAATAGAATGTGCAAATTCATGGTCAGAAACTAGAACACAGGTTACCAGGGACCAGTGTGGGACCAAGAAATGGGGAGTTAGTCATTAATTTTTTAGGATTTCTGTCCAGGGTGAAACAAATTTTTGGTAATGAATGATTGTGATGGAAGTCCCAGAATGTGAATATAACTAAATTATATATTTGAATATGGCTAACTACATTCAAATATAGTTTGAATGAAAATACACTTTCATTACCTAATAATAGTTTTCACTCTTTTAAAGGAACTCATTCTTTCAGGATGAAATTTGTATAATTAGATAGCAAAATTCTACATTAAAGGAGGAATGCTTGCCTCTTTGGACAAGGTGTGTTTTTGAGGCTTGAGAGTGAATACCATTTAAAAAAATGAAATTTTTTTCATTTCAAATGTTGGAATTTGTTATTCTTGGACTATCATTTCCCTATCAAGGAGCTTCAAAATAAAAATATTAATTTTTCTTATAGAGGAAAGTTCTGATTTAGTGTTCTGGTTCTTTTGGACTGCTTTATTGAGTTTCTCCCCACCAAGTGAATATTTTGGAGTTTGATTGTGTCTCTGCTTTCTAACTCAGTTAATTAAGAAAAAAATTACTTGTTTGTTTTTACTAGAAAAGTTGTAGGTTCACACGAAACTCATGCAGAACAGAGTTCCCATACATCCAACCACTCACACAGGCAATTATTCCTGTTATTAATGCTTTGCATCAGTGAGGTAACTTTGTTAAAATAGATGAAAGATATTATTATAAGGTACTACTAAATGTAGTCCATAGTTTACCTTAGAGCTCATTATTTGTGTAGCATACTCCTATAGTTTTTCTTTTTAAGTTTTATTCTAGTAACATGCATGCCACTTAAAATTTGTCCTTGTAACCACATTCAATATATAATTTAATTACATTATCTAATTACATTCTGAATCCTAAAATTTGAAACAAAAGAATAAATTTCATTTACATGAAAAAGAAAAACAGTAACTTTAGAAAATAACCAGTGTTGATCAAATAACTTTAAATCTTAATTGTGAAAATACAAATCAAATCTCAAATCTCAAATACTGTTTAGTTTTTTTTTTTTAAAAAAAAAAGGACCCAAGCTTTCCATTTCTTAAAATGTATCCTATTTTTATTCAAATTTAGCCAATACAGGTAGAAATACCAAATTTTCATCCTATGAAATATTTTTCGGTTTCTAAAGTAAGGAAGTGCTTTTAAGTAATAAAAATCAAAGTCCAATATGTAGTTTCAGCACAATAAACTCAGCAGATATCAGTTTTAGGATATGAAATAAAAGAAAACAGAAAGAAGAAAAATATCACGAAGCAAACTGTGTTACAAAAGTAGAAAAAATAAATTTAAAAATTTTCTAAAAAATGAAAGTATTTTGAATAGGAAATGGTTAAATTTTTCCCTGACAATTAAAAGTAGTAACTGAGAATAATGGAGAAGATGGTGGCTTAGTAAGATGCGCAGGTCTTATTTCCTCCTCCAGAAATGCAACTAAAGAAACAGAAACAATATGAAACAGCTCCTGGAGCCACGAGAGAAAACAAAAAGACAGCGTACCCCATTCTGGAATGGCTGAATGGGCAGGGAGAATCCGCTGTGGTGAGATACCCGAGGGGCGCGCGTTTTCCTGGCCGGGGCAGCTGGCGACTGGGGTCCCCTCCATGCACGTGGCTCCCTGGTCTGACTGGGAATGTTGGATAGCGGAGCCCTCCCACCATGCTTGGCGTCTCAGGCCAGCTGGGTAATTTGGACCAGCACTCCACCAAGCCACAGCAGCCGGCGACCCCCCCCCACACGCAGTTTCCCAGGCCGACTGCGAGATTCGGATTGGCAAGTTAAAGGAGCCACAGCATCTTTTACTGGTGGGCCCCGCAGACAGACGAGCGCCGCGAGCGCCACCTACTGGGCAGGAAAAGAAAAACAGAGCCCAGAGATTTCACAGAAAAACCTTTCAACCAGCCGGGTCCCACACCCAAGGAAATCTGATCAAATGCCCAGACACCAGCAGAAAATAATGGATGACGCTCGGAAAATTGAAGATATGGCCCAGTCAAAGGAACAAACCAATAGTTCAAATGAGATACAGGAGCTGAGACAACTAATGCTGAATATACGAACAGAAATGGAAAAACTCTTCAAAAACCAAATCAATAAATTGAGGGAGGACATGAAGAAGACATGGGCTGAACAAAAAGAAGAAATAGAAAATCTGAAAAAACAAATCACAGAACTTATGGGAGTGAAGGACAAAGAAGAAAAAATGGAAAAAACAATGGATACCTACAATGGTAGATCTAAAGAGACAGAAGTTACAATTAGTGAACTGGAGGATGGAACATCTGAATTCCAAAAAGAAACAGAAACTATAGGGAAAAGAATGGAAAAAACTTGAGCAGGGGATCAGGGAACTGAATGACAATATGAAGCGCACAAATATACATGTTGTGGGTGTCCCAGAAGAAGAGAAGAAGGGAAAAGGAGGAGAAAAACTAATAGAAGAAATTATCACTGAAAATTTCCCAACTCTTATGAAAGAACTAAATTGACAGATCCAAGAAGTGCAGCACACCCCAAAGAGAATAGACCCAAATAGGCACTTACTAGTTAGAATGTCAGAGGTCAAAGAGAAATAGAGGATCTTGAAAGCAGCAAGAGAAAAACAATCTGTCACATACAAGGGAAACCCAATAAGACTATGTGTAGATTTCTCAACAGAAACCATGGAAGCTAGAAGACAGTGGGATGATATATTTAAATTACTAAAAGAGAAAAACTGCCAAACAAGACTTCTATATCCAGCAAAATTGTCCTTCAAAAATGAAGGAGAAATTAAAACATTTATAGACAAAAAGTCACTGAGAGAATTTGTGACCAAGAGACCAGCTCTGCAAGAAATACTGAAGGGAGCACTAGAGTCAGATACGAAAAGACAGAAGAGAGAGGTATGGAGTAAAGTGTAGAAAGAAGGAAAATCAGATATGATATATATAATACAAAAGCCGAAATGGTAGAGGAAAATATTATCCAAACAGTAATAACACTAAAAGTTAATGGACTGAATTTCCCAATCAAAAGACATAGAATGGCAGAATGGATTATGACCCAGCAATACCACTGCTAGGTATCTACTCATAGGAATTAAGGGCAAAGACACAGACAGACATTTGCACACCAGTGTTATAGCAGCATTATCTACAATTGCAAAGAGATGGAAACAGCCAAAATGTCCATCAACAGACGAGTGGCTAAACAAACTGTGGTGTATACCTACAATGGAATATTATGCAGCTTTAAGACAGACTAAACTTATGAAGCATGTAATAACATGGATGGACCTAGAGAACATTATGCTGAGTGAGTCTAGCCAAAAACTAAAGGACAAATACTGTATGGTCCCACTGATGTGAACTGACATTCGAGAATCAGCTTGGACTATATCATTGGTAACAGAGACCAACAGGAGTTAGAAACAGGGTAAGATAATGGGTAATTGGAGCTGAAGGGATACAGACTGTGCAACAGGACTAGATACAAAAACTCAAAATGGACAGCACAATAATACCTAAGTGTAATGTAACTATGTTGGAACACTGAATGAAGCTGCACCTAAAATATGGTTTTTTGTTTGTTTGTTTGTTTGTATCTTTTGTTTTTGTTTTTTTCTTTTTCCTTTTTATATATATATTTTTTATTAGTATTATTATTTTAATTCTCTTCTCTATATTAACATTCTATATCTTTTTCTGCTGTTTTGCTAGTTCTTTTCCTAAATTGATGCAAATGTACTAAGAAATGATGATCATACATCTATGTGATGATACTAAGAATTACTGAGTGCTTGTGTAGAATGGAATGATTTCTAAATGTTGTGTTAATTTCTTTTCTTTTTTTGATTAATAAAAAAAGTAGTAATTGAAGGTGGAGTTATGCCTTTACAGTGTAAACTAAGAAGTGGAAACTTGAGTTAATACAAAAGATGTGTATTTAAAAAAAAAACAGAATAATTATTTGTTTTATTTTGTAAGCTCTCAGAAGGCTATGTAACAGAAACAGAATGGCTTTCAAAAGGGAATTTATTAGGTTTCAAGTTCACAGTTCTAAAGGCATGAAAATGTCCAAATTAAGGCATTAGAAGTTATCTTCACTCAAGAAAGGCTGATGCCATCCAGAAAACTGTGTCAGCTGAGAAGGCAACGGGCTGGCATCTGCTGGAGTCTTTGGGTTTTGGACACCTATGTCCACTGGAAAAACACATGGCAGTGTCTACTAGCCTCCTCTGTTCATTTCCTAAAGCTCCCCGAGAGGCATTTTCTTCTTCATCCCCAAAGGTCTCTGACTGTGTGGGTCCTAAAACTTTTTCCAAAATGGTTCCTTCCTAAAGAGCTCCAGGAAGCAAGCTCTCCTTGAATGGGTGGAGACACATCACCATGGAAACCATCTAATCAAAAGTTACCACCCACAACTGCGTGGGTCACATCTCCATGGAGACAAGTAAAAAAGATCCCACCCAGCCATACTGAAGGAGGATTAATGGATGTGCTTTTTCTGGGGTACACAATAGATTCAAACTGGCATACCACTGACAAAAAGATGATTTCTTTACAAATTTTACATGAAAAAAACAACAACCTAGTATTCAATAGTTGTATTGAGTTTCTAATTTCTTAAAATGGTATGAATATTTTCTTAGAAAATTTTGAAATGTATCCACTCATTAATGGATATGTATCTCATTTCATTTTGTTCTAAAAGGTGCATGTTTCTCACTACATTTTCTAAGTTATCAGAAGTTTAAATTATTGCCTTTTGAAAACAAGTGGAAGACTATCACTTAGCAATATGACAGAGCTGTTCTTTAAATAGATGGAACACAGGAAATGTAATTTGTAAAGCCTTGTCAATCTAGCATGATACTTCAGAAATCCAGGGAGCTGTTTATTTTTATAGGAAAACAAAGCATCAGAGACATGAAACAATTTTCCAAAGGTCACGTTTCTCTGAGACGATATCATGTCTGGACCCAAAGTCTTTGGGGTCCAAAACCCTGAATCATGCTGCTTATCCTTCAGAAAATTTAAAGTAACTCTCTGGATTTAAAATATGACAGCAACAATAAGGAATGGGGAAGAAAGACCAGAACCTGTAATCCATGATTATATTACCTTTAAAGTTTTTAATTACCAATTTCTTGGCAGAGCCAATGCCAGGCTTAACTTGCAAAACTGGACAGGTTTGTGGGAGTTTTAGTCAACTCATCTGTTTTGTGTTCTACAAGCACAGGGAATATTAGCAAGCTTCTCATCTTAGTCTGTTTTTGCTCCTGAGAGGTAACAGCAGATGAGGAAGATGAGTCTTCTTTGGGCATTTTCACCTCAAGTCTTAAAAATTTCCACAGAATCCAATTTCTCATTTAGACTTCTGGAAGATTTAATAAGTTCAGATAAAGGAGAATGCTAAAGAGATGGAACAGATGAGCAAAGGAAAGCTTTAACACCTTAAGCCCCCTGTATATCGTCATTGTATACCACCTCCAGCCCTGGCTGCTAGTATAAATCTTTTCTTTAGTAGTATGCAGAAGTGAATGAAGAAGTATCAGCAGTAGTTTTCTCCAGAGTAAGATTTCACAAATGGTGAAATTTACTTAGAACATGAAAACCTAAGAGGACAAAAAAACATGAAAAAGCATGACATCAAAGAGGAAAATAAGAGCAAAAGAAAGAAGTCAATAAAACTGAAACAAAAAGCATGTCTCAGTATTAGAATGGTGGGACACGAAGAAGGCAAAAAGGGAAAGTAAACACTATATAGTTACAGGAATAAAGAATGAAAAAGAATCATGGCCAAGGACTGATTAAAAAAGAAGAAAAAAGACAGAAATCAGAAATGTAAAATGAAGGAGAAAAGTATGTCAACCAATGTTTGCACAATTCACAACTTGCTACACCCATGCACAAAACTACTTTAAGAAAAAGTACATAGTCATAAACAAAAGCAAAGAGATAATGAAGACAGACATAGATAAGCAAAAAATATATAATAGGTATGCAAGTAGAGAGACAAGTGAGAAACATTTGATTATTGTGCACCAATTTACTCCATGTTTAGTCATGTTTGTTTAGTATACATGAGTAAAAAAAAGAGACACAGAGAGCTTCCTGCTTTCACAAAGTCAATATAAAAGAGCCAGAAAAATCTTGCCAAGTGAAGAAAGCAAGATTCAAAATGAAAGAAAAAGACAAAATTGCACACAGAACAAAAACCAAGTTAAAAGACAGTTTTTAAAAAGTGAAAAACTGTAGAGGCAATGAAAATGAAAAGTGAATATGAGACAACAAACAGAAAAGCAAGAGAGAAAACTAAAGAAAGACAAAATAAAATCACTCAGAGACAAGGAGGCAGAAATTATGAGAAAGGGATATGTGAAGGAAATGAGCAACTGAGAGAGAGGCAAGCAAAGCTCTGCATGGGCAAATGCACTGGAAGGTACAAAAACTGAAAAAGACAACTTAAAATACATAGAAAAAAAATAAAGACAAGATCAGAGACAAAAAAAATTGGTCAAAAAAAAGTCTGGAAATTACATGATTTGGAGTATAATCGGCAAAGTAGGATAAAGTGAGCTAAAGGTATCAGGCATGGTAATCAAACAGTGAGAGAGATAGCAATCAGAGCCTGAATCAGGTGGCAGTAGGAAAAATCAGTTTTCATCCAAGATGAGGAAGGTGAGGGAAAGATAGAAAAATATTTTTTCAAAGTCATTCAAATCCTTGCCCCAAAAATCAAAGTTAGAAAAATCAGAAGACAAAGGGAGAGAAAGCAGTAAGTGTGGGAAAGTAAAGAACAACAACAAAAAAAGCAGAAAGGGTGGGGGTCAGTGGGGAACAGAAGAAAATGTATAGAGAGAAGAAAAGTTGAAGCAGAATCAGAAATAGAATGATGAGATGTTCTGAGAAAGTGGTAGATTTAAAAGAGGAATAGAAGAGTCAATTAGCCCAGATAGTGGATAGAAGATAGTATAAAGAAAAGCAGAGAAAGTAAGTCAGAGAGATAAAAACAGAGTACAAAATAGAGAAGAAAAGAGAAACATTGGGGAAAAAAAACATCAGAAGGAGCAATGCAATATGGAACAAAAACAGGGGGAAGCAGACTGAGAATGACAAACAGGAGTCAAATGAATGACACATTTGAGTCATTCTCAAAGCAGGAGTCTTAGAGAAAGGTTATATGAATGATAGAAAGAAAGAGAAATAAAGAATAAGAGCATGAAATCAAGGAATGTAGGGTAGTGAGGTAAGGCTGGACAATGAGCACAACTAAGATGTATAATAAATTAAGAGAAAAGGGGAAAAGTCACATAGATAAGAAATGAGGGCAAGGAAACAAGCAGAGAAAGGAAACTGAGGAAAAGAGGAAGTCCAAAGCCAAAAAGATATTTAAGATTCTGAGAAAAGTAAATGTTCCTGGTAACTTAGGGAAAAAAGATGAAGAGAAAAATGGATCAAATATAAGAAATAGGGAGGAAAAAGCAAACAAAAAAAGCCAGTAAACAAAGATTGCAGAGTACATAGTAGCAATACTAAAAATCGTCAAAAGTAATGGAAGAGCTATGGAAAAAATGAAAAAGAGATTCAGGCATTGGGGGAGGAAAAAATAAGGATGTTTTTAAGATTAAATTGTTTGAAAGGAAAGAAACAAAGAGGACAGTTCTTTATACTCAAACCCAACAAAGAAAATGATACAGAGCAGATGGGGGGGGACTGGAAAAGGCACAGCAAATGTAAAAGGAATCTGGTAGAAAAAGCCTGAAAATAAGACAGTGATAAATTGAGGGGTAGGGGTATCAAAGGGTGACAGTGATACACATGAGAAATTGAATACAATAAAATTAAATTAACAGAGAGAAAAACATTAAGTGAAATATCTGGAAAAAAAAGGTCAAATACAGCAATAAAAACACGTTAAAATAAAATAAAAATAAAACTCAGAGACAAAGTATCAGATGAAATGACACAAGATAAGGAAAAAAGGGGGGCAAAGACAGCAAGAAAGAAAAAATTGAGAAAAAAAAAGACATATCCACAAAAAAGTTTTGGGAAAAAAATTCTCAAGTACAGATAAACAAAAACTAAAAGAAACACAAGAACACAGCAGAGCAAGGTACAGGGTTAAGCATTGTCACAGATTCTGTAACTCTAACCCAATAGAATCCTTAACTGCAGAAAACAACACATTGCACTGATTTACCTCTAAGATTAAGGCATAATGGCCCTGTAGGGAACTCCAGACTGCCATAAACTGACCATAGCAAGAGTACAAACTTCCATAGAAGATGGAGGAAATACCTCAGTAATCACGGTTGACTAATCTACCCACTGCCTACCCATGATCTCGCGACAGAACTCAACCCACTTGCACTGTAAATTACTGGGTCAAAATTCTCATTACGATGACAACGAGCAACCTACAACCGAAAATGCTTGTTTTCCAAGAAACGTGAGAAGGTGCTAGAGACTTGTACAAAGAGAAACGATATTATACACTCAAAACATAATTAAACCTTTGTGAGAAAAAAAACAGAGAAATTAGGTTTGATGGTTGAAAATTCAATGGCCATGTAGTTCTTTAAATTAAAGTGATGAAATTACATGAGTGGAGAGCACTACAGACAGTGATCCTGCATGCATAAACCAACAGGCAAAGCTAGAAGAATCAAATTTCTTAATCCACTATTTTTCTAAACAGTGCACAAAGGCTACCAAAAATTACAAACAATAATACACAGAAAAGTAACCAGCAACCTACTTAATAAAATGTGCAAATTTAATGATTCTGTTTCTCATAGGAAAAACCATACTAGCTGGAATCTATTATTCTGCTGTAATTCTTCATAATTTTATTTAAATCAACCACAAAACAGGGTGTAGATCCCAATAAATCTCTACCATTGTTAAACCCAACATCTTTTCTAAATTCCTGAGGCCCTATAAATTTAAAAGAAAAATAAAGCTAATCCCATTTCTCTTGTTAATCCCACTTCACTACATCATATAGCCTTACTGTTCCTCATTCACACATCTTTAAAAATCTGTCACTGCTAGTCGCTCCATCTTGAGTTCCTCTTACCTAATGTTCAGTATAAAATAACGTATTCATGAAGTCACAGTGGGCCAATGTCCCGCAAGTAGTCATCAGTAAATCCATATCTATCTTGCTTTTATATTAAAGACAAAATATCCATTTTTCCCCTTTTCCTTAACCATAACAGTTTTAAGCAAGACTTTTTGAACTGCCTTAAGAACCACCCTCCTTTATATTATAGGTAGTAATGATACTGTTTATAAATAACATAAAATGCCAATCACACTGTTAATTATGTCATTGCAGTTATTTCACTCAACCATGCCCACAACCTTCTGTGATGTATACTATAATTATTCCTATTCCATAGGTAAGAAACTGAAGTTCAGCATAATTAAGTAGCTCACCTTTTTCTACAGTCTGAGGGGGAAAAAAATCACCTGTGCTCATAGTGCAGCATTAAACATTAAACCCTTAGCCATAGTGCTCAAAAGGTACTTACAACAACAAACATATAATCCATAGTTTATGACATTCATGGGGACCTGAACTTTCTGTCTCATTTATCCCTACCTGTACCTTTAGCACTAGAATTGTAGAACAATGAATAATTTCTGACTGAAGTGAATCATTTGTAATCAACTTTAAAGAAGATGTAATTAAATATAAATACTGGTTGGTGCTCATAAGAGTGGAGAAAGGGCAGATTAAAAAATATTTGATCTTCAAATTCAGTCTACTCCAATTCAGCTTGACTATTACATGTCTTGATGGTTAATATTAATGCTCATTAGCCAAGTTCAATTATAGAATACTTTAATGTCTTGGGTAATTGAAAGCCATTAAATCAAAGTTTTCTGGCAGGAAGAATTTAGCATGTTGAATTAAAGAGCACAGACACCCCACATTTGTTTTCCAGGGATTTATAGAAGTGTTTCTGTTCTTGAAAAATTATGCCTAAATTTCAAACAACCCATACGACTTTCAATGGACTAATGTAGTGCTTCAGATGCTGAATTTCATATCTCAAGTATGCAAGTCAAGAAATGAGCAACATTCTAGGATCTTTAACTTCTTACCTCAAAATCAAACAAGAGTTTGACACCTTCCCCATCTTTACTCATAAATTTGTTGAGATGATAAAACTGACTCCTTCTCAATGGGGCTGACAGTCAGAGATAGGAGTAGAATATTAGAATAAAAATGTCTAAAAATGTCCAAAGTGAGCATACTTTTTCTCTTGAGCAGTTAACAGATTTTGATAAGAAACAACATGACTGTGAACATTAAACAAATAGAGAATCTGGTATTAGTAGTTAAAATGGGCAGGAATATCATTTTTCTTTCCACATTATCTCAAAAATTTTCTGAAACCCCTACGGACTCTTTAACCTTCTTAGGTTATTTTATTGGAGCTTCTGTATCTGAGTATATATACTCCCATAAATAACCACATTGAATTGCCTGACATTTTCAAGGTGCCTTCCTTCTATGGTCCATGAAGTAAACTGGAACTGGACTATCAGTCTAATAGTAACAGGAAATTTTGATCTAAACATTTCTTAAAGACCCTCACAAACATACTCATCCATTATTCTTTCCTCTGTTCTCAAATAGTGGATTATTGGACCAGAAAGAATGAGATTTACCAGGAATTAATTCTGCTCTCCATTTGACTTGGTATAGCCATGTGATTTACTGAAGACTTTAGCCTTTAGCTTGACAGAAAGGGTGTAGGAGTTGGTTAAGAAAATTATGATTTAAAAAAATTAACCTAAGGAAGAGTTTCTAAAAGAGTATTACATATAGTAGAAAAAAATCTTAACTCATAAAATTCCTCAGGGATCATGGAAGCAGGCTGGAGAGAGGAATGGCAGTGGGCTTGGGGAAGATTTGAAATATTTCATTAGATAGATGACAGATCAATGAATAAATTCTCCTACTGTTCTCATGTTTCCTGCAAAATTATCAACGAAAGATGGTTTCACAGATGGTGATGCACACTTTCATAAGTTTGTACACAGTTTCTGGTTATCTGTCCCATAATGACTTTTTACAGTTTTTTAAATGACATATTATTTACTTCAAAATAATATATGCATTCAGTGAATGTATAATAGAACTCAGTGGAATGTAAAAAGAACTCACATACCTGAAAAGTACAATTTAATAGCTTTTTGACAGTTGCATATATACATGTAACCTACCTTCCAATGCAAACTCAGTTCTAGTTTGCAAGCTACCAGAACATGGTATACCAGAAACACAGTGGCTTTTTAAAAGGGGGGATTTATTAAGTTGCAACTTTACACATTCTAAAACAGTGAAAAGTCCTTATTAAAGTAAGGCTAGAGAAATGTCCAATCTAAGGCATCCAGGGAAAGGTACCTTGGTTCAAGAAGGCTGATGAAGTTCAGAATTTCACTCTCAACTAGAAGGACACATGGGGAAGTCTTCTGGCTGCCTCTCCAGGCTTTCTGTTCTCATGAAGCTCCCCCAGGGGCATTTTCCTTCTTCATCTCCAAAGGTCTTTGGCTATATGGGCTCTAAAACTTTTTCCAAAATTCTTCCCTCTTAAAGGGCTCCAGTAAGCAACCCTTCCTTGAATGGGTGGAAACACAACTCCTTGGAAACTCTCTAATCAAAAGTTACCACCCACATTTGGGTGGGCCACATCTACATGGAAACTAATCAAAAAGATTCCAGCCAGCAATACTGAATGAGGATTTAAAAACTTGGCTTTTCTGGTGTACACAACTAAGATTCAAACCAGTACAAACAGTCTATCCCTTCAAAAAGTACCGAAGACTTTTCCCGATCTCCATCTCAAGCTAGGAAACAACTGTTTTTAGTTTATTATTGTTTCTTTCTCCTTTTTTTTTTGCCAAGATTAATTTTGCCTTCATTGGGCTTAATTTACATTGTCATACTCATTGTACCTGCAAATAGTATTCCACTGTATCAATACAGTGAAATTTGTTCAGCAATTCTATATTTGATGGATAATAGGATTCTTTCCAATTGTAAGCTACTATGAATCAGAGTATCTATGTACAAGTATTTGTACAGTACCAATTTTTTTTTCTTGAATAAGTTCCTGGGTATAGAGTTGGTGGCCTTAAGTTTTATAATAAAATACCTATCTATTTACCAAAGTGGCTGTCCCATTCAACATTCCCACCAATGGGACATGAGAGTTTCAGCTGCTCCATGTCATATCCTCACAGACACTTGACATTTTTAATAGACTTAGTCACCCTAGGGGGTATACAGAAATAAACTTGTGGTTTTAATTTGTATTTCCCTAAGGATATTACACATCTTTTAATATGCTTTTGGCCATTTCTTTATCTTCTTTTGCAAAGTATTAGTTCAATATTCCTTCCAGTTTAAAAACTTGAGAATCCTTTCTTCATTAAAAGATCCTATTTTTTTATTTTTATTTTTTTAATTTTTTTTATTAATTAAAAAAAATTAACAAAACATTTAGAAATCATTCCATTCTACATGTACAATCAGTAATTCTCAATATCATCACATAGTTGCATATTCATCATTTCTTAGTACATTTGCATCGATTTAGAAAAAGAAATAAAAAGACAACAGAATAAGAATTAAAACGATAATAGAGAGAAAAAAAAACCTATACTTCACATGCAGCTTCATTCAATGTTTTAACATAATTGCATTACAATTAGGTAGTATTGTGCTGTCCATTTCTGAGTTTTTGTATCCAGTCCTGTTGCACAGTCTGTATCCCTTCAGCTCCAATTACCCCTTCTCTTTTTTTTTTTAACGGAAAAAAGAAATTAACCCAAAATTTAGAAATCATACCATTCTACATATGCAATCAGTAATTCTTAACATCATCACATAGATGCATGATCATCGTTTCTTAGTACATTTGCATTGGTTTAGAAGAACTAGCAACACAACTGAAAAAGATATAGAATGTTAATATAGAGAAAAAAAAGTAATAATAGTAAAAACAAAACAAAGCAAAACAAAAACCTATAGCTCAGATGCAGCTTCAATCAGTGTTTTAACATGATTACTTTACAATTAGGTACTATTGTGCTGTCCGTTTTTGAGTTTTTGTATCTAGTCTGTTGCACAGTCTGTATCCCTTCAGCTCCAATTGCCCATTATCTTACCCTGTTTCTACCTCCTGCTGGACTCTGTTACCAATGACATATTCCAAATTTATTCTCGAATGTCTGTTCACATCATTGGGACCATACAGTATTTGTCCTTTAGTTTTTGGCTAGACTCACTCCTATTTATTTTTTTGACACACTCTGCAATGTTTCCAGTGGGTTATATAGTTGAAGGAACTTAAGCATCTCATAAAATTAATACACAGAAGATTTACTCAAAGAAAATGAGTCAAGGCCAGGAGAAGGCAACATTTAGAGATTCTAGTTATCTCATTCACAGAAGAAGCATTTCTCCAGGAATAGTAAATCATAAAGATCTATGTTATTCACATGATCTTTGATACAAGTTATAAGAATGGAATTTTTATGATGATAAAATATGCATAATATAAAATTTAACATTAGTAATACAATACATTGTCACAATGTTGTATAGCCACCATGACTATTTATACCCAGAATATGTTTATCACCCCCAAAGAAAATCTTGTACCCATAAAACAGTCAGTGCTTATCTCTCTTTACCCCCAGCATCTGCAAACTACTAATTGGCTTCATGTTTCTAGTGACTTGCCTCTTTCAGATAATTCATACACAGTATATAGAATCCCAAAGTACTTGACCTTTTGCATAATTCTCCATTCAATTGGCTTAATGTCTTCAAGGTCCATTGAAACTGTAGCACGTATCAGTTCTTCATTCCCTGTCATAGCTGAAAATTTTCATCTTGTATGAATTCCCCACATGTTGTTTATTTATCAGTTGATAGACATGTAAGCTATTTCTACCTTTGGACTGTTGTGAATAGTGTGCTGTGAATATTGATGTCTGAGTTTTTGTTTGAATATTGTTTTCAATTCTTTGAGGAATATATCCAGAGGAGGAATTTCTGGATCATATAGTAATCGTATGTTTAACGTTTTGAGGAACAGCCAAACTGGTGTAGCATGATGGCGACATCATTTTACACTCCCACTGCCATTGTATCAGTTTCCAGCTCTTCTGCCTACTGAATAGCACTTGTTATTTTTTCATTTGATTATAGCCATTATTACTGATGTGCAATGCCATCTCCTTGTAGTTTTACTTTTCATATCTCTAATAAAAACAATACTGTACTTTTTTGCATGTACTTTTGGTCACATTTGTATGCTATAAGCCTACTTATATTCCGTTGATATTTGATGTGTCTTTGAGAAATACCTATTCAAGGTCTCAGCCAATTTTTCAATTTGGTTGTCTTTTTCACTGTTGAACTGTAACAGTTCTTCATGTATTGTACACACTTGGCCCATGTATTGTACATACTTGACCCATATATTGTACACACTTGACTTAGATATATGGCATGCAAATATTTTCTTATATGTATTATCTTTGCTCTTTCTTGATACAAGTGATTGATGAGCAAAACTTAATTTTGGAGAAGCCCAATTAATATGTATTTTCATTTGTTGCATGTGTTCATTTTTGCATGTGCAAAACATATGCAACAATTTCTAAGAATGCAATGCCAACATATCTAAGAATGCAATGCCAAATAAAGATATGTGGTTTTTGAATATTTTATTTCCATCAGTACGCTACTTTTTTACCTTCTTGACAAAATCTTTTGAAGCACAAAAGTATTCAGTTTAAAGGGGGTCCCATGTATCTGTTTTTCTTTAATTGCTTGACTTTTGGGTGTAAACTTAAGAAATGACCTCTAACCACAAGAAGTGGCATGGACTTGTGTATATCTCTGTCCTGTTGTTTGATGCAAGCAAAATGCACTGTAAGAGAGAATCAGTAGTTAGCTTTCCCAAACAACACCACTTTGCTCTAGACATCTGAGTATACAATACCCACCTCTGGAACAGACACAAAATTAAACAGCATGATTCTCCTTTGCTTTTTGCCCATATTTGTCAGTTAGCTTTCATGCTTTGAGGTCTTACTAAAAGACCTTATTTTTACAATTTGGTTTTCAAAAATGCCAAGTATAACTGTGCATTGAGTGAAAAAGGTCTAACCTGGGGCCTGCAAACAGACAGACCTAGTCAAGCTGCCTGCCCAGGGGGAGCAGAGAGAATGAATGAAGTCCTGAAGCACACAACAACATGGATTAACCTTGAGGACATTATGTTACTTGAAATAAGTCAAACAACAAAGGTCAAATATTTTACGATGTCTCTAATATGAATTAAATTATAATGTGAAAACCCATAGTCATAAAATTTGCAGTATAGGTTACCAGAATAGAAATGAATGAGGCAGGAGAGCAGGGATGGGATTCTTAATATTTGCAGAATGTTTAACTAGGTTGATTTGAAATATTAGGAAAGAGAAAGGTAGTATTGGCACATTACTGTAAGTATAAACAACAGTGGTGAATGCTGGGGAAACGGGAACTTTACAATCAGGTATGCTACCAGAAAGATAGCTGGAAACTAAAACATTGGGAATGTATAACACAGTGAATCTTGTGGTAGACAATGTCTATGATTAACTGAACAAACATAAAAGTGTTCTTTCATGAACTAGAACAAATGTATCACACAACCAAAGGAGTTAAAAATACAGGGAAAACACATCTATTGCAAACTATGGACCAGAGTTAAAAGTGAGGACTTACTATTCTTTCATTACCAGTAATAAATCTACCACACCAATACTGTAGATGAGTAATAGGGGAGATCATGGATCTGGGAGGATTAGATTTTATTTATTATTATTATTATTTATTTTTCTGGAGTAAAGAAAATATCCTAAAATTATTCATGGCAAAGAATGCACACATACCAATGGTGCTATGAGTCACTGATTTGTATGGTTTGTATGGTATGTGAATATATCTCAATAAAATTGCATTAAAAATAAAGTAAATGAAAAATAAATAAGTAAATAAACGAAATGAAATGACAATGACAATGAATTTATTAAAGCAATTCTAAAAAACAAAATTTAACAGGAATAACTTTAACCAAAAACATGAAAGACTAGCATACTGAAAAAAGTGTACAATGCTGGAAAGAATAAATAAGAACAACATAAATGGAAAGACATCCTGTGCTATAGACTGGAAAAATTAATATCATTAAGATGGCACTATTATGCAAAGTATGCACAAAGTCCATGTATACTCTTAAAAATGCCAATGTCATTTTCCTCAGAAATGAAAAACTGTTGCCTAAATTATTTATGTAATTACAAATCAAAAAGACTGTGCATGGGAAGGCAATGGTGGCTCAGCAGGCAGAGTTCTTGTCTGTCATGCCAGAGACCCAGGTTCAATTCCTGGTGCCTGCCCATGAAAAAAAAAAAGACTATTTACTGTGCATGGACAATTTTTGGAAACTGACAAAAATATTCTGAAGTAGATAATGTTGGCTGTTACCCTATAACATGAATGTACTAATACAACAGAAATGTACACCTTTAAATGTTTAAAATGACAAACTTTATATTATATGTAGAAAAAGAAAATGAAAGTTCAGTGAATAAAAAAACTTTGGACATCATGTAGAGCTCACTATTAGTCTATGAATCACAACAATTATAGTAAAACTCAGGATGGGTAAAGAAGAATGCACCATTCCCAAACAAAGAGAAGAGATGAGCACAACTCCATTTAGAAGAACTAAATTGCAGAATAGAATAATATTTTACCTGGAGCAGATATTCTGTGCTATGAGAATGTGAAAGTCCACAACAGGTTCTGAGGCACTCAATGCAGGTGAAGTTAAGCCCATAATATTTCAGTAATATGTGGATGAAGACAATATAGGTGTTTTAAAAATGGATTTTTTAACCAATTGTAGAAAGTATTTGAAACAGAAAATAGAAGACACAATGGATGTAACAAAATTCCTATTCTATGCAGAAAATATCCAGATAAATTTAACAAAACCCATTATGTTCAAGGTGGGAATGTAGAGGAATACACTAGGGGTTTAAAGTAAATCATCTGATCTGGGTTTTATAGGAACCCACTGAGTATTTCTCTAAAAAATATACAGCTGCTGTAAACAATTGTTCAGATTTGCTGGCTGCTGGAATGCAATATACCAGAAATGGAATGGCTGTTAATAAGGGGAATTTAATAAGTTGCTAGTTTACTGTTCTGAGGCCGAGAAAATGATCCAATTAAAACAAGTCTATAGAAATGTCCAATCAAAGGCATCCAGGGAAAGATACCTTAGTTTAAGAAGGCCAATGAAGTTCAGGGTCTCTCTCTCAAGTGAGGAGGCACATGGCGAACATGGTCAGGGTTTCTCTCTCAGCTGAAAGGGCACATGGCCAACACAGTGTCATCTACAGCTTTCTCTCCTGGCTTCTTGTTTCATGGAGATCCCCAGGAGGCTTTTTCCTTCTTCGTCTCCAAAGGCCACTGGCTAGTGAACTCTCTGCTTCATGATGCTGCAGCATTCTCTCCTCTCTCTGAATCTCTCACATTCTCAAAAATGTTTCATCTTTTATAGGATTCCAGTAAACTAATCAAGCCCCACGCAAATGGGTGGAGACAAATCTCTACCTAATCCAGCTTAACAACCACTCTTGATTGAGCAACCTCTCCAGGGAGATGATCTAATTGCAGTTTCAAATGTACCATATTGAATAGGGATTATTCTGCCTCTACAAAATGGGATTTTGATTAAAACTTGGCTTTTCTAGGGTACACACAACTTTTCAAACCAGCACAACAATTTAACTAGTAATTTTAAAATTGGGACTGTTGGGATTCTGCCATTTGTAAGCTATGTAATGAACAAACAGCATACCTGTAGAAAACAGAACCAGTAACATTAGAGCTTAGTATGTTTTTGAGTAGTTAGCCATATTTGTAATGGAATATACAGGGTACATTATAGGTGCATAAGAACTTTACTAAAAAGATCCCATCATATTATTAGTATGAATGAATTGGAGCATGAGGATTGCAAATCAGGATGACTTTAGATTTCTTCTCCTAGATGCAGTGTACCCAACATGTCCATAATGACAATACAGAATTGTGCAGTAAGATTGTATAGCAACTCACCACTAATGTACAGATGAATAGAAGTCCATTGGCTCTGTGGAGCCCAAGACATTTTTACAGCATAAGGTGGAAAGTTATATCAGCACAACATGAGAATCAGGAAAAGATCTTGAGTTTCATTACAGCTCTGAAAATGGAGTAGAAGGATAATAATATAGTGAGGGCACCAAGCCAGAGCAGAGGAACACACCATATGTGCAGCATAGTACATAATATTAGTAAGGAGAATCTAATGGGGAACAATACAGATTTGGAACTAAAACATAGGAGAACATCTGAAACGAGAGGAGAAAATCTTAGATGAAGAGGATGCAGCTGGAATTTAGAAGAATGTACCATGTTATAAAAGAACTGTCAGGATAAAAACTGCACAGCATATGGAGGGAAATATCATCATGCTTCAAACTGAAATTTAAATAAATTCCATAACATTGAAAATGTTTCCATCATTAGAGATATAAAGGATCCACCATGCATGGATGCTGGAATGTGGAATGGCAACAACAGACTTGGGGTCAGCAATCTTGGAAGTGGAAAATACCAGGCACAATAAAAGTAGATTAAAAATTTATTGTGGGCTGTGCAATGGTGGCTCAGTGGCAGAATTCCTGTCTACCAGGGTACAAAGGTCAGCATTTCAAAATCAGTAGTGTTTCTATACACTAGTAATGAGCAATCTGAGGGGGAAATCAAGAAAAAAACTAATTTACAATAGGAACTAAAAGAATAAAATATTTAGGTATAAATTTTAATTAATGATAAAAGAGACCTATCCAAAGCAAATTGCAGAAAATTTCTAAAAGAACTCATGGAAGACCTAAAGAAATGGAAGGGCATACCATGTTCATGGATTGGAAGAATATATATTGTTAATACGTCAATTCGACCCAAAGTGATTTATAGATTCAATGCAATACCAATTGAAATCCCAAAAACTTACTTTGCATAAATAGAAAAAACAGCAACCAAATTTATTCAGAAGGGCCAGGTGCCCCAAATAGCAAAAAAAATCTTAAGAAAAATGAAGTGGGAGATCTCACACTACCTAACTTTAAAGAATATTACAAAGCTACAGTAGTCAAAATAGCATGGTACTGGCATAAAGATAGAAAGACTGACCAATGGAATTGATAGAGTGTTCAGATGCAGATGCTTTCATCTATGGACAATTGATCTTTGATAAGGTAGTCAAGCCAACTCACCTGGGACAAAACAGTCTCTTCAATAAATAGTGTTTTGGGAGCTGGATATCCATGTGCAGAAGGATGAAAGAGGATTCATATCTCACATCATATACAAAAATTAAGTTAAAATGGATCAAAGACCTAAATATTAGAGCTAATACCATAGAATTTTTAGAAGAAAATGTAGAGAATTATCTGATAAAACCTGTCATAGGAGGCAGTTTGCTAGATATTGCACCCAAAGCACAAGCACTGAGAAAGAAATAGATAAGTGGGAATTCCTCAAAATTAAACACTTTTATACATCAAACAACTTTGCAAGAAAGTAAGAAGGCAGCCTACACAATGGGAGACAGTATTTGGAAGCTACATATCAGATAAAGGCTTGGTATCCAGAACATAAAAAGAGATTCTTCAACTCAACCACAAAAAGACAGACAACCCAATTTAAAAATGGGCAAAAGACATGAATAGATTCTTTTCAGAAGAGGAAATGCAAATGGC
Organism: Tamandua tetradactyla; assembly: GCF_023851605.1. NCBI lineage: Eukaryota > Metazoa > Chordata > Mammalia > Pilosa > Myrmecophagidae > Tamandua > Tamandua tetradactyla. The sequence goes on from NC_135354.1 coordinate 11,786,042, forward strand.
TAAAAAGCCACATGAAAAAATGCTGAACTTCCTTGGCTATTAGGGAAATGCAAATCAAAACTGCAATGAGATATGATCTCACAGCCACTAGAATGGCCATTATCAAAAAAAACAAACTACTGCTAGGGAGGGCTTGAAGAAAGTGAAGAAAGAGGCACACATCCACTTATAATTGTTGAAATATAAAATGATACAACTGCTATGGAATACAGTTTGTCAGTTCCTCAAGAAGCTAAGTAGAAAGTTAACATATGATCCATCAATCCCATTGTTAGATATCTATTCAGAGGACGTGAGGGCAAGGACACAGACATTTCCACATCTATGTTTATAGTAGCAATATTTGCAGTTGCCAAGAGATGGACAAAGTCCAAATGGTTATCAACAGATGAGTGGCTAAATGAACTGTGGTATATACATACAATGGAAAATCATGCAGTTGTAAGACAGGATAAAAACATGAAGCATCTGAAAAAAAATGGATGGGCGGGCCGCGGTGGCTCAGCGGGCAAAGTGCTTGCCTGCTATGCCGGAGGACCTCAGTTCGATTCCCGGCCCCAGCCCATGTAACAAAAACGGAGAAACAGAATACAATAAAACAAGAAAATGTTTAAAAATGTTTCCCTTTCTTCCTTCCTTCCTTCCTTCTATCCTTCCTTCCTTCTCTCTGTCTTTCCTTTAAAAAAAAAAAAAAAAAAAAAAAAAAAAAAAAAAAAATGGATGGACTTTGAGAATATTATGCTGAGTGAAATTATCCAGAAGCAAAAGATGAATACTGTATGGTCTCACAGATATAAATGAACACTAATGAGTGAATTTGAAGAATAGAAGGTAAGAATACACATTACCAGGAGAGAAAAATAGGGTAGAGACTGTTCACCTGGTGCTGAAAGAATACCGATTTTGCAATAGGACTGACTATAAAAATTCATAAATGGATAGCACAAAACTACCTGGCTGTAAGACAATAATGTAAGTAAATGGAATTGTAAGAATTTGAGAGTTTTGCCGCGCAAAGGAGGACTCCAAGAGACGTTCTCTCATGCAACACGCAAGGGGGTTATTTACCACACATGCGTGGGGCTCACTGAACACGCAGGAACAGAGAGCCCCGAACCTGGGTTTTGGGAAGCCTTTTGAGGGCCAGGATAAGGGTGTGGGGTTTGAGGGTTGAACATTAGTTACAGGTTCTGCTTTATTCAGGAAGTAGATAACGAACATTTTGCAAGAAGCAGATAACAAACATTTTTCGCGCATGAGTCATGGGAGCTGCTTCTTGCAAGAAGCAGCTGTCTCGTGCAAAACTCCCTTACTCAACCTTCTCAGTTGCATTTTTAGATAAACTTTCTCCAGCAGTTACAACCTTGCATAACCAAGGCAGCAGAAAACCTTGCATAACAAAGGCAGCAGATAACCTTGCATAACAAAGGCAGCAGATAACCGCCCTTGGGAAGTCCCGGGTTGTTTTAGCCTGATGGGGCCCATAACTCTTTTCTTTATAAAATCCTTCTTTACATAAGAAAAGTTAGCTACTGTTAAATTTTATAAAATCCTTCTTTACATTCCCCACTCCTTTTTGTACATATCTCTAATCTTAGAGATTTTCTGGGTTATTTAATACTGAGTACTGTTGTCTGATGAGCATTAATTTGACATTTCCAATCTGCCTTTGTAAAAACTGTACAATTCTATTTAGAATACATGGTCCTATAGTTATTATTAAAAGTAACACAATTAAAGGCCCAGCAAGAGCAGATAATAGCGTTGTCAACCAGGGGGACTTAGTAAACCAAGATTCAAACCACCCCTGTTGCGCCTCTCATTCTTTTTGTCTTTCACGAAGGTGCTCTCTGAGTTTTGTCATGGACTCTTTAACAACACCAGAGTGATCCGCATAGAAACAGCACTGTTCTTTTAAAGCTGCACATAGTCCCCCCTCTTTAAGGAAAAGTAAGTCAAGTCCTCGCCTATTTTGCAGAACTACTTCTGAAAGGGAGGTTAGAGAGTTCTGAAGGGCTGAGACAGATCTTTCTATTTCGTTTAAGTCTTGATCTATCGCAGCCTGTAATTCACTGGTTTGTTGATTGCTATGTACAATGGCAGCAGTCCCTGTGCCTATACCGGCCGCGGCGGTTACCCCCATAAGAACTGCCAGGGTTATTGAGATTGGTTCCCTTCTGTATCTGGTTTGGCTTAATAGTATAGTTTCTAATTCTGTCCCTGAATGATAGAGAATTCGGGGGTATATAGAAACCAACACACAATAGTTGACAGAGTTCTTAAAAACCTTTGTAGATACACAAGGGGTAATTCCAGTGTTACATGCCCACTTTAAACCTGGGGGAGGTTGAAGGAATTTATCATTATTTTGGGTTTGATTAATGGTGGCACATAAGATTTTAACGTGGGGAGGAGGGTTACCTATACAAGTTCCTTGTCCCATAACCTCAGACAGGGTGAGTTTATGGTCGCTGTCCCAGTCGCAAGACGTGCCATTAGGGAGGATGGTATATGACTTATTTATAGCTATTCCTTCATAATAGGGCGGCGAAGCTGACAGGCAAAGCCAGCATGACTGGGTGAGATTAGCTCGGGAGTGATTGAGGGCAGAAAAGTCTCCTATAATTAGGTTGTATAATCGGTCACCAGGAGTCTCTGGATTGTAGGGAGAAGTACTACTGGGAGTCGGAAGGGGGGAAGAAGTGGGAATTAGGGAGCTATTGCTAGGCCTTCCTGGGGGCGTAGGCTTCGCATGAGGCCCTGGGTTTTTCATAGTCAGAACAGGGTTGGGGCCTACCCTGATAGCTTTTTGGGGAATTTCTTCCTTTTTAATTAGTATTAGCCTCCCCCTGTCTGTGCCGGTTTCGTATAATCTGGCTCCCCAGGTTTTTCCAGTTATCCAACTATTATCTGAGGGGTTAGTGATATTAAGCCAAATTTTAGCACAAGGGTTTTGTGAGAAATCTGTTGTAGACCTATCGCCGGTCATGAGTGTTCCATGGTGGGCCCCGGGCCATCCATCAGACCCACAGCTTCCAGGATTAGAACAGGTTTTCTGGTACCCTATTTTGAGGAAGGGGTCGCCTAAGGTTGTCCATGTTAAAGCTAAAGTCTCACAGCCCCAGTAGGCACAATAATAGTGTCCTGGGATGTTACAGTAACTTTTTCCCTGATTGGATGCGGGACATAGGTAGATGGGGGTCAGGTCGCAGCAGGGCTCGTTCCCCAGAGTGGTAAGATTACAAGGGGTCATTAGAAAAGAAGGCTCCCCTGCTCCCTCCCAAGTTTTTATAGTCTTCCCATTATCCCATCTGGTTATTGTCCATTTCCAAGGCTTATGCGGGTTGGAATTGGGTTCCCCTAGGGGAAGGAGGAGAAGGAGTAGTAACCCTACGAACCCGCAGCTTGAGAGGATTGTCAGTCCTTTCCAGTTTCCATTGGGACTCAGAGGGCGAAGGCGCAGGTTTGAGATGAGACGCATGGATCCAGGATGCGATGCCATCGACCTTGACTGCGGTGGGGGTGGTCAAGAGTACCTGATACGGTCCTTTCCAGCGAGGTTCAAGAGTCTGTACCTGGTGGCGGCGGACGTAGACGAAGTCTCCCACCTGATATTGATGCGGAGTTCTGTTATCTCCTGGCTGGTAGGAGGTGGAGAGCTGCCGCCACAGGAACCGCTGGGCTTTTTCCAAGGCTCGCAGCCTGTCAAGCAAGGGGGTATGGAGGGAACTATTATTTTCTAGAATGGAGGATATGTCTTTAACTGGAGGTGGCTCTCCATACAAGATTTCATAAGGGGTTAGATTACACATGAGAGCAGAGGGAGTATTCCAGGCCCTGAACAGGGCATAAGGCAGGAGCATGGTCCAATCTTTCAAGCCAGTCTCTATAGCTAATTTGGTTAGGGTCTCTTTAATTGTCCTGTTCATTCTTTCTACCTGCCCTGAACTTTGGGGTCTGTATGCGCAATGCAATTTCCAATCAATCCCCAATATCCTGGCCACACCCTGACTTACCTGGGCTACAAATGCGGGTCCGTTATCTGACCCTATTACCTTTGGTAGACCGAACTGGGGAAAAATTTCTTCCATAATCTTCTTGACTACGACCTGGGCCATTTCTCTCTTAGTTGGGTAGGCTTCAACCCATCCTGAAAAGGTGTCTATAAAAACTAGCAAGTATTTAAGTCCATATTTTGCAGGTTTAATTTCAGTAAAGTCGACTTCCCAGAACTGCCCAGGTCGAGTTCCCCTTAGTCTTTTTCCGTTAGGAGCTTTGGTGGGGTAGGTGTTCACAATTTGACACGCCTGACATTCTCTAGCTACGCGATCCGCCAGTTCTCTTCTTTTTGAGGCTGCCAGAGGGTACAATTCCCTCTGGTCTTGCAGGAGCTGCTGTAGTTTCCCTGTCCCCAGGTGAGTGAGCTGGTGGACCTGCTGTATGTAAGCTAGGGCTTCCGATTCTCCTAGGGGTGCAACTTCAGATAGTGTTTCAGGGGGTTGCTGGTTTTCTTTGGTTATTAGGACCCAGTTTACAGGGTCCCTTAATGCTGCCGCTTTTGCTTCTTCATCTGCTCGCTTATTACCCATGGTTATTGGGTCCGAGCCTCTTTGGTGGCTAGCACAGTGGACAATGGCTAGTTCTTTGGGAAACATGACTGCTGCCAGGAGTTTAAGAATTTCCTCCTTGTGTTTGATTTCTTTACCAGCTGAGGTTAATAGCCCTCTTTGTTGGTAAATTGCCCCATGTATGTGGGCAGTAGCAAAGGCATAACGGCTATCTGTATAGATAGTCACTCGTTTTTCTTTTGCTAATTTTAGAGCTTTTGTGAGGGCAATTAGTTCAGCTTTTTGGGCAGATGTTCCCTCCGGGAGGCTAGCAGACCAAATAAATTTTGTCCCACTGACTACCACTGCTCCCGCTCGCCTCTTACCGTGTTGGAGAAAGCTGCTTCCGTCCAAAAACCAGGTTACCTCTGAGTTAGGTAATAGTTGGTCTTTTAAGTCTCTACGGATTCCGGTCTTTTCAGCTAATATCTCTTGGCAAGTGTGCAGCACAGGTCCCGCGGTCTCGTCTGGGAGCAGGGTAGCCAGGTTTAAAGCTGATGGGGCCCTGAAAGTCACCCTGTCTTTGTCTAAGAGGATGCTCTGATAGTGGGCAATTCTGGCATTTGACATCCATCTATCTGGAGGCTGGCGGATTATGCTCTCCAGGGCGTGAGGGGCTATTATGGTCGGCTTCTGTCCTAGAGTGAATTTGTCTGCGTCTTTTGCCAGGAGGGCAGCTGCCGCGATGGCCTTGAGAGAGCGTGGCCATCCGCTGGCAACTGAGTCTAATCGCTTGGACAGATAGGCCACTGGTCTCCTCCAGGGGCCTAAAGCCTGTGTTAGGACCCCTCTAGCCACGCCTCTCCTTTCTTCTATGTAGAGCGTGAAAAGTTTATTCACGTCTGGGAGAGTTAAAGCTGGAGCTGACATGAGCGCTTTCTTAATGCTGTCGAAGGCTTCCTGCTGTTCTATTCCCCACTGGAAATCAGCACTCCCTTTGAGCAAGGGGAATAATGGGGCAGCAAGGGCTGCAAACCCTGGGATCCACAACCGGCAGAATCCCGCTGTCCCTAAGAACGCTCGTAGCTGCTTTCGGGTCGTGGGCGGGGGTATCTGTGTTACAGTTTTCTTTCTAGCCTCGGTGAGCCATTGCTTTCCATTCTTAAGAGTATATCCCAGGAAGATTACTTCCCTTTTACAGATTTGGGCCTTTCTGGCCGAGGCTCGGTACCCCAGTGCGGCTAGCTCACTTAACAGTTTTCGGGTTCCATACTCACAGTCCTCCTTAGTGTCTGCTGCCAACAGTAAGTCGTCCACATATTGTAGCAAGGTGACTCTGGGATGCTGAATTCTGAAGGAGCTTAAGTCTTTATGAAGAGCTTCGTCAAAAATGGTGGGGGAGTTTTTGAACCCCTGGGGCAAGCGTGTCCAAGTCAGTTGGTTCGAGGATCCCGTCTCTAGATCAATCCACTCGAAAGCGAACAAGGGTTGACTGTCCTTATGCAAGGGCAGGCAGAAGAAAGCATCTTTTAGATCAAGCACAGTATACCAAGTCTTTTCAGGATGGAGAGTGCTGAGCAGGTTATAGGGATTTGGCACCGTAGGATGTATATCCTGCACTCTGCTATTTACTTCCCGTAAGTCTTGCACCGGTCTATAGTCTCTAGTCCCTGGCTTTTTGACCGGTAATAAGGGAGTGTTCCAGGCTGATTGACAGGGCTTAAGTACTCCCAAGCCAAGGAATTTCTCTATATGGGGCTTGATTCCTTCCTGGGCTTCCTTGCTTAAGTAGTATTGTTTTACCCGAATTGGAGAGGTGGTGGGCTTTAGGGTCACTACTACTGGGGGCTGATTGACTGCCAACCCTAACCCGGCAACTTCTGCCCAGGAATTAGGGAATTCTTCAAGCCAGGCCTGAGGAATAGAACTGTGGAGCTGTTCTGGTTTTATATACAGCTGATATTCTTCTTCGACTGGCAAGGTGAGGGCAGTTATTACAGGTTGGCTTACTAGCAGGTTTAAAAATTCCACCTTTGGCCCCTTAGGATTGAAGGTGATTCTCGCCCTTAGTTTAGTTAACAAGTCTCTTCCCATAAGCGGGGCAGGGCACTCAGGGATAACTAGGAAGGAGTGTTGAACCTTCCCCTTCCCCAGGTCCATGGTTCTTTTGGTAGTCCAGGCGCGGTAGCGACTGCCATTTGCTCCCCGCACTAAGGACCTTTTTGTAGAGAGCGGGCCTATAGGTTCTTGGAGGGCCGACACTACTGCTCCTGTGTCGACTTCAAAATTAATTGGTACCCCCTCCACATTAAATTTTACCCTGAGCTCGGGGAGGGGTGCCGAGCCCTGACTCCCCTAGTCCTCACTTTCTAGAGCCAATGTGGCCGGTTGTTGCCAATTTGGAGGCCTAGTACCCCTCCGTTTTTTCGGACAGTTTTTGGCCCAGTGCCCAGTTTCTTTGCAGTAGGCGCACTGGTCTGGACTAAGAGGGGTACGATAACGCCGACCAGAGGGATTTTCTCCAGCTCGTCCTCTACCTTCAGTGTTTCTTTCAACTACTGTGGCCAGGATCTTTGTTAATTCTTTTGTTCTCCTTTTCTCTCTTACCAACTCTTTTTCCTCTCTCTCTCTCTCTCTCCTTTTGTAAAGAAGGATTTTATAAAACTTAACAGTAGCTAACTTTTCTTATGTAAAGAAGGATTTTATAAAGAAAAGAGTTATGGGCCCCATCAGGCTAAAACCACCCGGGACTTCCCAGGGGTAGTTATCTGCTGCCTTTGTTATGCAAGGTTATCTGCTGCCTTTGTTATGCAAGGTTTTCTGCTGCCTTGGTTATGCAAGGTTGTAACTGCTGGAGAAAGTTTATCTAAAAATGCAACTGAGAAGGTTGAGTAAGGGAGTTTTGCACGAGACAGCTGCTTCTTGCAAGAAGCAGCTCCCATGACTCATGCGCGAAAAATGTTTGTTATCTGCTTCTTGCAAAATGTTCGTTATCTACTTCCTGCATAAAGCAGAACCTGTAACTAATGTTCAACCCTCAAACCCCACACCCTTATCCTGGCCCTCAAAAGGCTTCCCAAAACCCAGGTTCGGGGCTCTCTGTTCCTGCGTGTTCAGTGAGCCCCACGCATGTGTGGTAAATAACCCCCTTGCGTGTTGCATGAGACAACGTCTCTTGGAGTCCTCCTTTGCGTGGCAAAACTCTCAAATTCTTACATTTGGAGGTCCCACCGAGATTGGCTCTTCATAAGGGGAGGCTCCAACAGCTCTTTCTCTTGGGGTAAGTGAGGCCTTTTTGTCTGAGGTACGATCGCTTAGTCTGTCAGACTGGCAGTGACTGTCGGAGAGTCGCGTGAGTACTCCCCGACCGCAACTGGCAGATGTGTCCAGGGGTTGCAGGTCACTCTCCCGAGGGACGCCTTGGGATTGGGGGACCTCCGGGGATGCCTAGAGGCTTCCTACAGGGCCGACTCCGATTCTGTTTCCCTTCTGACGGGGGGAGACTCGATCAAAGTCATCAGGCAAGTCGGAGCTGTGTCTCTGAAACTGTGTAAACATGGTGTGCCGGCTCTGTGTGTGTCTGTCTGTATTCGTGTGTTAGGAATTGTTTTTGTTTTACCAAAGATGGGTCAGGGAATGTCGACTCCACTTTCTCTGACCTTAAGACACTGGTCTGAGGTCAGGGAAAGAGGTCAGAATCTATCTCTTATTGTAAAAAAGGCAAATGGCAGACCTTCTGCTAGGCCGAGTGGCCCTCTTTTAACATGGAATGACCTCGTGAAGGAGCTTTTCATCTACCCTTGATTTGGGCCGTCAAGTCAGTCGTCTTCTTCCCTGACCCATATGGCCACCTGGACCAGCAGCCCTACATCATGGTGTGGCAGGACCTGTGTGAAAACCCACCTCCATGGGTAAAGCCATTTCTTACGCCTCTTGGTCAACATGACTCTCCCTCTGTACTTCCAATCAAGGAGCCGGGTCCTTCTCAAGCTCCGAAACTCTATCCTTCTTTGCCTCCTGCAGTCTTACCAGAATCCCAATTGGATCTACTCCTCTTCGACACAGGTCCTTCTTCCCCTCCTCCCTACCCTTCAGCTCTGGTACAGGACCCCCCTTCTCTTAGCTCACCTTCTCCCTCCTCTAGTTCTCTCTCTCCGCCCTCTTACATTCAGGTTCACCAACAGATGATCCCAGATGAACCAGGACCGGCACATATTACACGAAGCAGACGAGCACAAAGCCCATCTGATGTGGCGGTCACTCTTCCCCTCAGACTGTACGGGCCTCCAGTGGATGATAGACACAGAGGAGAAATGCCCGCTCTGCAATACTGGCCTTTTTTCCTCCTCTGACTTATATAACTGGAAAAATAACAACCCTCCTTTTTCCGAAGCTCCCACTAGGCTGACTGGATTGGTGGAATCCCTTATGTTCTCTCACCAGCCCACTTGGGATGACTGTCAACAACTCCTGGGGACTCTCTTCACCACGGAGGAGTGAGGTTGGATCCTACTGGAAGCCAGGAAGCAAGTTCCTGGACAAGACGGGAGACCCACCCAACTCCAGCATGTCATCGATGATCGGTTCCCGCTGCGCCACCCTAATTGGGACCTTAACACTTCTGAAGGTAGGGAGCATCTGTCCATCTATTGCCAGACTCTAGTAGTGGGTCTCCGAGCAGCCGCACGCCGGCCCACCAATTTGGCCAAGGTAAGAGAGGTTATTCAGGTAGCGGACTAATCGCCCTCAGTCTTTTTAAAAAAAACTAATGGAAGCATACCGTAGGTATACTCCCTTTGACCCTCAATCAGAGGATCAAAGAGCCTCAGTGGCCATGGCCTTTATCGGCCAATCAGCTCCAAACATTAGAAGCAAGCTGCAGCGTTTTGACGGGTTGCAGGACCTAACCTTGTGAGATTGTCAAAGAAGCTAAAAAAAGTGTTTTATAAGAGAGAAACAGAGGAGGAAAAAGAACAAAGGAGAGAAGGAGAGAGAGAGAAAAAAATTAGTAAGAGAAAAAAGAATAATACAGCTAATTAAGGACCAAATTAATTCTGCCCTAAGCAGGCCCATTCCAGTGCATTATCACTGGCTTCATCTCGCTAACCAAGGTATGAAACCAAAATATATGACTGCTACCGACCCTCTCGGGTAAGAATCCCCACTCCTACGGGAGCAACATACAACTCGAAAATATGCTTCTAGCTTATGCTATGATTGGTACCGCTGGGTGCAAGGCAAAGCACTGCAAAGGAGGGCCAAAACAATTAAAGGCCATTTTCGAGCTCCATGAGAAGTATGCCTCATCTTGCATAGAGGTTCACTCTGCAAAAATTCCTCTCCCCAGAAAAACAGCCACAAACAACCTGGGGGATGAGGCCTCTACTTCCCCCAGCAAAGGTTAATGTCAAAAGAATGCTGGATCAGCATTCTTCCTCCATCCTTTAAAGAAAAAAAAAAAACAAAGGGAGGAAATGTTGGGGACAATTAAAATAGCATGTATAAAACACACCCTCATCGATGCCGGAAACATGCAACATGGCTGCCAGGGCTGAAACAAAGAACTAGCCATTGTCCACTGTGCTAGCCACCAAAGAGGCTCGGACCCAGTAACCATGGGTAATAAGCGAGCAGATGAAGAAGCAAAAGCGCCAGCATTAAGGGACCCTGTAAATTTGGTCCTATTAACCAAAGACAACCAGCAACCCCCTGAAACACTATCTGAGGTTACACCCCAAGGAGAATCGGAAGCCCTAGCTTACATACAGCAGGTACACCAGCTCACTCACCTGGGGACAGGGAAACTACAGCAGCTCCTGCAAGACCAGAGGGAATTGTACCCTCTGGCAGCCTCAAAAAGAAGAGAACTGGCGGATCGCGTAGCTAGAGAATGTCAGGCATGTCAAATTGTGAACGCCTACCCCACCAAAGCTCCTAACGGAAAAAGACTAAGGGGAACTCGACCTGGGCAGTTCGGGGAAGTCGACTTTACTGAAATTAAACCTGCAAAATATGGACTTAAATACTTGCTAGTTTTTTTTTTTGTTTTTTTTGTTTTTTTTTTTTAAAGGAAAGACAGAGAGAGAAGGAAGGAAGGATAGAAGGAAGGAAGAGAGGAAGAAAGGGAAACATCTTTTAAACATTTTCTTGTTTTTATTGTATTTTGTTTCTCCGTTTTCGTTACATGGGCTGGGGCCGGGAATCGAACCGAGGTCCTCCAGCATAGCAGGCAAGCACTTTGCCCGCTGAGCCACCGCGGCCCGCCCCTTGCTAGTTTTTATAGACACCTTTTCAGGATGGGTTGAAGCCTACGCAACTAAGAGAGAAATGGCCCAGGTTGTAGTCAAGAAGATTATGGAACAATTTTTCCCCAGTTCGGTCTACCAAAGGTAATAGGGTCAGATAACGGACCCGCATTTGTAGCCCAGGTAAGTCAGGGTGTGGCCAGGATATTGGGGATTGATTGGAAATTGCATTGCGCATACAGACCCCAAAGTTCAGGGCAGGTAGAAAGAATGAACAGGACAATTAAAGAGACCCTAACCAAATTAGCTATAGAGACTGGCTTGAAAGATTGGACCATGCTCCTGCCTTATGCCCTGTTCAGGGCCTGGAATACCCCCTCTGCTCTCATGTGTAATCTAACCCCTTATGAAATCTTGTATGGAGCGCCACCTCCAGTCAAAGACATGTCCTCCATTCTAGAGATTAATAGTTCCCTCCATACCCCCTTGCTTGACAGGCTGTGAGCCTTGAAAAAAGCCCAGTGGTTCCTTTGGCGGCAGCTCTCCACCTCCTTCCAGCCAGGAGATAACAGAACTCCGCATCAATATCAGGTGGGAGACTTCGTCTACGTCCGCCACCACCAGGTACAGACTCTTGAACCTCACTGGAAAGGACCATATCAGGTACTCTTGACCAACCCCACCACAGTCAAGGTCGATGGCATCGCATCCTGGATCCATGCGTCTCATCTCAAACCTGCACCTTCGCCCTCTGAGTCCCAATGGAAACTGGAAAGGACTGACAATCCTCTCAAGCTGCGGGTTCGTAGGGTTACTACTCCTTCTCCTCCTTCCCCTAGGGGAACCCAATTCCAACTCGCATAAGCCTTGGAAATGGACAATAACCAGATGGGGTGATGGGAAGACTATAAAAACTTAGGAGGGAGCAGGGGAGCCTTCTTTTCTAATGACCCCTTGTAATCTTACCACTCTGGGGAATGAGCCCTGTTGCAACGTGACCCCCATCTACCTATGTCCCGCATCCAATCAGGGAAAAAGTTACTGTAACAGCCCAGGACACTATTACGTCTTGCGACTGGGACAGCGACCATAAACTCACCCTGTCTGAGGTTACGGGACAAGGAACTTGTATAGGTAACCCTCCTCCCCACGTTAAAATCTTATGTGCCACCATTAATCAAACCCAAGATAATGATAAATTCCTTCAACCTCCCCCAGGTTTAAAGTGGGCATGTAACACTGGAATTACCCCTTGTGTATCTACAAAGGTTTCTAACAACTCTGTCAACTATTGTGTGTTGGTTTCTATATACCCCCGAATTCTCTATCATTCAGGGACAGAATTAAAACTATACTATTAAGCCAAACCAGATACAGAAGGGAACCAATCTCAATAACCCTGGCAGTTCTTATGGGGGTAACCGCCGCTGCCAGTATAGGCACAGGGACTGCTGCCATTGTACATAGCAATCAACAAACCAGTCAATTACAGACTGCAATAGATCAAGACTTAAATGAAATAGAGAGATCTGTCTCAGCCCTTCAGAACTCTCTAACCTCCCTTTCAGAAGTAGTTCTGCAAAATAGGCGAGGACTTGACTTACTTTTCCTTAAAGAGGGGGACTATGTGCAGCTTTAAAAGAACAGTGCTGTTTCTATGCGGATCACTCTGGTGTTGTTAAAGAGTCCATGACAAAACTCAGAGAGCGCCTTCGTGAAAGACAAAAAGAACGAGAGGCGCAACAGGGGTGGTTTGAATCTTGGTTTACTAAGTCCCCCTGGTTGACAACGCTATTATCTGCTCTCGCTGGGCCTTTAATTGTGTTACTTTTAATAATAACTATAGGACCATATATTCTAAATAGAATTATACAGTTTTTACAAAGGCAGATTGGAAATGTCAAATTAATGCTCATCAGACAACAGTACTCAGTATTAAATAACCCAGAAAATCTCTAAGATTAGAGATATGTACAAAAAGGAGTGGGGAATGTAAAGAAGGATTTTATAAAATTTAACAGTAGCTAACTTTTCTTATGTAAAGAAGGATTTTATAAAGAAAAGAGTTATGGGCCCCATCAGGCTAAAACAACCCGGGACTTCCCAGGGGTGGTTATCTGCTGCCTTTGTTATGCAAGGTTATCTGCTGCCTTTGTTATGCAAGGTTTTCTGCTGCCTTGGTTATGCAAGGTTGTAACTGCTGGAGAAAGTTTATCTAAAAATGCAACTGAGAAGGTTGAGTAAGGGAGTTTTGCACAAGACAGCTGCTTCTTGCAAGAAGCAGCTCCCATGACTCATGTGTGAAAAATGTTTGTTATCTGCTTCTTGCAAAATGTTCGTTATCTACTTCCTGCATAAAGCAGAACCTGTAACTAATGTTCAACCCTCAAACCCCACACCCTTATCCTGGCCCTCAAAAGGCTTCCCAAAACCCAGGTTCGGGGCTCTCTGTTCCTGCGTGTTCAGTGAGCCCCACGCATGTGTGGTAAATAACCCCCTTGCGTGTTGCATGAGAGAACGTCTCTTGGAGTCCTCCTTTGCACGGCAAAACTCTCAAATTCTTACACTTTGTTCTTTTTCCTCCTCTGTTTCTCTCTTATAAAACACTTTTTCAGCTTCTTTGATTAAATCTCGCAAGGCTAGGTCCTGCAACCCCTCTAAGCGCTGCAGCTTGCGTCTAATATCTGGAGCTGATTGGCCGATAAAGGCCATGGCCACTGAGGCTGTTTGATCCTCCGATTGAGGGTCAAAGGGAGTATACCGGACTTCCTGGAAGATGGCGGCTTAGTAAGACGCGCGGATCTTAGTTTCTTCTCCAGGACACCTACTAGGGGAGTAGAAACGATACAGAAAGCGCCCAAAGCCACAACAGAGATAAAAAAGACAGCGTACCCCATCCTGGAATGGCTGGCTGGCTGAGAGAAGCAGCTCGGGTGAGATCGCCGAGGCGCGCGGGCCTTACCGGGCGGGGTGGCAAGCGGCCGGAGTTATTCCCTTCCCCCTTCCCGGGCCGGCTGGGAGAATTGGAGAGGTGGTCCCCTGAAACCAAGGCGACTGGCACCCACACCACGCGCAGCCCCCGGACCAACTGAGAGAATTGGATCGGAAACCCCCAGGCCGCGGAGAACGGTGACCCCGTGACTCCCGGGGAACGTGCACTCTCTCGGGCGGGCCACTGCCGCTGGCGCCCTCCTGCCACGCTTGTTGCCCAGGGCCGACTAGGAAATTCGGACGGGCTCTTTCCCTGGCTGCGGCGACCAGCAACCCTCCCTGCGTTCAGACCCCGGGCCGGCTCAAGCCGCTTCGGCTAGCGAACCCCCAGGATGGTGAGAGTTTTCCAAAGTTTAAGGTCCCACAGCACCTTTTACTGGTGGGACCCGCAGACAAACGTGCGCCACGAGCGCCACCTACTGGGCAGGATAAGAAAAACAGAACCCAGAGATTTCACAGAAAAATGTTACAACCTTGCTGGGTCCAACACCAAGAGAAATCTGAATAAATGCCCAGACGCCAGCAGCAGAAGATAACTGTCCACGCTCGAAAGATTGAGAATATGGCTCAGTCAAAGGAACAAACCAATAGCTCAAATGAGACACAAGAGCTGAGACAACTAATGCTGAATATACGAACAGAAATGGAAAACCTCTTCAAAAATGAAATCGATAAATTGAGGGAGGACATGAAGAGGACATGGGCTGAACATAAAGAAGAAATAGAAAAACTGAAAAAACAAATCGCAGAACTTATGGAAGTGAAGGGTAAAGTAGCAAACATAGAAAAAATAATGGATAGCTACAATGATAGATTTAAAGAGACAGAAGATAGAATTAGTGATTTGGAGGATGGAACATCTGAATTCCAAAAAGAAACAGAAACTATAGGGAAAAGAATGGAAAAATTTGAACAGGGTATCAGGGAACTCAAGGACAATATGAACCGCACAAATATACGTGTTGTGGGTGTCCCAGAAGGAGAAGAGAAGGGAAAAGGAGGAGAAAAACTAATGGAAGAAATTATCACTGAAAATTTCCCAACTCTTATGAAAGACCTAAAATTACAGATCCAAGAAGTGCAGCGCACCCCAAAGAGATTAGACCCAAATAGGCGTTCTCCAAGACACTTACTAGTTAGAATGTCAGAGGTCAAAGAGAAAGAGAAGATCTTGAAAGCAGCAAGAGAAAAACAATCCATTACATACAAGGGAAACCCAATAAGACTTTGTGTAGATTTCTCAGCAGAAACCATGGAAGCTAGAAGACAGTGGGATGATATATTTAAAATACTAAAAGAGAAAAACTGCCAACCAAGACTCCTATATCCAGCAAAATTATCCTTCAAAAATGAGGGAGAAATTAAAACATTCTCAGACAAAAAGTTACTGAAAGAATTTGTGACCAAGAGACCAGCTCTGCAAGAAATACTAAAGGGAGCACTAGAGTCAGATACAAAAAGACAGAAGAGAGAGATATGGAAAAGAGTGTAGAAAGAAGGAAAATCAGATATGATATATATAATACAAAAGGCAAAATGTTAGAGGAAAGTATTATCCAAACAGTAATAACACTAAATGTCAATGGACTGAATTCCCCAATCAAAAGACATAGATTGGCAGAATGGATTAAAAAACAGGATCCTTCTATATGCTGTCTACAGGAAACACATCTTAGACCCAAAGATAAACATAGGTTGAAAGTGAAAGGTTGGGAAAAGATATTTCATGCAAATAACAACCAGAAAAGAGCAGGAGTGGCTATACTAATATCCAACAAATTAGACTTCAAATGTAAAACAGTTAAAAGAGACAAAGAAGGACACTATATACTAATAAAAGGAACAATTAAACAAGAAGACATAACAATCATAAATATTTACGCACCGAACCAGAATGCCCCAAAATACGTGAGGAATATACTGCAAACACTGAAAAGGGAAATAGACTCATATACCATAATAGTTGGAGATTTCAACTCACCACTCTCATCAAGGGACAGAACATCTAGACAGAGGATCAACAAAGAAATAGAGAATCTGAATATTACTATAAATGAACTAGACTTAATAGACATTTATAGGACATTACATCCCACAACAGCAGGATACACCTTTTTCTCAAGTGCTCATGGATCATTCTCAAAGATAGACCATAGGCTGGGTCACAAAGCAAGTCTTAACAAATTTAAAAAGATTGAAATCTTACACAACACTTTCTCGGAACATAAAGGAATGATGTTGGAAATCAATAATAGGCAGAGTGCCAGAAAATTCACAAATACGTGGAGGCTCAACAACACACTCCTAAACAACGACTGGGTCAAAGAAGAAATTGCAAGATAAATTAGCAAATACCTCGAGGCAAATGAAAATGAAAACACAACATATCAAAACCTATGGGATGCAGCAAAGGCAGTGCTAAGAGGGAAATTTATTGCTCTAAATGCCTATATCAGAAAGAAGAAAAGGCAAAAATGCAGGAATTAACTATCCATCTGGAAGAACTGGAGAAAGAACAGCAAGCTAACCCCAAAGCAAGCAAAAGGAAAGAAATAACAAAGATTAGAGCACAAATAAATGAAATTGAAAACATGAAAACAATAGAGAAAATCAATAAGGCCAGAAGTTGGTTCTATGAGAAAATCAATAAGATTGATGGGCCCTTAGCAAGATTGACAAAAAGAAGAAGAGAGAGGATGCAAATAAATAAGATCAGAAATGGAAGAGGAGACATAACTACTGACCTCACAGAAATAAAGGAGGTAATAACAGGATACTATGAACAACTTTATGCTAATAAATACAACAATTTAGAGGAAATGGACGGGTTCCTGGAAAGACATGAACAACCAACTTTGACTCAAGAAGACATAGATGACCTCAACAAACCAATCACAAGTAAAGAAATTGAATTAGTCATTCAAAAGCTTCCTAAAAAGAAAAGTCCAGGACCAGATGGCTTCACATGTGAATTCTACCAAACGTTCCAGAAAGAATTAGTACCAATTCTCTTCAAACTCTTCAAAAAAATCGAAGTGGAGGGAAAACTTCCTAATTCATTCTATGAAGCCAACATCACCCTCATACCAAAACCAGGCAAAGATATTACAAAAAAAGAAAACTATAGGCCAATCTCTCTAATGAATATAGATGCAAAAATCCTCAATAAAATTCTAGCAAATCGTATCCAACAACACATTAAAAGAATTATTCATCATGACCAAGTAGGATTCATCCCAGGTATGCAAGAATGGTTCAACATAAGAAAATCAATTAATGTAATACACCATATCAACAAATCAAAGCAGAAAAATCACATGATCATCTCAATTGATGCAGAGAAGGCATTCGACAAGATTCAACATCCTTTCCTGTTGAAAACACTTCAAAAGATAGGAATACAAGGGAACTTCCTTAAAATGATAGAGGGAATATATGAAAAACCCACAGCTAATATCATCCTCAATGGGGAAAAATTGAAAACTTTCCCCCTAAGATCAGGAACAAGACAAGGATGTCCACTATCACCACTATTATTCAACATTGTGTTGGAGGTTCTAGCCAGAGCAATTAGACAAGAAAAAGAAATACAAGGCATCAAAATTGGAAAGGAAGAAGTAAAACTATCACTGTTTGCAGATGATATGATACTATACGTCGAAAACCTGGAAAAATCCACAACAAAACTACTAGAGCTAATAAATGAGTACAGCAAAGTAGCAGGTTACAAGATCAACATTCAAAAATCTGTAGCATTTCTATACACTAGTAAGGAACAAGCTGAGGGGGAAATCAAGAAACGAATCCCATTTACAATTGCAACTAAAAGAATTAAATACCTAGGAATAAATTTAACTAAAGAGACAAAAAACCTATATAAAGAAAACTACAAAAAACTGCTAAAAGAAATCACAGAAGACCTAAATAGATGGAAGGGCATACCGTGTTCATGGATTGGAAGACTAAATATAGTTAAGATGTCAATCCTACCTAAATTGATTTACAGATTCAATGCAATACCCATCAAAATCCCAACAACTTATTTTTCAGAAATAGAAAAACCAATAAGCAAATTTATCTGGAAGGGCAGGGTGCCCCGAATTGCTAAAAGCATCTTGAGGAAAAAAAACGAAGCTGGAGGTCTCGCGCTGCCTGACTTTAAGGCATATTATGAAGCCACAGTGGTCAAAACAGCATGGTATTGGCATAAAGATAGATATATCGACCAATGGAATCGAATAGAGTGCTCAGATATAGACCCTGTCATCTATGGACATTTGATCTTTGATAAGGCAGTCAAGCCAACTCACCTGGGACAGAGCAGTCTCTTCAATAAATGGTGCCTAGAGAACTGGATATCCATATGCAAAAGAATGAAAGAAGACCCATATCTCACACCCTACACAAAAGTTAACTCAAAATGGATCAAAGATCTAAACATTAGGTCTAAGACCATAAAACAGTTAGAGGAAAATGTAGGGAGATATCTTATGGCTCTTACAACTGGAGGCGGTTTTATGGACCTTAAACCTAAAGCAAGAGCACTGAAGAAGGAAATAAATAAATGGGAACTCCTCAAAATTAAACACTTTTGTGCATCAAAGAACTTCATCAAGAAAGTAGAAAGACAGCCTTCACAATGGGAGACAATATTTGGAAATGATATATCAGATAAAGGTCTAGTATCCAGAATTTATAAAGAGATTGTTCATCTCAACAACAAAAAGACAGCCAACCCAATTACAAAATGGGAAAAAGACTTGAACAGACACCTCTCAGAAGAGGAAATACGGATGGCCAAGAGGCACATGAAGAGATGCTCAATGTCCCTGGCCATTAGAGAAATGCAAATCAAAACCACAATGAGATATCATCTCACACCCACCAGAATGGCCATTATCAACAAAACAGAAAATGACAAGTGCTGGAGAGGATGCGGAGAAAGAGGCACACTTATCCACTGTTGGTGGGAATGTCAAAGGGTGCAACCACTGTGGAAGGCAGTTTGGCGGTTCCTCAAAAAGCTGAATATAGAACTGCCATACGACCCAGCAATACCATTGCTAGGTATCTACTCAAAGGACTTAAGGGCAAAGACACAAACGGACATTTGCACACCAATGTTTATAGCAGCATTATTTACAATTGCAAAGAGATGGAAACAGCCAAAATCTCCATCAACAGAAGAGTGGCTAAACAAACTGTGGTATATACATACGATGGAATATTATGCAGCTTTAAGACAAGATAAACTTATGAACCATGTAATAACATGGATGGACCTAGAGAATATTATGCTGAGTGAATCCAGCCAAAAACTAAAGGACAAATACTGTATGGTCCCACTGATGTGAACGGACATTCGAGAATAAACTTGAAATATGTCATTGGTAACAGAGTTCAGCAGGAGTTAGAAACAGGGTAAGACAATGGGTAATTGAAGCTGAAGGGATACAGACTGTGCAACAGGACTAGATACAAAAACTCAAAAATGGACAGCACAATAATACCTAATTGTAAAGTAATCATGTTAAAACACTGAATGAAGCTGCATCTGAGCTATAGGTTTTTGTTTTGTTTTGATTTTACTATTATTACTTTCATTTTTTTCTCTATATTAACATTCTATATCTTTTTCGGTTATGTTGCTAGTTCTTCTAAACCAATGCAAATGTACTAAGAAATGATGATCATGCAGCTATGTGATGATGTTAAGAATTAATGATTGCATGTGTAGAATGGTATGATCTCTAAATGTTGGGTTAATTTCTTTTTTTCCGTTAATTAAAAAAAAAAGAGAAGGGATAATTGGAGATGAAGGGATACAGACTGTACAACGGGACTGGATATAAAAACTCAGAAATGGACAGCACAATACTACCCAATTGTAATGCAATTATGTTAAAACACTGAATGAAGCTGCATGTGAGGTATAGGTTTTTTGTTTTTGTTTTTTTTGTTTTTTTTTCTTTCTATTATTGTTTTAATTCTTATTCTGTTGTCTTTTTATTTCTTTTTCTAAATTGATGCAAATGTACTAAGAAATGATGAATATGCAACTATGTGATGTTATTAAGAATTACTGATTGTACATGTAGATTGGAATGATTTCTAATTGTTTTGTTAATTCTTTTTTTAATTAATAAAAAAAAATTAAAAAAAAAAAGGGGTGTATACCTACGGTATGCTTCCATTAGTTTTTCTAAAAAGACTGAGGGTGATTCGTCCGCTCCCTGAATAACCCCTCTTACCTTGGCCAAATTGGTGGGCCGGCGTGCGGCTTCTCGGAGACCCGCTACTAGAGTCTGGCGATAGATGGACAGATGCTCCCTACCTTCAGAGGTGTTCGGGTCCCAATTAGAGCGGCGCAGCGGGAATCGATCATCGATGACATGCTGGAGTTGGGTGGGTCTCCCGTCTTGTCCAGGAACTTGCTTCCTGGCTTCCAGTAGGATCCGATCTCGCTCCTCTGTGGTGAAGAGAGTCCCCAGGAGTGGTTGACAATCATCCCAAGTGGGCTGGTGAGAGAACATAAGGGACTCCACCAACCCAGTCAGCCTAGTGGGAGCCTCGGAAAAAGGAGGGTTATTATTTTTCCAGTTATATAAGTCAGAGGAGGAAAAGGGCCAGTATTGTAGAGCGGGCATTTCTCCCCCATGTCCATCATCCACTGGAGGCCCATACGGTCTGAGGGGGAGAGTGACCACCACATCAGATGGGCTTAGTGCTCGTCTGCTTCGTGTACTATGTGCCGGTCCTGGTTCATCTGGGATCGTCTGTTGGTGAACCTGCGGAGCGGAAATGGAAGAGGGCGGGGAGAGAGAACTAGAGGAGGGAGAAGGTGAGCTAAGAGAGGAGGGTCCTGTACCGGAGCTGAAGGGTAGGGAGGAGGGGAAGAAGGACCTGCGTTGAAGAGGATTAGATCCGATTGGGATTCCGGTAGGACTGCAGGAGACAAAGAAGGATAGAGTTTCGGAGCTTGAGAAGGACCCGGCACCTTGATTGGGAGTACAGAGGGAGAGTCATGTTGACCAAGAGGTGTAAGAAACGGCTTTACCCATGGAGGTGGGTTTTCACACAGGTCCTCCCAAACCATGATGTAGGGCTGCTGGTCCGGGTGGCCATATGGGTCAGGGCAGAAGATGACTGACTTGACGGCCCGAATCAAGGGTAGATGAAAAGTTCCTTCACGAGGCCATTCCACGTTAAAGGAGGGCCACTCGGCCGAGCAGAAGGTCTGCCATTTGCCTTTTTTACAATAAGAGATAGATTCTGACCTCTTTCCCTGACCTCCAACCAGTGTCTTAAGGTCAGAGAAAGTGGAGTCAACATTCCCTGACCCATCTTTGGTAAAACAAAAACAATTCTTAACACTCAAATACAGACAGACACACACAGAGCCCGCACACCACGTTTACACAGTTTCAGAGACACAGCTCAGACTGGCCCGATGACTGTGATCGAGTCTCCCCCCGTCAGAAGGGAAACAGAATCAGAGTCGGCCCTGTAGGAAGCCTCCAGGCATCCCCGGAGGTCCCCCAATCCCAAGGCGTCCCTCGGGAGAGTGACCTGCAACCCCTTGACACGTCTGCTGGTTGCGGTCGGGGAGTGCTCACACGACTCCCCGACAGTCACTGCCAGTCTGACAGACTAAGCGATCGCACCTCAGACAAAAAGGCCTTACTTACCCCAAGAGAAAGAGCTGTTGGAGCCTTCCCCTACGAAGAGCCGATCTCGGTGGAACCTCCAAATGTAAGAATTTGAGAGTTTTGCCGCGCAAAGGAGGACTCCAAGAGACATTCTCTTATGCAACACGCAAGGGGTTTATTTACCACACATGCGTGGGGCTCACTGAACACGCAGGAACAGAGAGCCCCGAACCTGGGTTTTGGGAAGCCTTTTGAGGGCCAGGATAAGGGTGTGGGGTTTGAGGGTTGAACATTAGTTACAGGTTCTGCTTTATGCAGGAAGTAGATAACGAACATTTTGCAAGAAGCAGATAACAAACATTTTTCGTGCATGAGTCATGGGAGCTGCTTCTTGCAAGAAGCAGCTGTCTCGTGCAAAACTCCCTTACTCAACCTTCTCAGTTGCATTTTTAGATAAACTTTCTCCAGCAGTTACAACCTTGCATAACCAAGGCAGCAGAAAACCTTGCATAACAAAGGCAGCAGATAACCTTGCATAACAAAGGCAGCAGATAACCGCCCCTGGGAAGTCCTGGGTTGTTTTAGCCTGATGGGGCCCATAACTCTTTTCTTTATAAAATCCTTCTTTACATAAGAAAAGTTAGCTACTGTTAAGTTTTATAAAATCCTTCTTTACAGAATAAAGCCAAATGTGAGAAGGACAGAGGGAGAAGGGTTAGGGCATGTATGAAACCCGAAAGTAAGATAGGGGATAAAGACTGAGGCAGTATAATTTAGAAAAGCCTACAGTGTACAATGATGGTGATTAAATGTACAAATTAAAAAATGTTTTTGCATGAAGGAGAATAAAGTAATGTCAGTACTGTAGGGTGTTGAAAATAGATGGTGTCAGGTCTCTGGAAAATAATTTCACATATAAAAGGGATTTTTAGGCCCAGGGCCCCTTGGCTTCTTTTGGCAGAACAAGATGTGGCAGCCAGATGAATGAAGTCATGCTGGCACTGCACTCACCAAAAGGCGAATGAGGCCACACCAGAGATGCCTGTGGTCAAGGACTGCTCCACCTTGATAGCCCATGATGGTACATGCAGTTGAACAGCAAAGGAGAGCAATGTTCCAGAGCCTCAGCAACCAATCAGAGCAAAAGTCAACAAATGGACGGGGCCAAGATGGTGGCTTAGTGAGGGATTTAGTTTGTTCTCCAGAACAGCTAGTAAATAGCCAGGAACAGTAAGAACAAATGCTGGGCCAACATCAATGACCAAATACACAGCATACCCCAGCCTGGACAAGCTGAACCAGCCATGAGACCACCCAAAACCATGAGTCCCCCAAGATACAGCAGCCAGCACCCCTTCCCACAGGCTGGTTCCCAGAGGAGAAAGGAAAGAGATTTCACTAGCAGCAGGGGCTGAGCTCAACCAAGTTCCAATTGAGGAATTAACTTAGCAAATTCTGACTACTAAAAATATGACCCCCACTCAGCTGAACCTCAGGTAAAACCTGAGGTTGATGTTTGTTGCCACAGCACAGATGGGGCAGGGCTGATGGAAAAAGGAAAAAAAAAGGTTTTTTGGAATCAACAGCACAAAAAACTTGAAAAGGTCTGGGCCCTGAAGGAAAGGAGGGACCCTGAAAATAGAGACAGTTCAACTGGTGCTGAAAGAGGGATGAATGAAAAGAAGAAATCAAAAGTCTGAAAATACAATTCACAGAGCTTATGGGAATGAAAGGCACAGCAGAAGAGAGGAAAAAACAATGGAAACCTGCTATCTTAGTTCTCAAGAGGCAGAAGATAGGATTAGTGAACTGGAGGATGGGACATCTGGAGATACACAGAGCAACGTGCCAACTTAAGCTCATCATTGGCAAACTGCAGGACTGAGGCTCCTGCCTTGAAAAGTTTTGCTTTTTTCTTTTCTTTGTTGTATCTATGTTTCTATGGCATAGCTGCTGTTTGGATACAGCTGCAGGCCTTCTCAGATGCCAAATGCCCCAGGCAAGGGTAGAATTAAGCTTGTCTGAGAGTTTCTCTGGAGGCTGTGTCTTCCACAGGAGAGAGGTGGGGCCCAGCTTAGGTGGATTCCCTCCCTCAAGGAATTCAGACCCCAGGCTCGGAAACCTGAAGTGATTAAAGCCAGCCTGCAATCTCTCCTGTGTCTCAACAATGCCCCAGCAGGAAGAGTCTGCTGAAGTTTAAGGTACTGCATCACCTTATGCTGGTGGGACCCACAGGCACAAAAGTGTCACATAGTAGGCAGGAAAGGAAAAAACACAGAGTCTAGAGGATTCATAGGAAAGCCTTTCAACCTGCTGGGTCTCATCATCCTCAGGGAAAACTGATGCAGGTGACTCCACCTAACAGGAGGCCAGTTTGGTCTGGGAAATACTGACTAGGGTCTATGATACCTAAGTAAATCCTCATAAGGGAAATAAAAGTGGGGCACCATACAAGCAGGGCAATAAACAAGAAAGCAAGAACAGCAACATTCTGATCTGTTAAACAAAACCTAGGCTATGAGGTCTAGAATAAGCTAAACTAGAATGTGAAAGAACAGATAGCAACAAAATCATCCAGCAAGAAAATCCAAGGTAAAAAAAAGGGGTGGGTGGGAAACAATCTTCAGAATAAACTAATTAAGGAAAATAGATGCCTAGACACAAGCAAAAAATAACAAATCATACTAGATAAATTGAAGATATGGCTCCATCAAAGGAACAAACCAACAATTCAAATGAGATACAGGAGTTTGAATAATTGATTCAGAATGTTTGAAAGACATGGAAAATCTCATCAAAAATCAAATCAACAAATTGAGGGAGGATATAAAGAATGCAAAGGATGAACAAAAAAGAAGAAATCAAAAGTCTGAAAATACAAGTCACAGAACTTATGGGAATGAAAGGCATTCCCTTTCATTCTTATCTTAGTTTTCAAAAGGCAGAAGATAGGATTAGTGAACTGGAGGGTGTGACGTCTGAAATCTGATAAACAAAAGAAAATATAGGGAAAAGAATGGAAAAATATGAGCAGGGACTCAGGGAATTGAATGACAACATGGAGCATGCAAACACATGTGTTTGGGTGTCCTAGAGGAGAAGAGAATGGAAAAGGAGGAGAAAAACTGGTGGAGAAAATTATCATTGAAAATTTCCAAGCACCTATGGAAGACTTAAAATTATTGATCCAAGTAGTGCAACATACACCAAACAGAATAAATCCAAATAGACATACGTCAAGACACTTACAAATCTGAATGTCAGATGTCAAAGTGAAAGAGAGAATCTTGAAAGCAGTAAGAGAAAAGCAGTAAGAGAAAAGTCACATACAAGGAATGCACAATAAAACTATGCATAGATTTCTCAGGAGAAACCATGGAGGAGATAAGATGGTGGGATGCTATATTTAAGATACTAAAACAGAAGAACTGCCAACCAAAAATTCTACACCCAGCAAAACTGTCCTGCAAAAATGAGGGGGAAATTAAAACATTTTCAGACAAAAAATCAGTGAGAGAGAATTTGCAACCAAGAGACAGGGGCTCTAAAAGAAATACTAAAAGGAACACTAGAGAACAGATAAGAAAAGACAGGAGAGATAGGTGTGGAGAAGAGTGTAGAAATGAAGACTATCAAAAAAGGTAAAGAAGAAAAAAATTGGAGGATCCAAGATGGCGGCTTAGTAAGGTACATGCATCTTAGTTCCTCCGACCCCAAATCAACTAATAGGTGAACAGAAACAGTACAGAACAGCTCCCGGGGCTACGGCAGGGAATGGACACACAGCGTAACCCAGTCTTGACAGGCTAGTCTGACTGCAAGACTCAGCTGCGGTGAGATCCCTGAGCGGCGCGTGATTTTCCGAGCAGTGGCAGCTGCGGTGGTCGGAGCTAATCCCTCCCTCCTTCCCGGGCTGGCTAAGAGTCTCAGAGAGGCAAGTTTCCCAAGCCAAGGTGACCGGCGCCCCTCTTTTGCGGGCAGCTTCCAGTCTCGGCTTCAAGTCCGTGGCTACGAGTCTCAGATCAGAGGGCTATCCAAAGCCTGGACTGGCTAGTCTGACTGCGAGACTCAGCTGCAGTGAGACCCCTGAGCAGCATGCGATTTCCCAAGCAGCCGCAGCTGCGGAGGTCGGAGCCACTCCCTCCCTCCTTCCCGGACTGGCTGAGAGTATCAGAGAGGCAAGTTTCCCAAGCTGAGGCAGCCGGCACCCCTCTTTTGTGGGCGGCTTCGAGTCTCAGCTTCAAGTCTGTGACTACGAGTCTCGGATCAGAGGGCTATCCAAAGTCTGGACTGGCTAGTCTGACTGTGAGACTTGGCTGCGGTGAGACCCCCGAGCATGATTTCCTGAGCAGCGGTAGCTGCGGCGGTCAGAGCTACTCCCTCCCTCCTTCCCGAGCTGGCTGAGAGTATCAGAGAGGCAAGTTTCCCAAGTCGAGGCGGCTGGCACCCCTCTTTTGTGGGCGGCTTCAAGTCTCGACTTCAAATCCGTGACTGCGAGTCTCGGATCAGAGGGCTATCCAAGCCGTGGTGGCCCACCCCCGCGGGAGGCTTCCTGGACCGGTGGGGAATCCCCCAGGCCCACTGTGGCCTGCGACCAGCCACAGGATCCCCTCAAGCCACTGCAGCTGATTCCCCCACCACACGCGGCCCCTGAACCAACAGAGAGAATTGGATCGGAAACCCCCAGGCTGCGGAGATTGGTAACCGGGGGAGACCCATTCCAAACACTTGAGACAAACGTGTGCCACGTGCGCCACCTACTGGGAAAGATAAGAAAAACAGATCCCAGAGATTTGACAGAAAAATCTTACAACCTTGCTGGATCCGACAACCAGAGAAAGCTGAATAAATGCCCAGATGCCAGCAGCAGAAGATAACTGTCCACACTCAAAAGATTGAGAGTATGGCCCGGTCAAAGGAACAAACCAATAGCTCAAATGAGATACAAAGCTGAGACAACAAATGCTGAATATACGAACAGAAATGGAAAACCTCTTCAAAAATGAAATCGATAAATTGAGGGAGGACATGAAGAGGACATGGGCTGAACATAAAGAAGAAATAGAAAAACAGAAAAAACAAATCGCAGAACTTATGGAAGTGAAGGATAAAGTAGAAAAGATGGAAAAAATAATGGATACCTACAATGATAGATTTAAGGAGACAGAAGATAGAATTAGTGATTTGGAGGATGCAACATCTGAATTCCAAAAAAAAAAAAAACAGAAACTATCAGGAAAAGAATGGAAAAATTTGAACAGGGTATCAGGGAACTCAAGGACAATATGAACCGCACAAATATACGTGTTGTGGGTGTCCCAGAAGGAGAAGAGAAGGGAAAAGGAGGAGAAAAACTAATGGAAGAAATTATCACTGAAAATTTCCCAACTCTTATGAAAGACCTAAAATTACAGATCCAAGAAGTGCAGCGCACCCAAAATAGATTAGGCCAAAATAGGCGTTCTCCAAGACACTTACTAGTTAGAATGTCAGAGGTCAAAGAGAAAGAGAGGATCTTGAAGGCAGCAAGAGAAAAACAATACATCACATACAAGGGAAACCCAATAAGACTATGTGTAGGTTTCTCAGCAGAAACCATGGAAGCTGGAAGACAGTGGGATGATATATTTAAAATACTAAAAGAGAAAAACTGCCAACCAAGACTCCTATATCCAGCAAAATTATCCTTCAAAAATGAGGGAGAAATTAAAACATTCTCAGACAAAAAGTCACTGAGAGAATTTGTGACCAAGAGACCAGCTCTGCAAGAAAAACTAAAGGGAGCACTAGAGTCAGATACAAAAAGACAGAAGAGAGAGGTATGGAGAAGAGTGTAGAAAGAAGGAAAATCAGATATGATATAGACAATACAAAAGGCAAAATGTTAGAGGAAAATATTATCCAAACAGTAATAACACTAAATGTCAATGGACTGAATTCCCCAATCAAAAGACATAGATTGGCAGAATGGATTAAAAAACAGGATCCTTCTATATGCTGTCTACAGGAAACACATCTTAGACCCAAAGATAAACATAGGTTGAAAGTGAAAGGTTGGGAAAAGATATTTCATGCAAATAACAACCAGAAAAGAGCAGGAGTGGCTATACTAATATCCAACAAATTAGACTTCAAATGTAAAACAGTTAAAAGAGACAAAGGACACTATATACTAATAAAAGGAACAATTAAACAAGAAGACATAACAATCATAAATATTTACACACCGAACCAGAATGCCCCAAAATACGTGAAGAATACACTGCAAACATTGAAAAGGGAAATAGACTCATATACCATAATAGTTGGAGACTTCAATTCACCACTCTCATCAATGGACAGAACATATAGACAGAGGATCAATAAAGAAATAGAGACTCTGAATATTACTATAAATGAGCTAGACTTAACAGACATTTATAGGACATTACATCCCACAACAGCAGGATACACGTTTTTCTCAAGTGCTCATGGATCATTCTCAAAGATAGACCATATGCTGGGTCACAAAGCAAGTCTTAACAAATTTAAAAAGATTGAAATCATACACAACACTTTCTCGGATCATAAAGGAATGAAGTTGAAAATCAATAATAGGCAGAGTGCCAGAAAATTCACAAATACGTGGAGGCTCAACAACACACTCCTAAACAACGAGTGGGTCAAAGAAGAAATTGCTAGAGAAATTAGCAAA
Source organism: Tamandua tetradactyla (assembly GCF_023851605.1). Taxonomy (NCBI): domain Eukaryota; kingdom Metazoa; phylum Chordata; class Mammalia; order Pilosa; family Myrmecophagidae; genus Tamandua; species Tamandua tetradactyla. The sequence goes on from NC_135354.1 coordinate 11,814,168, forward strand.
TACCTTGAGGTGAATGAAAATGAAAACACAACATATCAAAACTTATGGGACGCAGCAAAGGCAGTGTTAAGAGGGAAATTTATTGCCCTAAATGCCTATATCAGAAAGAAGAAAAGGCAAAAATGCAGGAATTAACTATCCATCTGGAAGAACTGGAGAAAGAACAGCAAGCTAACCCCAAAGCAAGCAAAAGGAAAGAAATAACAAAGATTAGAGCAGAAATAAATGAAATTGAAAACATGAAAACAATAGAGAAAATAAGACCAGAAGTTGGTTCTATGAGAAAATCAATAAGATTGATGGGCCCTTAGCAAGATTGACAAAAAGAAGAGAGAGGATGCAAATAAATAAGATCAGAAATGGAAGAGGAGACATAACTACTGACCTCACAGAAATAAAGGAGGTAATAACAGGATACTATGAACAACTTTACGCTAATAAATACAGCAATTTAGAGGAAATGGACGGGTTCCTGGAAAGACATGAACAACCAACTTTGACTGAAGAAGACATAGATGACCTCAACAAACCAATCACAAGTAAAGAAATTGAATCAGTCATTCACAAGCTTCCTAAAAAGAAAAGTCCAGGACCAGATGGCTTCACATGTGAATTCTATCAAACATTCCAGAAAGAATTAGTACCAACTCTCTTCAAACTCTTCAAAAAAATCGAAGCGGAGGGAAAACTACCTAATTCTCTCTATGAAGCCAACATTACCCTCATACCAAAACCAGGCAAAGATATTACAAAAAAAGAAAACTACAGGCCGATCTCTCTAATGAATATAGATGCAAAAATCCTCAATAAAATTCTAGCAAATCGTATCCAACAACACATTAAAAGAATTATTCATCATGACCAAGTAGGATTCATCCCAGGTATGCAAGGATGGTTCAACATAAGAAAATCAATTAATGTAATACACCATATCAACAAATCAAAGCAGAAAAATCACATGATCATCTCAATTGATGCAGAGAAGGCATTTGACAAGATTCAACATCCTTTCCTGTTGAAAACACTTCAAAGGATAGGAATACAAGGGAACTTCCTTAAAATGATAGAGGGAATATATGAAATACCCACAGCTAATATCATCCTTAATGGGGAAAAATTGAAAACTTTCCCCCTAAGATCAGGAACAAGACAAGGATGTCCACTATCACCACTATTATTCAACATTGTGTTGGAGGTTCTAGCCAGAGCAATTAGACAAGAAAAAGAAATACAAGGCATCAAAATTGGAAAGGAAGAAGTAAAACTATCACTGTTTGCAGACGATATGATACTATACATCGAAAACCCAGAAAAATCCACCACAAAACTACTAGAGCTAATAAATGAGTACAGCAAAGTAGCAGGTTACAAGATCAACATTCAAAAATCTGTAGCATTTCTATACACTAGCAATGAACAAGCGGAGGGGGAAATCAAGAAACGAATCCCATTTACAATTGCAACTAAAAGAATTAAATACCTAGGAATAAATTTAACTAAAGAGACAAAAAACCTATATAAAGAAAACTACAAAAAACTGCTAAAAGAAATCACAGAAGACCTAAACAGATGGAAGGGCATACTGTGTTTATGGATTGGAAGACTAAATATAGTTAAGATGTCAATCCTACCTAAATTGATTTACAGATTCAATGCAATACCCATCAAAATCCCAACAACTTATTTTTCAGAAATAGAAAAACCAATAAGCAAATTTATCTGGAAGGGCAGGGTGCCCCGAATTGCTAAAAACATTTTGAGGAAAAAAAACGAAGCTGGAGGTCTTGCACTGCCTGACTTTAAAGCATATTATGAAGCCACAGTGGTCAAAACAGCATGGTATTGGCATAAAGATAGATATATCGACCAATGGAATCGAATAGAGTGCTCAGATATAGACCCTCTCATCTATGGACATTTGATCTTTTATAAGGCAGTCAAGCCAACTCACCTGGGACAGAACAGTCTCTTCAATAAATGGTGCCTAGAGAACTGGATATCCACATGCAAAAGAATGAAAGAAGACCCATATCTCACACCCTACACAAAAGTTAACTCAAAATGGATCAAAGATCTAAACATTAGGTCTAAGACCATAAAACAGTTAGAGGAAAATGTAGGGAGATATCTTATGAATCTTACAATTGGAGACAGTTTTATGGACCTTACACCTAAAGCAAGAGCACTGAAGAAGGAAATAAATAAATGGGAACTCCTCAAAATTAAACACTTTTGTGCATCAAAGAACTTCATCAAGAAAGTAGAAAGACAGCCTACACAATGCGAATCAATATTTGGAAACGACATATCAGATAAAGGTCTAGTATCCAGAATTTATAATGAGATTGTTCAACTCAATAACAAAAAGACAGCCAACCCAATTACAAAATGGGAAAAAGACTTGAATAGACACCTCTCAGAGAAGGAAATACAAATGGCCAAAAGGCACATGAAGAGATGCTCAACGTCCCTGGCCATTAGAGAAATGCAAATCAAAACCACAATGAGATATCATCTCACACCCACCAGAATGGCCATTATCAACAAAACAGAAAATGACAAGTGCTGGAGAGGATGCAGTGAAAGAGGCACACCTATCCACTGTTGGTGGGAATATCAAATGGTGCAACCGCTGTGGGAGGCGGTTTGGCCGTTCCTCAAAAAGCTGAATATAGAATTGCCATATGACCCAGCAATACCATTGCTGGGAATCTACTCAAAGGAATTAAGGGCAAAAACTCAAAAGGACATTTGCACACCAATGTTTATAGCAGCGTTATTTACAATTGCAAAGAGATGGAAACAGCCAAAATGTCCATCAACAGACGAGTGACTAAACAAACTATGGTATATACATATGATGGAATATTATGCAGCTTTAAGGCAGGATAAACTTATGAAGCATGTAATAACATGGATGGACCTAGAGAACATTATGCTGAGTGAGTCTAGCCAAAAACTAAAAGACAAATACTGTATGGTCCCAATGATGTGAATTGACACTAGAGAATAAACTTGGAATATGTCATTGGTAACAGAGTTCAGCAGGAGTTAGAAGCAGGGTAAGATAATGGGTAATTGGAGCTGATGGGATACAGACTGTGCAATAGGACTAGATACAAAAACTCAAAAATGGACAGCACAAAAATACCTAATTGTAAAGTAATCATGTTAAAACACTGAATGAAGCTGCATCCGAGCCATAGGTTTTTGTTTTGTTTTGTGCTTACTATTATTACTTTTGTATTTTTTTCTCTATATTACCACTCTATATCTTTTTCGGTTGTGTTGCTAGTTCTTCTAAACCGATGCAAATGTACTAAGAAACGATGATCATACATCTATGTGATGATGTTAAGAATTACTGATTGCATATGTAGAATGGTATGATTTCTAAAAAAAAAATGGTCAGCACAATACTGCCTAATTGTAATGTAATTATGTTGGAACGCTGAATGAAGCTGCATCTGAGCTATAGTTTTTTTTTCTTATATATTTTTGTACTTTTTATTTGTATTTTTGTTTTCTCTCTGTGTTATCATTTTATTTCTTTTTCTGTTGTCTTGCTATTTCTTTCTCTAAATCGATGCATATGTACTGAGAAATGATGACCATACACCTGTGTGATGATATTAAGAATTACTGATTGCATATGTAGAATGGAATGATTTCTAAATGTTGCATTAGTTAATTTTTTAATTAATAATAAAAAAAAGCACATGAGATGCTCATTTTCCTGAGCTATAAAGGAAAAGCAGGTTAAGACTGCAATGAGATACCACCCCACACCTTTCTGAATGGCTATTAAGCAAGCAGGAAACTATAAATGCTGGAGAGGATGTGGAGAAATGGGACACATGCACTGCTGGTGGGAATGCACAATGATAGAGCTGTTATGGAAGACAGTCTAGTGGTTCCTTAGGAAACTAAATACCACATTGCTCTATGATTCAGCAATAGCATTATTGCCCAGAAGAACTGAAATTACTAACAAAAGAGACATTTGTATACTGTTCATAGCAGCATTATTCACAATAGCCAAAGAAGGAAACAGTCCAAATGTCCTTCAACAGATGAGTGGATTAACAAAATGTGGTGTGTATATATATATATATATATATATGATGGAATATTATGCAGCAGTAAGATGAAATGACTCCCTAAAGCACATATCACAATGAATGAGCCTTGAGAACATAGTGCTGGGTAAAACAAGCCAGACACAAAAGGATAGATACTGTATGACTCCACTTTTATGACCATGGTAAAGGTGGCTGAAGCATCCACTAACTGAGAAGTAGATTGGTGAATGATAGTGCATACATATGATTGAATATTGTGCTGCTTCAAAAAAGGAATGAAGTTGTGAAGCATGAAATGATGTGAATGAACCTGTGGGACATTTTATTGAACTCTCATATTACTGGGTGTTGGAGGGAGGGACTACTCAATGAAGATTGTGATGCTGATAGTTCTCTTGGGTTTTTGTTGTTTTTTCCACCCTTATATAGTATAAGCTAAGACAGGGTTTCATTATATTTATGTTTAATATGATTTATTACTCAATTGCACACATATTGCCACAACACATCGTGGGGGGATTAAGTATATGTTGTGTGAGTCACACTCAGAGAGGACTCTTGGAAGTTATACCTCACTTCCTCCAGACATTTGCCCCATGTACATTTTCCATTAGATATTTTTGCTATGTATTCTTTTGTTATAATAAAATTTTGCTGTTATTGTGACTATAAAAAAATATCAAGTGGTTGATGGACATGTGCTGTTTCCACATTTGAGTTCTTGTGAATAAAGCTCCTGTTCTAGTGTGCTACCTGCCAGAATGCAATATGCCAGGAAGGAATATCTTTTAAAAGAGGGAAATTTATAAGTTGCTGGTTTACAGTTCTAAGGCCATAAAAATCGCAATTCTATAAAATTGTCCAAATTTAAGCACTGTCAATAGATTATTTTCACTCAGGAAAGGCCAGTGAAAGTCAGAGTTTCTTTCTCACCAGGAAACACACATCGTGAGTATGGCATCTGCTAGCTTTCTCTCCAGGCTTCTTGTTTCATGATGCTCCCCCAGGGTTGTTTTCCTTCTTTATCTCCACAAGTGTCTGTCTATAAGGGATCTGGTAGTTATCATGGCTATCAGGGCTCTGTTTCCTAATGCTTCCTCTTTTAAAGGATTCCAGTACGCTAATAAAGCCCCACCTGGAATGGTTGGAGTCACTCTCCCTCTGATCAAAAGTTAATACCCACAATTGGGTGAGTCACATCTCCATGGAGATAATCAAATCCACTTTCCAACATACAGTGCTGAAGAGGGATCAAAAGAAGTGGTTTCTCTCAAAAGCCTGAATCAGGACTAAAGCATAATCCTTTGGGTACATAATCCTTTCAAACTGGCACAGCTCCTATTTACATTAGCATGCAAAATATATGTTTGAGTCCCTGTATTCAACTCTTTTGATTATATACCTCAGCATGGAAATGGTGAATCATATGGAAATTTCTAATTGAACTTTTGAGGAATCACCAGACTTTCTATAGGGTCTACATCAGTTTACATTCTGGTCAGCAGCACAACTGGGACTCATTGCCTGTCTACTTTTCAACTTTTTTTTTCAAAAATTTTAGTAATAGGTATAATGGAGATGTGAACTGGTAGCTCACTTAGCAGCCAGACCTGGGGAAGCGTACAGTGAAGGAGAGCTTAAAGGGCACCACGCTTGGGGACAAGACCCAAGATTTATGTTCCTGGCTCTACCTCTGCATGCCAGAGACCTTGGCAAAGTCACTCCACCTCTCTGAACCTCCATTTCTTCATTTATCAGTGGGATAAACTCTTTCAGCCTGACATGGGGGGAAAGCCCAGAGAACAAGTTGCTCTGAGAGGGCCTCATACTGCAACCCAAATTGGGAAATATTGTGCCCCTGTGCCCACACCTCCCTGGACCCAGTTGCTCTCTGGAAGGGGTCCTTAGTCCTGGGGCTCCCAAGGCTGGGTTTAGGCTGCTTCTCCCAGGCTTCGTTCACCTTCCCTTGTAGGAAGACTCCATCCATGTGTACACACACAGAATAATTATAGTGTGAAAGGGTTGAATGAAATTCAACTAAATATCCTGTCTGTTTAATCTTAAACCTCAATTTCAGTAATTTTTAAATGGACTTAAGGGGTGATTTTGATAACTTAAAAAAAACTCACAGTGAGATATCATTTCATACCTACAGGAATGGGTGTCATTTCTCTATGTGTGACAGAACATTCAGGGGTGAAAGATTTCAAAACAGCCAAAAAAAAAAGTTAAAAAGAAGAACAAAGTGAGAGGACTTACACTTCCTAACTTTAAAACCTATAATACAGCCACAGTGGTCAAAACAGTTTGCTCTTAGCACTAAGATAGGCATACTGATCAATAGAATTAAATCAAGAGTTTAGAATTGGTCTTTGATCATTTCTAAAAGGCCCTCAAATTTACTGAACTTGGACAGAATGTCTTTTCCATATATCAAGCTAGGAGATTTGGCTTGAAAGATGAATGAAAGAGCACCCATATAACATACCCTAGACAATAATTAACTCAAAGTGAATAAAAACCTGCATATAAGAGCCAATGGCATAAAACCTCTAGAAGAAAATGTAGGGCAGCATCTTTATGAAATACTAAGAGGAAGTAACTTCTTAAACCTTATGCCCAAAGCAGAAGCAATATAGAAAAAATAGATGGGAACTATCTACTGAAATGGGAAATCCTCAAAATGAGTGCTCCTGTGCCTAAAATGATTTTGTCAAAATAGGTGAAGAGGCAGCCAACTAAATGGGAGAACATGTTTGGAAACCACATATCTGATAATGGTTTGATATACAGCATATGCAAAAAATCCTACTACTCAACAATAAAAGTGTGCACGCACACACACATACACACATACAAAATGATAAAATTGCAAAAGATATGAATACATATTATTCCAGAGTGGACATACAAGTGGCTTAAAATCACATCAGTTCATCACATTTCATCACATAATTACATCTTGATTAGCTCTAAGTGAACTGCAAATCAAAACCACAATGAGATATCTCACACCTATAGGAATGGCTGCCATTCACCTATGTGGTACATGTCATTTAATGCTGAAAGTTTCTCTGGCAATGTGGGTTATGACTCCCAGGGATGAGCCTGGACCTGGCAGCAAGGGATCAACAATGCCTATCTGGCCAAAAGGGGAAAAGAACTGTAAAAAAAAAAATGAGGTATCAGAAGTTAAGACAGTTGAAGTGGAGTTAAAAGGCTACTCTGGAGGCCACTCTTTTGCAAGATTAAGCTAGATATTGCTATTTACCATGGTTTTCCAAACCCCAACCAAACCATTCCTATCAACCATAAAGAACACTTAGAGCTTTATCTGACATTCTACAAGTGTTCCATGCACTATGAGCACTTTTCAGAAACCAACAAGATCTAGATGAATTTCTAAGCCAGATTCTAGGGGATTCATATTAGTGAAATCATATCATATCTATTTTATTTTTATTTTTTGCGTCTGCTTATTTCACTTGGCATTTTGTCCTCAATGTTCATCCATTTTGTCGTATGGTTTAGTACCTCATTTCTTCTACTGCTGTATAATATTCCATTCTATGCATATACCACATTTCGTTCATCCATTGACCTGTTGATGGACCCTTGGGTTGTTTCCATCTTTTGGCAATTGTGAATAATGCTGATATGAGCATTGGTGTGGAAATGTCTGTGTCACTGCTTTCCTGAAAAGGAAGTCCTGAAAGCCAGAGGGCCCAGCATCTCCAGAACATCAGCTAGTTCCATCCCCCATCCTATCTTATCAACAGCCCTTTCCATCATGAAAAAGTTAGACATAGCATAGCCCAAATATCCCTAAAGACTGGAGAGAGACCAAAGAAGTTGGAATTATAACAGAGAAAATACGATTTAACAAAATGATGTTAAATCATCATTTCGATATTTTGGTCTTCAGTGTCTTGGAGCAGTTAGAATTAAAAACATAAAATTGAGGAATTGTACCCCACACCAAACTCTGAAACCTGTTCTACAACTAATTGTTTTGGCATGCTTTGAAATTTACTGCTTTTTGGTATATATGTTATTTTTCACAATAGAAGTTTTTGTAAAGAAAGATTGCTGCCATAGAACAAACAGGAAACTGAATAATGTTGGAAAGGAGGTAGAGAAACTGGAACACTTATGGACTGCTGCTGGAAACCTATAATGATACAGCCTCAGTGTAAGACAGTTTGGTGGTTCCTCATGAAACCAAATATCAACTTGCCCTATGACTCAGCAATTCCACTACTCAGTATTTACTCAGAAGATCTGAAAGCAGTGACACAGACATTTCCACACCAATGCTCATATCAGCATTATTCACAATTGCCAAAAGATGGAAACAACCCAAGGGTCCATCAACAGGTCAATGGATGAACGAAATGTGGTATATGCATAGAATGGAATATTATACAGCAGTAGAAGAAATGAGGTACTAAACCATACGACAAAATGGATGAACATTGAGGACAAAATGCCAAGTGAAATAAGCAGACGCAAAAAATAAAAATAAAATAGATATGATATGATTTCACTAATATGAATCCCCTAGAAAATTCTTCAAACTCGGAATCATAAAATGTAAAATATAAGGGACCTAGAGATAAACTACAGAAGGGTTCAGGGTTACCTAATATGTACAGATTTTATTTATTTAATGTACTTTGTATTAGCAAACCAAAACAACCTACAAACATGAACATTCTTAACATACAAACATTCCATTTATGGTGTATAAGCAACAGCTCACAATATCACCATATAATACTATATTCTTCACCATGCTCATTTTTTTAGAACATTTGCATTACTCCAGAAAAAGAAATAAAAAGAAAAACATCACTCATACCATAACTCTTACCCCACCCTCTCATTGACCACTAGTATTTTCATCTACTCAACAGATTTTAACCTTTGTTTCTCTTATTTTTTTCTATATGCCTTACCATTCTGTTTCATTGTTTACACTCACAAATATATAATTTATAAAAGTGTCTCATGTGGCTGTGGGAACACAGAGTACAAAATCTGCAGGACAGGCTGTGAATCTGATGATTCCAATAAAGGGTATGGATGAACTCCACAGGAGAGGTGCACCAGCTGAAGAAGGAAGAGCCTGTCTCTTCTGAATCCTCCTTAAAAGGCTCCCAGTGATTAGATTAAACATCACTCATTGCAGAAGACACTCCCCTTGGCTGATTACAGATGGAATCAGCTGTGGATGCAGCTGACATGAGCATGATTTAATTCTATGAAATGTCCTCATTGCAATATTCAGCCCAGAACTTGCCCAGCTAGACAAACAGGTACCACCACTTGACCAAGTTGACACATGAAACTGGCCATGACATAGTATCATATCATCTACCAACAGCGAGAGTTTTACTTCTTCCTTTCCAATTTGGATGCCTTATATTTCTTTTTCTTGTGTAATTGCTCTGCCTAGAACTTCCTACACAATATTGAATAACAATAGTGGCAGTGGACATCCTTGCCTTCTTCCTGATTTTATGGGGAAAGCTTTCAGTTGTTCCCCATTGAGGATGATGGTAGCTGTGGTTTTTTCATATATTCCCTTCATCATGTTGAGGAAGTTCCTTTCCATTCCTCTTTCTTGAAGTGTTTTCAACAAGAAAGGATGTTGAATTTTGTCAAATGCCTTTTCTGCATCAACTGACGTGATCATGTGGTTTTTCTGCTTAGCTTTGCTGATATGGTGTATTATAATAATTGATTTTCTTATGTTGAAACATTTTCTTATGTTGAACCTTTACCCTAGGATGAATCCTACTTGGTCATGGTGTATAATTCTTTTCATATGCTACTGTATTCGATTTGCAAGAATTTTTTGTTGAGGAAAATCTATATTCACTAGAGAGATTGGTCTGTAATTTCATTTTCTTGTAGTGTCTTTTTCTGACTTTGGTATGAGGATGATATTAGCTTAATAAAATGGGTTAGGTAGTCTTCCGTCCTCTTCCATTTTTTTGAAGAGTTTGAGCACAGTTCTTTCTTGAATGTTTGTCAGGATCCACATATGAAGCCATCTGGTCCTGGACTTTTCTTTTCTGGGAACTTCTTAATGACTAATTCAACTTATTTTCTTGTCATTAGTTTGTTGAGGTCATCTGTTTCTTATCCAGTCAGTGTTGGTTGTTCATGCCTTTCTGTGAAGTTGCCCATTTCATCTACATTAACTAGTTTATCAGCATAAATTTATTCATAATATCCTCTCATTATTGCCTTTATTTCTGCAGTGTCAGTGGTATGTTTCCTCTTCAATTTTTAATTTTATTTGCTTCTTTTCTCTTCTTCTTTTTCTCAACCTTGCTAAGGGTCCAACAATCTTATTGATTTTCTCATAGGAATAGCTTCTGGTTTTGTCAATTTTTGTGATAGTTTTCATTTTTTTTATTTCATTCATTTCTGCTCTAATCTTCATTATTTCTTTCCTTTTGCTTGCTTTGGGGTTAGTTTACTGTTTTTTTCTCCAGTTCTTCCAAGTGAACAGTTAATTCGTCTTCTTTCATTTTTTCATCTGTTTTGATGTAGGTGTTTAGAGCATGAAATTTCCCTCTTAGCACTGACTTTGCTGTTTCCCATAAAATTTGATATGTTATATTTCCATTTTCATTTGCCACAAGATATTTACTATTTCTCTTGTACCTTCTTCCTTGACCCACTGGTTGTTAAGAGTGTGTTGTTGAGCCTCCATGTATCTATGAATTCTCTGACCCTCTGGCTAGTATTGATTTCCAACTCCATTTCTTTATGATCTCAGGAAGTTTTTTGTATGATTTCAGTCTTTTAAAATTTCTTGAGACCTGCTTTATGAGTCAGCATATGGTCTGTCCTTGAGAATGATCCATGAGCACATGAGAAAAAGATGTATGCTGTTGTTGTGGTGTGTAATGTTCTATAAATACCTAAGTCGAGTTTGTTTATTGTACTATTCAAATTCTGTTTCTTTATTGATCCTCTATCTAGATGTTCTGTCCTTTGATGAGAGTGGGGAATTGAAGTCTCCAACTATTTCTCTTTTCATTGTTTGTCTCATGTATTTTGGAGAACTCTGGTTTGGCACATATATATTTATGATTTTTGTGTCTTCTTGTTAATTTGTTCCTTCTATTAATGCATAATATCCTTTCTTATCTCTTTTAATTGCTTTACATTTCAACTCTAATTTGTTGGATATTAGTGCAGTTACTCCTGCTCTCTTCTGATTGTTGTTTGCAGGAAATATCTTTTCCCAAAAAACTTTCACTTTCAGCCTTTGTTTTTCCTTGGGTGTAAAATGTGTCTCCTGTAAACAGCATAGATGGTCTATCTGCTTTTTAATCTATTCTGACAGTCTACATCTTTTGATTGGGGAATTGAATCCTTTAAAATTTAGTGTTATTAGTGTAAGGGCAGTACTTACTTCTACCATTTTGCCTTTTGGATTTTATATGTCATATCTAACTTCTTGTCTTTTCACCTTTGCTGATAGTCTTCATTTCTACACTCTTGTTCATACCATTCTCTCAAGCCATTTCTGATCTGTCTCTAGTGCTGTCTTTAGAGTTTCTTGCATAGCCAGTTTCTTGGCCACAGATTCTCTCAGTGATTTTTTTTTTTTTTTGGTCTGAGAATGTTTTAATTTCTCCCTCATTTTGGAAGGACGATTTTGCTGGATATAGAATTCTTTGTTGGCAGTTATTCTCTTTTAGTGTCTTAAATATATCATACCACTGTCTTCTTGCCTCCATGGTTTCTGCTGAGAAATCAATGCATACTCTTATTGGGTTTTCCTTGTGTGCTGTGGATTGCTTTTCTCTTGCTGTTTCCAAGATTTTCTCTTTCTCTTTCACATCTGATATTCTTATTAGTGTCTTGGAGTCCATTTATTTGGCTCTATTCTGCTTGGGATATGCTGCACTTCTTGGATCTGTAATTTTAAGTCTTTCATAAGAGTTGGGAAATTTTCAGGGATAATTTCCTCCATTCATTTTTCTCCTCCTTTTCTCTTCTCTTCTCCTTCTGGGGCACCCACAACATGTATATTCATGTGCTTCATGTTGTCATTCAGTTCCTTGAATCCCTGTTCATATTTTTCTATTCTTTTCCCTACATTTTCCTTTTGCTTGTTGGATTTCAGATATCACAACCTCCAGTTCCTTAACCTTATCTTCTGCCTCTTGAAAGCTAACATTGTAGGCTTCCATTGTTTTTGCATCTCTTCTACTGTGCCTTTCATTCCCATAAGTTCTGTGATTTGTTTTTCAGACTTTCAATTTCTTCTTTTTGTTTGTCCCTTGCCTTCTTTATATCCTCCCTCAATTCATTCGTTTGATTTTTGATGAGATTTTCCATGTCTGTTCGAACATCTTGAATTAATCATTTCAACTCCTGAATCGCATGTTAATTGTTGGTTTGTTCCTTTGACTGGGCCATATTTTCAATTTTCCTAGTATTATTCATTATTTTTTGCTGGTGTCTAGATATTTAATTTCCTTAATTAGTTTATTCTTGAGATTGCTTTCACTTTTTTCTGTAGGATTTTCTTGCTGAATGACTTTGTCATCTATCTGTTCTTTGACATTCAGTTCAACTTATTCGCGACCTCTAGCTTTGGTTTTATTTAACTGATCAGAGTTTTTCAGTCCTTGTTTTCTTGTTTCTTGCCTTTTCTGTATTGTGCCTTTTTTTTCCCCTTAGGAGGGTCTACTTAGGTATTATAGACCCCAATCAGATTTTCCCAGGCCATATTGACCTCCTCTCATGAGGAAAGAGTCAACTGCATCAGTCATCCTTGAGGATGAGGCCCAGCAAGTTGAAAGATTTCCTATGAAGTCTCTGGACTCTGTGTTGTTCCTATCCTGCCCAGTATGTGGTGCTTGCTGCTTGCAGGTCCTACCAGCATAAAGTGATATAGTACCTTTAACTTCAGCAGACTCTTCATGCTGGAGCATGGTTGAGACAGAGGACAGGTTGTATTCTGACTTTAATTGCCTCAATTTTCCAAACCCTGGACTCTGAATTCCTTGAGGGAGAGGTTCCATCTGTGCTGTGCTCCACCTCTCTCCTGGGGAAGACACAGCCTCCAAGAAATTACTTCCTTTAACTTGAACAGCATCTTTGCCTCTCAGATAATCTTAATTCAGCCATCGCTTGGGACAGTTGAAGCCTGAGGAGCCTTGCAGTTGTATGCAAAATGCAGTCAAGACTTAGGAACAAAACCAAAAAAATGAAAGGGAAAAAAAATCCTTTTTAGAGCAGTACCTCTGTTCCTCGGTTTTTCCAGTCAAGAGCTTATGCTTATATATTGCTCTATGTATCTCCAGGTCCTATGTGCCCTCTCCTTTCCTTCAGGGCCCAGACCTCTTCAGGTATTTTTGTGCTTTCTGATCTGAAAAAAACTGTGTATTTTCCTTTTCTTTTTCTCTCAGCCCTGCCCCATCTGTGTCAGGGCAAAAACAGGCAACCTCAGCCTTCCTCAAGGTTTAGCTGTGTTGAAGGTCTATTTTTAGTAGGCAGAATTTGTTAATTGTTTCCACAACTGGAGCTTGGTTGAGCTCAGACCCTTGCTATTAGTAAAGTCTCTTTATTTCCCCCTCTGGGAAGTGGACATGGGGGTAGGGCACTATCCTCCACAGCTTGGGGGACTCATGGTTCTGGGTAGGATCACAGCTGGTCCAGCTTGTCCAGACTGGTGTATGCTGTGTCCCATCACTGATGTGGCCCCAGCAGTTGTTCCATACTATATCTGATTATTTTCTAGCTGCTCTGGAGGAGGAACCAAATTCCACACCTTACTAATTCACCATCATATGGAAGGTGTATATGATGAACAAGGGTTCTTTGAAGTCATGTATCTCACCAATTAGCATGCAAATATATATATGAGCTCTTGCCTGAACTACTTCAAAATATGACACCTCTACAAAGAGTAAATAATAGAATTTTACATGAGAAAAAAGTTATCTGTTGCATGCTATGGCCTATATTTAAAAGAAACACCTCACTAGCACCACAACAATGCTTGGGGCAATAAATTGGGGTTTGGGGATAAGGGCTGTGGCATTTTGGGTTTTCATTTTGGTGTGGGTGTGTCTCTCTGTTATTTTTATCCTTGTTGCAAGGAATATTATCTAAAATTGAGAGTGATGGTGTTTGTACAACTAAGATGGGACAATTTGAACTTTACTGGTTTATTTTGGATAGAAAATATGCTATGCAGGAAAATTTCAACAAAATCTGCAGGTTCAAATTAAATAAATAAACAAATGAAAAAATGGAAAGATTCAAGTACTAGGGAGAATGTGGTGTGAGTGTTAAAGTTTGCAGTTGCCAGAATGTAATATATCAGAACCAGAAACGCTTTAAAAGGGGGGGGGCATATAATAAGTTGCTAGTTTACAGTTCTAAGGCTGAGAAAATGTCCCAATTAAAGCAAGTCTCTAAAAATGTCCAAGCTAAGGCATCCTGGAAAAGATACCTTGGTTCCAGGAGGCTGGTGATCTTCAGGGTTTCTCTCTTGGCTGGAAGGGCACATGGTGAAATCTACTCCTTCCTCTTCCAGCTTCTTGTTTCATGAATTCCCCTGGGAATCATTTTCCTTCTTCATCTCCAAAAGTTACTGGTTATTGGACCTTCTGCTTCATGGTTTTGTGGCACTCTGTTGCCCTTCTCTGCTCTCTCAGAATCTTCAGTTTGCTGGCTGGTAGACTCTGTGCTTCATGATTCTGTACTGTTTGGAAGCTTTCTCCAAAATACTTATTCTTTTATAGAATTCCAGCAAACCAATCAATCCCCATTTAGAATGGGTGGTAGCACATCTCTATCTAATCAAGTTTATTACCCACAATTGACGGAGTCATATCTCCATAAAGATAACCCAATTAAAGTTTCCAATATGCAGTACTGAATAGGGATTAGAATAAATGGCTGCCTTTATAAAATGGGATTAAAATTATAACATAGCTTTTCTAGGGTACATAAATCCTTTCAAACCAGCACAGAGAAGTATACCAATCCGATGTTGGTAGGGTGGCATAATAGTGCAGTCTCTCTGGATAGCAGATCCACAGAAGATTAGATATAGGATAAACATCTGAGGAAGCAGCCCCTTTAGTACAAATTTATTTAGGGGAACTGAAAGCAGGGATTCAAGGAAATATTTGCACACTGATGTTTATGGCAGCATTATTCACAACAGCCAGTGGTTGGAGGTGACCAAAGATATTTCAACTGAGAAGTGGATGGGTAAACTGTGGTGTATACATACAATGGAATATTGTACAGCTTAAGAAAGAAATAAAGCCATGAGATATGCAAAGAGGTGGATGGATCTTAAGGACTTATGTTGAGCAAAGTAAACCCAGTAACAAAAGGACAAATATCATATGTTCTCATTTAGAAAATGCTTGTAATACATCTAGGGTCTAGGGTCTAGATTGCAAGCTCTGATACCAGTCACAAGTATCCCTGAGTTTTTTTCTAAATTCTGGGATCCTGTGCTCGATGTATTTAACCTGGTAGTTTCCTGGAACTTTGGGTATCTGTTTTACACCTAAGACTAAGAGTTAGAATTCTGCAGCTCTGAAAGTCGGCATTTCTACCAACAACAACTGTTAAAGAAACAAATAAGAGGTCAGAGTTCAGTTAGAGTTATGGTCGAAGCTGATTTAATTTGGACTAATGTAAAAGAGAATGCAGAGCAAAGGAAGATATTGTCCATATTTAAATACTTCACCTTCTGTGAGAGACCAAAAGAGGAGATGTTTATTTTTTACAACATGTGAATTTTCTGTAGTATACAATCTAACTTAACCTGTCTGATCAATTCCTTTAAGTAACATAAACACAGTGAGCATAGAATAGATGAGACCTTGTGATTCTATATAGCTTAATGTGACATGCTGATGCATTCCAAAGTATGTTGGGCTAATGTAATAAAAATGTATTTGCAAAGTTCCTTGAGGAATTGGAGAAAAAACAAGGAATTATTAAACTTCCATGTCTGGGAAATTCCTGATATTCTCTCAAGAACTGGGGACTCTCAAGATAATGGATCAAGCCCTCAATTTTGAGACTTGCTTGCAAGAAAATTATTTCTGTAGTGGGGGAGCTAAATCCATGAATCACATCAAAGAGTCTCTGTTGTTACTCAGACATGGCCTCTCCCTCTCTGAACCTCAACTCTGCAAGTAGACTTGTTCCCCAGTTCCCTATGTGGGCGATGACTTCTAAAGGTGTAATTCTTCCTAGCAAAATGGAACATGATTCCAAGAAATGAGCATGACTCTGGCATCATCAGATTGAGAATGCCATCTTGACCGAAAGGAGGAAAGTAAAATAAGGTTTCAGTGGCTAAGAGTGTTCAAATAGAGTCAAGAGACTACTCTGGAGGCTAATCTTATGCAAGCTTCAGCTAAATATTGCTAATTGTCAGTGTATGTCAGGTTCCCACCAACAGTATTCCTGAAAATGCTAAGGGACATCCAGGGCTGTATCTGAGACTCTAAAAAAGCTTCACTACATTTATTTTTCAGAATATGTAGGTTGTTCCTATGCCAGATATGCCCTGAAACCCAGAGTTATCAGTCTCACCAAAAGCATCAAACAGTAGCATTCCCCAACCCCATAATGTTGACAGCGCTGGTCAACATAAAGAAGTAAGAATGGTTAGTGACCAAATATCTTTGAAGGTGCAAGAACAAAGAATACAAGAGAGCCCCTTTTGTTGCTCCGATGTGGCCTCTCTCTCCAGCCAACATGACGAACAATCTCACCACCCTCCCCCTCTCTGTGTGGGACATGACTCCCAGGGGCATAGACCTTCCTGGCAACGTGGGACAGAGAACCTGGAATGAGCTGAGACTCAGCATCAAGGGACTGAGAAAAACCCTAGAATGACCTGAGAATTAACATCAAGGGATTGAGAACCTTCTCGACCAAAGGGGAAGAGTGAAATGAGACTAAGTGTCAATGGCTGAGAGATTCCAAACAGAGTTGAGAGGTTATCCTGGAGGTTATTCTTATGCATTAAGTAGACATCACCTTGTTGTTCAAGATGTAGTGGAGAGGCTGGAAGGAACCGCCTGAAAATATAGAGCTGTGTTCCAGTAGCCATGTTTCTTGATGATGATTGAACAATGATATAGCTTTCACAATGAGAGACTCTGTGAATGTGAAAACCTTGTGTCTGATGCTCCTATCAACAGAAGAGTAGAACATATGAAGTAAAAATAAATAAGAGGGGGAACAAATGTTAAAATAAATTTAGTTTGAAATGCTAGTGGTAAATGAAAGCGAGGGGTAAGGGGTATGGTATGTATAATCTTTTTTTCTCTTATCATTTTATTTCTTTTTCTGTTGTCTTTTTATTTCTTCTTCTAAATCGATGCAAATGTTCTAAGAAATGATGAATATGCAACTATGTGATATTAAGAATTACTGATTGTATATGTAGAATGGAATGATATCTTAATGCTTTGTTTGTCGTTAATTTTTTTAATTAATAAAAAAGTACAAAGAATAAAGAGGTATTGTAGCAGAGAAGATAGGAATTAGCAAATGTGTATACCTACTGAATCATTATATTGAGATTTCCTTTAAGCCTCCTGTGTCTTTGAGCAATCAGAAGGAAGAATCTAAAATTGTGGACCTGAAACCAATAAGAAAGATGAAATTTTCTCTAAAACCACTTGTTGCAGTGTACCTTGAAAATTATCAATTTTCTAATACAGGAAGATGACAGAATAGTGTAGCTCATGTAGCTTACCTTTGGAAAGATCAAAGGTGATTTTGGAGTCATACAATGAAGATAGGACTTAACAAATGAATATGAATGCTGAATCATTAAATTGATATCTCTTTTAGTCTCCAGTGTCTTAAAGCAGCTACAAGTAAAAACCTACAATTGTGGAATGGTAACCCATGTCAAATTGAAATATGTTCTACAACTAATTGTGGTGCAGTCCTTTGAAACTTAATGCCTTTTTGTATATATGTTTTTTCACAAAGAAGAAGGAAAAAAGTTAATTGTGATGATGAAAAAGTATTCACTCCTTCTAACCTCCTATATTCTGAAGCAGTTAGAAGGAAAATTTTCTGACAGGATTGTACATTAGCCCATGACAGTCTCTGGGATCTGTCCTGTAACTACTTGCTGAAGAGTGCTTTGAAAATGATCGTTTTTTTCCCTTAATTTTTTGTAAGTATATATGTTATATTATGCAATAAAAAAGTTTAAAAATTGTCAGTTTTCTGCATGTTATATTTCAAATTTAAAAGCCCCCCCCACACACACACAAATAAAAACTCTACTAATTATCTTATGGCTAGAAGTTACCATAATACTGATTTTTAACAGAGGAACTAATAATTTCATGCTCCTCTTTTCCAAACATTGGTACTGTCAATATTTAATGAAGGAGATTAATTCAATTTATAAGAAATTATGGCAGCTATTGGAGTAGGTAAATATTGATTGTAGTTAAAATCTATTATGTTTTATTTAATAAGTATTGTCAACTTTTTTTTATGTGAAGAATAGAATTAAGGAAAGACCCATACTTAATAGTTTGTGGCAGAGCTGCAGTCATTATCAAAAGTCCCAAGAATCAAGATGTAGAAGACCATGTTAAATTTTCTTCAATGTTGAATTCAAACACAAACTCTTTAAAATAAGGACAAGCAAATTCAGATTAAAGAACTGATATTTGTTTTTGTCCTGACCCTAACATTTTTATTATGTCCTGACATATTTTAGAGTTAAAACTTTTTGACATTTTTCTTTTAATTGCAATCATGCTTCACTTTATGTGGGCATGCTAGTGAAGAAGACTTTTGTTGGTGTTATGTTTTGTTAAAGGTGACAATGCACAATATAATAGAGATGAGTTGAGTCTTACAATGGAATTCATCAAAATAAAAATTTCCACTTCTTAGGCCATGAAGATGTCCAAATCGAGGCATCAACTGGACACTTCTTCCAGAATAAAGGCTGCCGGTGTTCCCAGAACTCTTTGTTACCTGGGAAGGTATATAGCAGCAAGAGGGAAAAAAGGTTCTTTTTTCCTGTATTTTGCTACCTTCAGGTTTCCCTGTCTTCGGATTCTGGCTTCAGTGGCTTTCCCACTTGTTTTCTGTGTGCCCTCTCTTATCATCTCTGGATTTTTTAATGTCATTAATCCTCTTATAAAGGACACTATTACTGCACCCTGGGTCATTTCTCAGCTAAAATAAACTATGCAAAGTGTCCCGCCTTCACAAAGTGTCTACAACCATAAGAATGAATTAAAAGGACATGTCTTTTCTGGGATACACACAGCTTCAAACTGTCACAGTTGGGAAGAATAGTCACTCCTTATCGTAGCTTCTCATTTTTAAATATTGAAAGTGAATTTTGCATACATAAAATAAGCCATTTCAAAGTGGACGATTCAATGACAAGCAGTGCATTCACAACGTTGTGCCACCACAATCTCTATCCAGCTTCAAAATATTTCCATCACTCCAAATTAAAACTCCAGGCCTATTAAGCAACTACTCCTCATAAACTTCCTCCCCTGCCCCTGGGAAACATCAAACTGAGTTCCATTTCTATAGATTTACCTATTATGAATATTTCATATACAAGGGATCACATGTGAAGTTTTCTTTCTGGCTTTCTTTCACTTGGCATTGTGCTGTCAAGTTGATCCATATATGTGCCATCTTTGTACTTCCATCCTTCTCATCATTATGTAACAGTATATGTATGTATGTATCAATTTTTTTACCCCATAATTCTTAGCCAGGCTAGCATAGGGCAGTCTAGGCCAGAGGCAACTGTTGACTCTGCAAAGGACTTCTAATCTGCAACCTGCCATGAGGGCCAGATCTATAGGAAACTGCTTAAATGCTAATACTAGATGTGAAGATTTTTGGTCTAAATTCCTAGAAAAATAAAAGTGGAGGAAAAAAGTGGAAGAAACGAGGGGTCTCATCAAGATGAGAGACTGGAAATTTCCACTGTTAAGTTAGAGACCATCCATACCCAGCTTTGGCTCACCAGCATAGTGACAACTATAACTGAGAATTCAGGATATAAGGCATGACCTTGATCACTGAATCATTATATAGATATTTCTTTTTTGCTGTTTTGTGTATTGGAGTAGACAGAGGGAAATTTCTGAAATCTCTAAATTATAATCCACATTCCCTGATCTCTGGATTGATAATATAGCCCTTATTTTCTAGCCTTGTGACTAACCTTCATTGGTACCCAGTTATCAGTTGTTCAACTTTAGAGTCTTGTCATCATGAAAGGCATCCCTTAATATTTATTAATGAAGGTTCTTAGGTCAGCCCAGAACTAACCTACACCAAGTATAAAATAACCTTGATAACCAAGACTGAATCAAACAAAAATGGACCTGCCTGGCATGCACAGTAGCTTAGACTTTAAACTATGGGTCTCCATACCTCATTCCACCATTTTTATCCACATTCTTTAACCAAGAATGTAACAAATTTGCACATGCTCAATAATTTTATAACCTCTAATTACATTGTATGGGGCCACTGCACTCATTGTTCTAAACTGTGTCCATGTTCTCTCTAATTAAAAAGGTCAAATTGCTGCAGTTCAAGAGAAGGATTTTGGGCCTCTGGGTCATCTGTTCTCCTACTATGTGCCTAGAAATAAATACATTCTCTATTTGAGTCCATGAGATTCAGGAAGTGTTTACTAAGCATTTGGGGTAAAAGAATTCACAGCCTTTGTCTGGTAACAAAACCTCACATATAAACACAACCCTAGTCTCATCAGGGTGCATCTCTTTATTGAGCACAGCCTCAGCGAATTCTTCTACCATGTTCTTTCCTCTCAAAAACTCTTTTTACTTGCTGCTATCTGCTTTACACATCTCCGAATTCTTTTAAGCAATGAGAGATGGAACCTGGACCCAAGCTTGGTCCAGGTGTCAGCTGAGCTCCAATAACACTTCTGTCAATGGACATTTGTGTTTCCCCCCTTTTGATTGAAAATATTCCTCTTCTGTAAGAATATAACTTATAGACTAAAGGTTGTTCTAATTTTCAAGTTGCCAGAATGTGATATGCCAGAAAGAGAACAGCTTTTAAAAGTGGGAATTTATTAAGTTGCAACTTAACCATTCTAAAGCCATGAAAATGTCCAAGCTAAAGCAAGGCTATAGTTATGTCATATCTAGGGCATCCAGGGAAAGATACCTTGGTTGAAGAAGATTGATGATGTTACAGCCTTCTCTCTCAACTGGAAAGGCATATATTAAGAATGGTGACATCTTCTAGCTTCCTTTCCAGGCCTCTTTCTTCAGGAAGCTCCACTATGACATTCTCCTTCTTCATCTCCAAAGGTCACTGGCTGGTGGACTCTGTGGTTCTCTCATCTCTCTGTTGTGGTTGTGTGTCTCTCTCCTCATTCTTAAAAAAGGGCTCTTTCTAAAAAGTCTCCTCTTTTATAGGATTCCAGAAAACTAATCAAGACCCAAGTAGAATGGGTGGAGACATGTCTCCATCTAATCAAGTTTAATAACCACCAATTGATTGAGTCATGTCTCCATGGAGATAACCTAATAGTGTTTCCAACCTTGGATTAGTACTGAAGAGGGATTAGAAGAAACTGGTGCTCCCTCAAGGTTGATTGGGATTAAAACATGATTTTTTTTAATTTACATGAATCCTTTCAAACTGGCACATATGATGACTATGTTTATTTGCTTTTTGGTTTTCCTTTGAGGAAGCTTCATTTCTTCATTTTAAGAGAAAAGAATCCAAGTTCTTTCTAACTCCAAAGTCTCATTCTCCATCTCGGATTTTCTATATCATTCTAACTTTACATCTTGACAGTGTTAATTCTGCCTTAAAAAATAGTTTAAGTCTGTAGACTTAGTGGGGAAATGTGTGGAAATCACTATAGGCTTATTTTATTGATATTAGACAAAGGTGGGGAATTCTCTGCCTGATGCACTCAGTGACCAATTTCTGAGACAACAGGATTTAAAAGAGAAAAAGAGCTTATTGCTAGGCATGACACAAGAGAATAGATGACCTATTGAGGTAGTTCATAAGAGTGGCCCCAGCATTATTGCTGTATTTCCTTACTAAAATGGCTTTATGAATTTGTGCACTTCCAAGAATGTGTAGAAACAAGCTTTCTGAAAGAGGTCGTGAAACAAAATATCTGCTGCATCTGTCAGGTATGCCCAGGCCTGCCTGCGCTCTAGATAAAAGAAATCAGCTACCAGAACTTTTAGTACTGTCCCTGACCATTCCCATGGTAACTCCCACTCTGTTCCCTTTCCAATATAATCTGGAGAGAAAGGATATTCATGGCTTAGATTTTGAACAGAAGTCCTCCATGCCTACAGGAAATAAAAAGTTGGTCCACTTCTCAGAGTTTCTTATACTTTCTTGAGTGGTGTTCAGACATTTTCCCTACATCATTTCCAGTTCAGGCCAGGAAGCTCTGCACCCCAAGGAAGATTTTTGTTCCCACCCCATTTCTTGGGAGGTCTGAGCTGTGGACTGATCTTGACCATCTCCTGGTATGCCTGGAACCTCTTCCTCCAGTTCAGAGTCATCTAGTTGGAGTGGGCACTGGCGTCCATGGACTTTGGGGGGACCTCAGTGGTCCTGAAAACTGGACCTGAGCTCCACCCATTGGAGTGGTAAGAATGGCTGTTGAATCAGGTATAGGGACTGACAGGTCCAGCCCTTCAGGCAGAAGAGGAGACTGATCACCTCCTAAACTAGCTGAGAACCCTTTGGACAGAGGGAAAAAACTGAAGGAGAAGCCCCCAGTAGTTTGATACACTCTGGCTTTGGGAGGCAACATAACTTGTCATGTTCTCTATAGCCTGGTGTGTGAAAATGTGTGAAGGAGATGTTTCTCTGTCCTGAGGATTCTGTACTGTGTCACCTATGAAGTAAATTGAGTGTCCCAGTCTGCAGTTCCATGGGTCCTCATAAGGTAGCCCTTTCAATCAAAAGAAAGAGGGTCTGGATTGGCATTTTATACCAGCCCACCAGATGCCAAGGGGATCCTAAATTCCCAGCAGGGAAACAGTCAGAGTTAGACAAAATGATTGTCTTTTATTTATTCTATTATTTTGTTGTCTGGTGCCCTGGGAGGATCACTATGGGTGATACTGAAAAGAAAACTCCCTTAGCCTACCTTCTAAACAAATTTTTAAAGAGTTTTCCAGAGACTATGGAATGAAGCTTAAGCCCCAAGAGTTGTACGAGATTTTGTCAATTGGATTGGCCAACTTTAGGAGATGGGTGGTAACCGAGTGGTTGTTCTACCCCAACTGATCCAAGCCATCTGGCAAGTTGTCGGAATTCTTGTTCAGAACTTACCACCATGGATAAAAGCTTGCATTGAAAGTCATGCAAATGTCCTGACGGTTAACCTAGGCATTCCACTCTCTGGAGGACTTGCTAGAAAGCAATTATCTAGAGCCATCATTAAACTTCCGATGCCAGAGAACACCCTACCACCAAAAAAGAAAAACCTCTTCCCACCCTTGGGCCACCAAGATAAAGGGACAGAGGAGCTGCTCTCCCCACTGTGAGAAGAGACTCTTTACCCCCTTCTTCCTAAATCCCTGACTCCAGAAAAACCTCCAGTCCTTCTTGCTGCTGATGAAGACCCATTACCCCAAGCTTACTCAGCTCTGGCTCCCTGACCCCCCACCTCAAGCACCAGCTGTGGTTCCAGAAGCACCATCATCTCCCTGACACCCTCTACTGGAAACTCCATCTCATCAGGGACACCAGCTGGCTCTCTGTTCATTTTCCATCTTTCCTGGTCCAAGTTTGCCTGAACACACTCCAGAAATCCCACAAACCTCTGACCCCTTGTTGGCAAAACCTGTAGCACCTCAGGAGATCTGCAAATGCCCATGAAAAAAACTCTAGGGCCATTTACTATGATCCAAATGGCTAGTTGCAGGGAGGTCCACAAATATTCACTATCAGCCCTTTTCAACCACTGACCTCATAAACTGGAAAAACCACATTCCCTCCCACATTAAGAAGTTTTAGGCTAAGAACAACTTATTCCACTCAATTATACAGACTCATTGCCCAGTGTGGAAAGATTGTTACCAGCTCTGCATCACCCTCTTCAACATAGAAGAGTGGAGACAGATTTTATGAGCCGCCCTGAATTGCTTGGAAGAAAATGCTCCTGTAGGAATGATGAATGCATCCCAATATATTCAAAACTTCTTCCCAGAAGTTGACCTCAGTAGTAAGCAAACACTAAAAGTGGCAAAAATAATTTAAACCTCTAACAAACTGTGCCCATTCAAGACATGAAAAGGGGGACCAAAAAGAAAATCAATATGCCAAAAACCGCTGAAGTACTGCAAAAGGCAGATGAAGCCCCTAGCCAGTCCCATGAATACCTCTGTGAAGCCTTTAGAATGTATACTCCCTTTGACCCCGAGGCACCTGAAAATGAAAGACTTGTTAAATCTGCATTTGTTGGACAAGCCCAATCCAACATCCAGAAAAATCTGCAAAAATGAAAAGGCTTTTTTGAAACGAAAATATCCCAGCTCTTTGAGGTGGTTACCAAAATCTACATGAACTGAGACCAGGAGGCATGGAAAGAAGCAGACTGACAACTGAAAAAAAATCAGATCTGATTGCTGCAGCACTGACCTTGGGCATGAGGAAGACTGTGAACTCAAAACCTGTAACTTTCAAGCAACCAGTGTCAGGAGATAAAACACCTGCTTACTGGGGGCCATCTAGAGAATACAAGAGAACAGCTCCACTGGGAAGAAATTATTGTGCTTACTGTAAGGAAGAGTGTGTTAGTTAGATTCAGTTGTCAATTTGGCCAGGTGAGCATACCTAGTCTTGTTGCTGCAGACATAAGCCAGCAGTACATGAATCTCATCTTTTGCCAATTACATCTGCAGTCAGCTAGGAGGCGTGTCTGCTGCAATGAGTGATGTTTGACTTAATTGGCTGGTGCTTAAATGAGAGATTGCAACATAGCTCTGCTAAGCAGCTTGGCATTCCTCATCTCAGCACTTGCAGCTCAGCCCGGGCCCTTGGAGATGGAGAAAGAAATTACCCCGGGGAAAGTTGTTGGAACCCAGGGGCCTGGAGAGAAGACCAGCAGAGATCATTCTGTGCCTTCCACGTAAGAAAGAACCTCAGTGGAAAGTTAGCTGCCTTTCCTCTGAAGAAACAACAAAATAAACTCCCATTTATTAAAAGCCAATCCATCTCTGGTGTGTTGCATTCTGGCAGCTAGCAAACTAGAACAAAGAGGGATGCTGTAAAGGATAATGCCCCCAAAATGATGGGGAAAAGATGACAATGTCACCTCTCAGCAAACCCAGAGCTGCTGGTTTCATAGGTCTAGCAATCCTTGAAGATAACTCAGACTGAGACAGACTGGACCACTTCACACTGGGACCTGGAGAGCCCATGGCCATGATGGCAGTAGGAGGCCAAAAGATGGACTTTATGGTAGACACAGGTGCAGAACATTTTGTTGTCACACAACAAATTGGGCCCAAAACTGAAAGAAAACCACCTGTTATTGGAGCCACTGGTATCTAGGCTCAACATTTCTTCTTAACCACTAGTAAGTGTCTGCTAGCATCCCATGAAGTTTCTCATCAATTTCTTTACTTTCCTGGTTGTCTAGTGCCCTTACTGGGCTGATATCTCCTGACAAAGATTCAGGCCCTAATAAGCTTCAGTGTAGAAGGAGAATGTCTCCTGATGCCAAGAGACACAGAAAAAAGATCGTGTTGACCCTGACAGTCCCCCAGATGGATAAGTGATGTCTCTTTCTTGCCAAAGAAGGCTGGAAGCAGCCCACTGATCCATAGATGCCAGGAGTTGATCCTTTTCTTAGGGCAGAAAACAGTCCACCTAGGCTAACAACAAATG
The DNA here is from genome assembly GCF_023851605.1 of Tamandua tetradactyla. NCBI lineage: Eukaryota > Metazoa > Chordata > Mammalia > Pilosa > Myrmecophagidae > Tamandua > Tamandua tetradactyla. The sequence goes on from NC_135354.1 coordinate 11,840,198, forward strand.
TCCCTCCAGGCTTGGTGGAACTTCACCTGGGATTTACTCCAGTTTCTCTTAGAAAATATCCAGTCCCCTGAGAAGCCCAGATGGGAATTCAGGCACAAATTCACTGCCTGTTTGTTCATGGTATACTATGGGGATGCCAGTCCCCAGGGAACACTCCTGTGTTATTAGTATGAAAACCCAGCACAAATGATTACTGTTCCATTCAAGACTTGCAGACCATCAACAAAATGATGTTACCTTTCATCCCTCTTGAGCTTAATTCGTGCAATGGATCATTTCTCTCCTGCCTTGATTTGAAAGACACTTTCCACTGCTTTCAAATGGCACCAGTCAACCAACCCATTTTTGCCTTTGAATGGGATTGCCCACACACGGGATAACAATTCGTCTGAATGTACCTGCCTCAAGGGTTAAAAAAAGTCACTATGTTTAGTCAAGTTCTAGGAAAGGACTTACAAGAATTTTATGACAAAAAGTATAGCATTTGCTCCAATATGTGGATGATTTACTTATTGTCAGCACAATATCACAAGACTGTCTAAAAGGCTCAAAGTCATTCCTGGCTCACCCAAATCAAAGAAGCTACAAGGTCTCTAGAAAAAAGGACCCCCCAAAAATGAGTAAAATTCCTTAGATTTCACATCACCCAAGGCACCCAGCACCTTGGTTAAATTAGATAAATTAAAATAAAACAAGCTGTTTGTCAAATACTATTCTAGTTTGCTAGTTTACAGTTCTAAGACTGAGAAAATGTCCCAATTAAAATAAGTCTATAGAGATGTCCAATGTAAGGCATCCAGGGAATGGTGCCTTGGTTTAAGAAGGTCAATGAAGTTTAGGGCATCTCTCTCAAGTGGAAAGGCACATGGCAAGCATGGTCAGGGTTTCTCTCATCTGGAAAGGCATGTGATGAGCTAGCGTCATCTGCTAGCTTTCTCTCTAGATTTTTTGTTTCATGAAGCTCCCTGGGAGGCATTTTCTTTCTTCATTTACATTGGCCCCTGCCTGGTGGACTCTCAAATTTTCATGGCTATGTCATTTTTCTCTTCTCTCTCAGAATCTTTCACTCTCTCCAAACTGTTTTCTCTTTCATAAAATTCCAATAAGTTAATCAAAACCCACCCAAATGAGTGGAGACATGCATCCATCTAATCCAGCCTAACAACTAGATGTGTTTATTTAACTTGATTAAATCACATCTCCAGGGAGATGATCTCATTAAAGTTTCAAACATACAGTACTGAATAGGGATTAGAAGAAGTGACTGCCTTTACAACATGGAATTAGGATTAAACATGGCTTTTCTAGGGTACATACATCCTTTCAAACCAGCACAAATACCTACACCCTCATCTCAGCGACAACTCTGAGAATTCCTGGGGGCAGCATGGTTGTGCCACATCTGGATCTCTGGAACCCTAACTTTTCCACTGTCACCAAGGTCCTGTATGAGGCTACATGAGAAGCTGAAGATTCACCCCTGTCCTCTGGAGCTGAGCAACAAAGAGGCTTTGAAACTCTAAGGAAGTTGGTGTCCTTGTACGGATTGGATGATGGAAATTCAAGAATAGTTGATTAACAATTCCAAAAGCACTTGACCCAGTGATGGTCCTGCAAGTTCCTGAAAATAGTCAGTATGGTAAAACAGCCCTGGGGCAGTTTCTCCAACAGTACTTTTATATTCCTGGCCTGCATCAACTCACCTGAGCAGTTTGTACTAAATGTGTAACTTGTGCTCAAAACAACCTTCAACAAGGGCCAACCCCCACCCCCACCCCACTGGGAATCCAAGTCATTGGACAAATGCCATTCAATAACATCCAGGTAAACTTCACAGAGCTTCCCTGGGCAGTGGGATGCCACTATCTACTAGTAGAAGTCTGTACTTCTCAGGATGGGTGGAAGCTATTCTGGCTCATGCAGAAAAGGCCCAGGAAGTAGTATGTTTTTTGTGCAACAGATCATCTAACAGTATGGCTTATCAAGCTCCCTGGGCTCTGACAATGGACCAGCATTTGTGGCACTGTATTATACAAACTCTCAACCAATCCCTCCATGTAAAGTAAAATCCCCACACAGCACAGAATCTGCAAAGTTCAGAAGAAGTACAGTGAATGAACTGTACCTGAAATCACATCTGAAGAAACTCTCTTATTAAACCAAACTAAAAATGGATTAAAGTTCTTCCCATAGTCTCATTAAGAGTAAGATACAGTGCCACAAAGTAGGCCAGATTTTCCCCTTTTAAAATTTTGTTCAGATGGACTCCACCTCTAATAAAAAAGCTCCAAGGAAATATTATACAATATGGGGATATATCTTTAAGAAAGCAACTCCAGGACCTAAGCTCCACTCTGTCTCAACTGCACAGCATGGTAAATAAAAGATTCCCACTACAATTAACACCCCTTGTGCACTCCTTTACCCCAGGATCATTAATCTTGGGAAAAGATTGAAAAAGCCCAGCATTAACACCCACCAGCTTAGGGCCCTATATAGAATTCCTTTCTACCCCTACAGCTGTTAAAGTTGCTATATGATGCTGTTGATCCAAGACTCCCAGTTGAAACCTGGAAATGGCTCAACACCATCTTGGAAATGCCAAACTAGCCCAGAAAACCTGATGCACCTGACCCTACATAAAACAAAACCACCTGCCCTGGTCCAGCCACTCTGGAGCTGGCTGGTCTACATGTGGCCAAAGCCTGAGGGTATCTTCTGACTCTGAGGCAGGCTTCAGTCACTCAAGGGCTGACTGATCCATGCATGGCCAAAAATTGAGGAGTCATCACATGGACACCCCAGCCTGCCGAGTCTGTGGCCTAGTTTTCCTAACCCTAATCTCTGTGTTTGTTTTTCATTTGGCTGTGTTAGCTCTCCTAGAATTATGTCTCCTACAATTCTTTCCAAAAACTAATTTTACTTTAATTTGGTAGCACCATCCATTTCAGTTTGCAAAATGCTCTTTTCCTATATAGGTTGCAAAATGCTGTTTTTCTCCCTAATTTTCCCTGCCATATCCTTTTGTCCCTTTGGAAGTATCACTCCAGACTCCTGCCACAAGTGCAACCATGCTTCCTGGATAAGTGACACAGTCACTTTCATGCTAGTATTCCACCCCTTTATAATTGCCAAGGTATCCGCAAGGGCTTCTGCACCTACAATCAGACCATATACTCAATCTGTGAACTTGGGGAAGATCTTCACTACATCTGCCATAACTCTAAAAAGCCTGGGCATAAAACTGTGGTAGAATTAAAATCACAAGAAGAGGGAAAAGAAATAATAGTAAGCAGGGCCATGACTCCAAAGAGCTAATAAGCAGGGCCTCCACTCTTTATCATTTATATTGCTTGGCCTGTCATTGAACTGGCTGCATACTATGTCTTACAATGAATAAGAGACCCCAAGGTCTCCTACTGCAAAAAGGACAAAATGCCATCAGTTGCTGTGTGTTATATCAAATAGAAAGGCCCTGAGGTACCCTCCTACAAGTAATACAAAGCACCCTCAGTTGCAGGACAAGGCATTGCCATCTTATTGATCTTATCATTTTAAATATTCATGACACCGCTGATGAAAAGAAGTGCAGATGCTCTTTGGAGTAAAGTGGTCCCCTAAAGCCATCATTGGCCCCACCCTTTATATTTAAAAAAAACCCTGAATTCTTACAAACAGGGAAAACTCCAAGTATCCCATTCCTTTTACAAGGAAATACAAGAACAACCTCCAGCCATCCCTGTAATCACTCAAATTCTGTTCTTTCAACTAGCATAACAGGTAACCTCCTCCCAGAGTGTTTCCCCCTGTTATGTCTGTAGAGAAACAAATACGGGAAAAGATGGTCATGGGAAGCAAGAGAACTAATGCCAACAGTAAAAGCAAACGTAATTGTCTCCCAGCCTGGACCCAGCAGATGATACCTGACAGCTTCCATAATTGGAAAAAACTGCATACCTGGGAGGGAAGCAACTTCCTGGTTCTAGTTGGAAGCTCATCCCTGGGACTAACAATATTATAATCAGAGTAAAGATGCCACCTTGTGATGGGGATCAGATGAAAATCACACTGGGTGGTCCATGGTGGCTCAGCAGGCAAGAATGTTTGCCTGCCATGCCAGAGGACCTGGGTTCGATTCCCGGTGCCTGCCCATCTAAAAAAAAAAAAGAAAGAAAATCACAGTGCCCCTGATCAATCACCATTAGCCTCTTTTCCCTCCCAAAAGGGCTGCTGGAGAGTCATTTCAGTCCCAGGCATTTGGAAATCCCCCAAAGGGTTGTACTGGATCCATGTAGGACAGTCTATTCTGAATTAAAAGATCACTAATTGCATGGGAACCCTAGACCATGTCCTCATTCAGATCTGGAATGGGTGGGCCCCAAGAACCTGTTTGGGGGTGGTTATCAACCTTTGAAGGGTTCAGAACTCTGATTGTGAGTACTTTAGTCCTGCTTAGTATATGTCTTATGCTTCCCTGCCTCCTCCCTTCCTTACTGAAAAGTGTAAGTCAAACTACAGAAACCTTAGTAGACAGAAACACTGCCCCCAACCTACTTCATCTCAGAGGCCTGCACCCCTTGAACTATTACAAATATGAATCAGTCCCCACAAGCAAAAATGGTGCTACATCTATGGAAAAAGCTATGATGAAAAACATCATCAAAGGGGGAATTAGGTAGTTCATAAGAGTGGCCCAGTATTGCTGTATTTCCTTACTAAAATGGCTTTATGAATTTGTGCACACTTGAGAATATGTAAAAACATGCTTTCTGAAAGAGGTAGTGAAACAAAATGTCTGCTATGTCTGCCAGACATGCCCAGGCTCACCTGCATTCCATACAAAAGATATCAGTTACCAGAGCTTATAGTACTGTCTCTGTCCATCCCATAGTAATTCCCACTCTGCTTCCTATTTTTTTCAATTTTTTATTAATTTTAAATTTTTATAAAATATATAGCAACAAACAAACACAAACATTCTTAGCTTATGATCATTTCATTGTACATATATAATCAGTAATTCACAATATCCTCACATAGTTGCATGTTTATCATCATGATCATTTCTTAGAACATTTGCATCAATTCAGATAAAGAAATAAAAAGGCGACAGAAAAAGCATCATACATACCATACCCCTTACCCCTTCCTTTCATTGATCACTAGCACTTCAATCTAAATTTATTTTGACATTTTCTCCCCCTATTATTTATTCCATATGTTTTACTCATCTGTTGATAAGATAGATAAAAGGAGCATCAGAGACAAGGTTTTCACAATCACACAGTCACATTGTGAAAGCTATATCATTATACAATCATCTTCAAGAAACATGGCTACTGGAACACAGCTCTACATTTTCAGGCAGTTCCCTCCAGCCTCCCCACTACATCCTGACTGACAAGGTGATATCTATTTAATTCATAAGAATAACCTCCAGGATAATCTCTCAACTCTGGAATATCTCAGCCATTGGCACTTTATTTTCTCTTATTTCACTCTTACTTTTGGTCGAGAAGGTTTCCTCAATCCCTTGATGCTGGGTCTCATCTCCTTCTAGGGGTTTTCTCAATCCCTTGATGCTGAATCTCAGCTCATTCTAGGATCTCTGTCCCATGCTGTCAGGAAGATCCACACCCCTGGGAGTCAAGTCCCACATAGACAGGGGGAGGGCAGTGAATTTGCTTGTTGTGTTGGCTGGAGAGAGAGGTCACATCTGAGAAAAAAAAAAGAGGTGCTCTTGGGGGTGACTCTTAGGCCTAATTGTAAGTACACTTGACCTAACTTTTCTGGGGTTAAGTTTCATGTGAACAAACCCCAAAATTGGGGGTTCAGTCTATGGCTTTGGTTTTCCTCACTGCTTGTGAGAATATCAAGAATTCAACTTAGGGAAGTTGAATATTCCCCCTTTCTCACCATTCCCTGAAGGGGACTTTGCAAATACCTTCTTATTCACTGTTCAAATCACTCTGGGATTTATCATCACTCTTGACAAACCAATAAAATCTCATGCCCTACTCAAGGTCCCATGTACCTATAGTGTTCAATTAAGCTGTCTCCATAAGTTATATTGAGAAATGCACTGGTAAAAATATAAATTTTGTAGCAAATAAATATTTTTTGCTTTAGTCTCACACGTAAGTTAAAATTTTAAAACATGAAATACCATCTATGTTCAACACCCTGCAGTAATGATATTCCTTTGTTCTTCCTCATGCAAAAACATTTTTAAATTGTACATTTAGTCACTATCATTATGCAATCTAGGCATTCCTAGATCATACCATCTCAGTCTTTATTGTCTATCTTTCTTCCTGATTTCATTTGTGCCTCCAGTGCTCCTCCCTCTATCATTCTCACATTCAGCTTAATTCAGTGTTTAACATAATTGCATTATAGTTAGGTAGTATTGTGCTATCCATTTCTGAGTTTTTGCAGTCAGTTGTTGCACAATCTGTATCCCTTCAGTTCCAATTACTCAATATCTTATTCTGTTTCTATTCTGTTTCTATCTCTGATGGTCTCCATTACCAATGAAATTCTCCAAGTTTTTTCACTAATGTCAGTTCATATCAGTGAGACCATACAGTATTTGTCCTTTTCTTTCTGGCTAATCTCACTCAGTGTGATGTGTTTAAGGTCCATCCATGTTGTTACATGCTTCATGACTTTATTCTTACAGCTGCATAATATTCCATCGTGTGAATATATCACAGCTTGCTTAGCCTTCATATTTTGATGGACATTTTGGCTGTTTCCATCTCTTGACAATTATAAATAATGCTGCTATAAACGTTGGCATGCAAATGTCCATTTGTGTTCTTGTCCTCATATCCTCTGAGTAGATACCTAGCAATGGTATTCCTGGGTCACATGGCCATTCTATACTTAGCTCCCTGAGGAACTGCCACACTGTCTTCCACTGCATTTGTACCATTTGACATTCCCACCAACAGTGGATAATTGTACCTCTTTCTCCACATCCTCTCCAGCACTTGTCATTTTCTGAATTATTGATAATGGCCATTCTGGTATGTGAGAGATGATATCTCCTTGTGGTTTTGATTTGTATTTCCCTAATAGCCAGGAAAGTTGAGCATCTTTTCATGTGCCTTTTGGACATTTGTATGTTCTCTTCTGAGAAGTGTCTGTTCATGTCTTTTGCCCATTTTGTAATTGGATTTCTGTCTTTTTGTTGATGAGTTGAGCAATCTCTTTATATATTCTGGATACTAGATCTTTATCTGATATATCATTTTCAAATATTGTCTCCCATTGTGTAGACAGTCTTTTTACTTTCTTGATGAAGATATTTAATGCACTAAAGTGTTTAACTTTGAGGAGTTACCATTTATTTATTTCTTCATTGTTTGTGCTTTGGGCATAAGGTCTAGGAAACTGCTTCCTATTATAAGATTGATAAGGCATTTCCCTGCATTTTCTTCTAAAATTTTTATGGTCTTAGATCTAATGTTTAGATCTTTGATTTATTTTGAGTTAATTTTTGAATAGGGTATGGGATATGGATCCTCTTTCATTCTTTTGCATGTGGATATCCAGTTCTCTAAACAACATTTATTGAAGAGACTGTTCTGACCCAGGTGAGCTGGCTTGACTCTCTTAACTAAGATCAATTGTGCATAGATGAGAGTGTCTATATCTGAATACTTTATTCTATTTCATTGGTCAGCATATCTATCTTTCTGCCAGTTCCATGCTGTTTTCACCACTGTAGCTTCATAATACACCTTAAAGTCAGGTAGCATGAGGCCTCCAAATTCATTTTTCTTTCTAAGGATATTTTTAGCTATTTGGGGCACTCTGCACCTCCAGATAAATTTGGTTATTGGTTTTTCTATTTCTGAAAAGTAAGTTTTTTGGATTTTAATTGGTATTGCTTGAATCTGTAAATACATTTAAGAGAATTGACCTCTTAAATATATTTAATCTTCTAATACATGAACACGGTTTGCCCTTCCATTTATTTAGGTCTTCTGTGATATCTTTTGACAATTTCTTCTAGCTTTCTTTGTATAGGTTTTTTTTTAATGTTTCAAGTTTTTATTTTCAAATAAGGTATTTTTTTTTATTAATGGAAAGAAAAAAAAGAAATTAACACAACATTTAGAAATCATACCATTCTACACATGCACTCAGTAATTCTTAACATCATCACATAGATGTATGATCATCGTTTCTTAGTACATTTGCATCGGTTTAGAGGAACTAGCAACACAACAGAAAAAGATATAAAATGTTAATATAGAGAAAAGAAATAAAAGTAGTAATAATAGTAAAAAAAAACAAAACCCTAGAGCTCAGATGCAGCTTCATTCAGTGTTTTAACATGATTACTTTACAATTAGGTATTATTGTGCTGTCCATTTTTGAGTTTTTGTATCTAGTCCTGTTGCACAGTCTGTATACCTTCAGCTTCAATTACCCATTATCTTACCCTGTTTCTAACTCCTGCTGGACTCTCTTCCTTTAGTTAAATTTATTCCTAAATGTTTTATTCTTTTTTTTTATTTATTTATTTTTTATTAATTAAAAAAAGAATTAACAAAACAATTAGAAATCATTCCAATCTACATGTACAATCAGTAATTCTTAATAACATCACATAGTTGCATATTCATCATTTCTTAGTACATTTGCATCGATTTAGAAAAAGAAATAAAAAGACAACAGAATAAGAAGTAAAACAATAATAGAAAGAAAAAAAAAACAAAAAAAACAAAAACAAAAAACCTATACCTCACATGCAGCTTCATTCAGTGTTTTAACATAATTGCATTAATATTGGGTAGTATTGTGCTGTCCATTTCTGAGTTTTTATATCCAGTCCCGTTGTACAGTCTGTATCCCTTCATCTCCAATTATCCCTTCTCTTTTTTTTTTAATTAACGGAAAAAAAGAAATTAACCCAACATTTAGAGATCATACCATTCTACACATGCAATCATTAATTCTTAACATCATCACATAGCTGCATGATCATCATTTCTTAGTACATTTGCATTGGTTTAGAAGAACTAGCAACATAACCGAAAAAGATATAGAATGTTAATATAGAGAAAAAAATGAAAGTAATAATAGTAAAATCAAAACAAAACAAAAACCTATAGCTCAGATGCAGCTTCATTCAGTGTTTTAACATGATTACTTTACAATTAGGTATTATTGTGCTGTCCATTTTTGAGTTTTTGTATCTAGTCCTGTTGCACAGTCTGTATCCCTTCAGCTTCAATTACCCATTGTCTTACCCTGTTTCTAACTCCTGCTGAACTCTGTTACCAATGACATATTTCAAGTTTATTCTCGAATGTCCGTTCACATCAGTGGGACCATACAGTATTTGTCCTTTAGTTTTTGGCTGGATTCACTCAGCATAATATTCTCTAGGTCCATCCATGTTATTACATGGTTCATAAGTTTATCTTGTCTTAAAGCTGCATAATATTCCATCGTATGTATATACCACAGTTTGTTTAGCCACTCTTCTGTTGATGGAGATTTTGGCTGTTTCCATCTCTTTGCAATTGTAAATAATGCTGCTATAAACATTGGTGTGCAAATGTCCGTTTGTGTCTTTGCCCTTAAGTCCTTTGAGTAGATACCTAGCAATGGTATTGCTGGGTCGTATGGCAGTTCTATATTCAGCTTTTTGAGGAACCGCCAAACTGCCTTCCACAGTGGTTGCACCCTTTGACATTCCCACCAACAGTGGATAAGTGTGCCTCTTTCTCCGCATCCTCTCCAGCACTTGTCATTTTCTGTTTTGTTGATAATGGCCATTCTGGTGGGTGTGAGATGATATCTCATTGTGGTTTTGATTTGCATTTCTCTAATGGCCAGGGACATTGAGCATCTCTTCATGTGCCTCTTGGCCATCCGTATTTCCTCTTCTGAGAGGTGTCTGTTCAAGTCTTTTTCCCATTTTGTAATTGGGTTGGCTGTCTTTTTGTTGTTGAGATGAACAATCTCTTTATAAATTCTGGATACTAGACCTTTATCTGATATATCATTTCCAAATATTGTCTCCCATTGTGAAGGCTGTCTTTCTACTTTCTTGATGAAGTTCTATGATGCACAAAAGTGTTTAATTTTGAGGAGTTCCCATTTATTTATTTCCTTCTTCAGTGCTCTTGCTTTAGGTTTAAGGTCCATAGTATCATATCGTCTGCAAACAGTGATAGTTTTACTTCTTCCTTTCCAATTTTGATGCCTTGTATTTCTTTTTCTTGTCTAATTGCTCTGGCTAGAACCTCCAACACAATGTTGAATAATAGTGGTGATAGTGGACATCCTTGTCTTGTTCCTGATCTTAGGGGGAAAGTTTTCAATTTTTCCCCATTGAGGATGATATTAGCTGTGGGTTTTTCATATATTCCCTCTATCATTTTAAGGAAGTTCCCTTGTATTCCTATCTTTTGAAGTGTTTTCAACAGGAAAGGATGTTGAATCTTGTCGAATGCCTTCTCTGCATCAATTGAGATGATCATGTGATTTTTCTGCTTTGATTTGTTGATATGGTGTATTACATTAATTGATTTTCTTATGTTGAAACATCCTTGCATACCTGGGATAAATCCTACTTGGTCATGATGTATAATTCTTTTAATGTGTTGTTGGATACGATTTGCTAGAATTTTATTGAGGATTTTTGCATCTGTATTCATTAGAGAGATTGGTCTGTAGTTTTCTTTTTTTGTAATATCTTTGCCTGGTTTTGGTATGAGGGTGATGTTGGCTTCATAGAATGAATTAGGTAGTTTTCCCTCCACTTCGATTTTTTTGAAGAGTTTGAAGAGAATTGGTACTAATTCTTTCTGGAACGTTTGGTAGAATTCACATGTGAAGCCATCTGGTCCTGGACTTTTCTTTTTAGGAAGCTTTTGAATGACTAATTCAATTTCTTTACTTGTGATTGGTTTGTTGAGGTCATCTATGTCTTCTTGAGTCAAAGTTGGTTGTTCATGTCTTTCCAGGAACCCGTCCATTTCCTCTAAATTGTTGTATTTATTAGCGTAAAGTTGTTCATAGTATCCTGTTATTACCTCCTTTATTTCTGTGAGGTCAGTAGTTATGTCTCCTCTTCCATTTCTGATCTTATTTATTTGCATCCTCTCTCTTCTTCTTTTTGTCAATCTTGCTAAGGGCCCATCAATCTTATTGATTTTCTCATAGAACCAACTTCTGGCCTTATTGATTTTCTCTATTGTTTTCATGTTTTCAATTTCATTTATTTGTGCTCTAATCTTTGTTATTTCTTTCCTTTTGCTTGCTTTGGGGTTAGCTTGTGTTCTTTCTCCAGTTCTTCCAAATGGATAGTTAATTCCTGAATTTTTGCCTTTTCTTCTTTTCTGATATAGGCATTTAGAGCAATAAATTTCCCTCTTAGCACTGCCTTTGCTGCGTCCCATAGGTTTTGATATGTTGTGTTTTCATTTTCATTTGCCTCGAGGTATTTGCTAATTTCTCTTGCAATTTCTTCTTTGACCCAGTCGTTGTTTAGGAGTGTGTTGTTGAGCCTCCACGTATTTGTGAATTTTCTGGCACTCTGCCTATTATTGATTTCCAACATCATTCCTTTATGGTCCGAGAAAGTGTTGTGTAAGATTTCAATCTTTTTAAATTTGTTAAGACTTGCTTTGTGACCCAGCCTATGGTCTATCTTTGAGAATGATCCATGAGCACTTGAGAAAAAGGTGTATCCTGCTATTGTGGGATGTAATGTCCTATAAATGTCTATTAAGTCTAGTTCATTTATAGTAATATTCAGATTCTCTATTTCTTTGTTGATCCTCTGTCTAGATGTTCTGTTCCTTGATGAGAGTGGTGAATTGAAGTCTCCAACTATTATGGTATATGAGTCTATTTCCCTTTTCAGTGTTTGCAGTATATTCCTCACGTATTTTGGGGCATTCTGATTCGGTGCATAAATATTTATGATTGTTATGTCTTCTTGTTTAATTGTTCCTTTTATTAATATATAGTGTCCTTCTTTGTCTCTTTTAACTGTTTTACATTTGAAGTCTAATTTGTTGGATATTAGTATAGCCACTCCTGCTCTTTTCTGGTTGTTATTTGCATGAAATATCTTTTCCCAACCTTTCACTTTCAACCTATGTTTATCTTTGGGTCTAAGATGTGTTTCCTGTAGACAGCATATAGAAGGATCCTGTTTTTTAATCCATTCTGCCAGTCTATGTCTTTTGATTGGGGAATTCAGTCCATTAACATTTAGAGTTATTACTGTTTGGATAATATTTTCCTCTACCATTTTGCCTTTTGTATTATATATATCATATCTGACTTTCCTTCTTTCTACACTTTTCTCCTTGCCTCTCTCTTCTGTCTTTTTGTATCTGACTCTAGTGCTTCCTTTAGTATTTCTTGCAGAGCTGGTCTCTTGGTCACAAATTCTTTCAGTGACTTTTTGTCTGAGAATGTTTTAATTTCTCCCTCATTTTTGAAGGATAATTTTGCTGGATATAGGAGTCTTGGTTGGCAGTTTTTCTCTTTTAGTATTTTAAATATATCATCCCACTGTCTTCTAGCTTCCATGGTTTCTGCTGAGAAATCTACACAAAGTCTTATTGGGTTTCCCTTGTATGTAATGGATTGTTTTTCTCTTGCTGCTTTCAAGATCTTCTCTTTCTCTTTGACCTCTGACATTCTAACTAGTAAGTGTCTTGGAGAACGCCTATTTGGGTCTAATCTCTTTGGGGTGCGCTGCACTTCTTGGATCTGTAATTTTAGGTCTTTCATAAGAGTTGGGAAATTTTCAGTGAAAATTTCTTCCATTAGTTTTTCTCCTCCTTTTCCCTTCTCTTCTCCTTCTGGGACACCCACAACACGTATATTTGTGCAATTCATATTGTCCTTGAGTTCCCTGATACCCTGTTCAAATTTTTCCATTCTTTTCCCGATAGTTTCTGTTTCTTTTTGGGATTCAGATGTTCCATCCTCCAAATCACTAATTCTATCTTCTGTCTCTTTAAATCTATCATTGTAGCTATCCATTATTTTTTCTATGTTTGCTACTTTATCCTTCACTTCCATAAGTTCTGCGATTTGTTTTTTCAGTTTTTCTATTTCTTCTTTATGTTCAGCCCATGTCCTCTTCATGTCCTCCCTCAATTTATCGATTTCATTTTTGAAGAGGTTTTCCATTTCTGTTCGTATATTCAGGATTAGTTGTCTCAGCTCTTGTGTCTCATTTGAGCTATTGGTTTGTTCCTTTGACTGGGCCATATTCTCAATCTTTTGAGCGTGGACAGTTATCTTCTGCTGCTGGCGTCTGGGCATTTATTCAGATTTCTCTTGGTGTTGGACCCAGCAAGGTTGTAATATTTTTCTGTGAAATCTCTGGGTTCTGTTTTTCTTATCCTGCCCAGTAGGTGGCGCTCATGGCACACGTTTGTCTGCGGGTCCCACCAGTAAAAGGTGCTGTGGGACCTTAAACTTTGGAAAACTCTCGCCGTCCTGGGGGTTCGCTAGCCGAAACGGCTTGAGCCGGCCCGGGGTCCGAACGCAGGGAGGGTTGCTGGTCGCCGCAGCCAGGGAAAGAGCCCGTCCAAATTTCCTAGTCGGCCCTGGGCAACAAGCGTGGCGGGAGGGCGCCAGCGGCAGTGGCCCGCCCGAGAGAGTGCACGTTCCCCGGGAGTCACTGGTTTGGAAGGGGCCTCCCCCACCCGTCACCGTTTTCCGCGGCCTGGGGGTTTCCGATCCAATTCTCTCAGTTGGTCCAGGGGCTGCGCGTGGTGTGGGCGCCAGCCGTCTTTGTTTCAGGGGACCGCCTCTCCAATTCTCCCAGCCGGCCCGGGAAGGGGGAAGGGAGTAACTCCGGCCGCTTGCCACCCCACCCGGTAAGGCCCGCGCGCCTCTGCGATCTCACCCGAGCTGCTTCTCTCAGCCAGCCAGCCGTTCCAGGATGGGGTACGCTGTCTTTTTTATCTCTGTTGTGGCTTTGGGCGCTTTCTGTATCGTTTCTACTCCCCTAGTAGGTGTCCTGGAGAAGAAACTAAGATCCGCGCGTCTTACTAAGCCGCCATCTTCCAGGAAGTCATCTGTTTTATTCTTTTGGTTGCAATTGTAAATGGATTTTTTTTCTTGATTTCCCCTGGATTGTTCATTAATACTGTATAGAAACACTACCAATTTTTGTGTGCTGATCTTGTAACTGCCACTTTGCTGTACTCATTTACTAGCTCTAGTAGTTTTGCTGTGAACTTTTCAGGGTTTTTGACATATAGAATCATATCATCTGCAAACAGAGAGAGTTTTACTTCTTCCTTCCCAATTTGGATGTCCTGTATTTCTTTTTCTTATTTAATTGCTCTGGCTAGAACTTCCAACACAATGTTGAATAACAGAGGTGATGGTGGACATCCTTGATGTGTTCCTGATGCTAGGGGGAAGATTTTCAGTTTTCCTCATTGAGGATGATGTTAGTTGTGGGTTTTTCATATATTCTCTTTCTCATGTTGAGGAAGTTCCCTTCTATTCCTATCTTTTGAAGGAATCCTTTTCAATAAGAAAGGATGTTGAATTTTGTGAAATGCCTTTTCTGCATCAATTGAGATGGTCATTTGGTTTTTCTGCTTTGATTTGTTGATATGCTGTATTATATTAATTGATTTTCTTATGTTGAACCATATTTGCATATCTGGGATGAATCCTACTTTGTCATGGTGTACATTTTTTTAGTGTGCTGTTGGATTCAATTTGCAAGAATTTTGTTGAGGATTTTTGCATCTATACTTATTAGAGAGATTGGTCTGTAGTTTTCTTTTCTTGTAATATCTTTGACTGGCTTTGGTATGAGGGTGATGTTGACCTCGTAGAATGAGTTAGGTTGTAGGAGCAAGGGTTAAAACAAGACCTGCAGAACTTGTTGAGAACAGCTGGTATCAGAGTGGTGGCAGTGGTAATCTGTGGAGGTTGTTATTTGCTTAATGGAGAACAGTCTGGGAGAGAAAGAATGTTTGTTTTGTCTTAGCCCCAGGTTCTTTGCGGTCATCTTAAGTATGCAGTCTGTATTCTTGCCAGGTGCATGTGTACTCTTTGTCACATGAACCCTACACTATATAAGCAGGAAGTAGTTAAGAATAAAGTGGTCCATTGTCACTGACCTTCAGACCTCCTGATCCCATCTTTCTTGCTTGTCATTCCTTAATATCCTTCACACTCCACTCCAACGTGGAAGCAACAGTTGGCACCCAACATAGGAGATGAAGAAGAAAATGACTCCAAAACAATATTAAGAAACCAAGGAAAAGTCTCCATTAGAGGGACATGTGTCCAGCTGATAAAAGAGGACTCGAGTCATATTGGTAAAGTAGGCCATCATGGTAATGGGTAATCATAATAGGCAGCTGGAAGAGTATGTTTGTATGTTTGTTTGTTAAAAAACATTGCTAGGGTGCCATTACAAAAACAAGGCTTTGATAAAGTTCAAGAGTTATTTGTATTTTGAAGAAAAAGACTTTGTGGATAGAGCAGAGAAGAGCTTAAAGCAGAACCCTATAGTGAGATGGGAGACATTGAGAAGACATTGAGAGAAAAGGAGTGAAGAAACCTCTGACCTGAAAATAGTTTTCCATAATAATACAATGAGGCCACACTTGGCAATAACAGAAGGGAGTTTAGGAAAAATAAAGAAACAAGGTTCTTGCTGTTAGGATGAAAATAGTAAAGGGAAATAGTTAATAACATAAGGATGACACAGCCAGGAAATATAGCCAGGGAAAAGGTAACTCTTGTTGGGAAAAAGAGGCTTAAAAAGTTTCTTCAAAAAAAGGAGATTTTTCTCAAAAGATGAGATAGAAAGGTTGAGGGAATATTGGAGTAATTAAAGGAAAGAAAGGACAAACAAAATGAGGATATGGAGACTATGCTAGAAGATCCAAATAAATCTTCAAAATAGAAATACAGAAGTGTGAACCTGAGGCAGAGGAAAAGGACAGTAAATAAATAACTTAAGCATGTATCATTCCAAGTTACCAGTGGAAAATTAGACTATTTGTTATAAATATATTGTATGGAATAATGGAGTTTAGAACTGCTTGGTATACATAGCACAGGAATTGAGAAAACAAATAAATCTGAAGACCAAAAAATAGGTCATGTAAAAGTACTTTAAAAATCTAAAATATTACAAAATATATTGTTGTTACACAAGCTGTATACTATTGGGATACATAATTACAAAAATTTCACCTCAATGTTGGCTGCAAATAGCTCCAGAAAAGAGTAAAAAAATTGAGCCTTACCTATACTTAGGAATGCAAATAGCTGCCAATAAAATAATTCCTCAAAAAATACAATTAAGATAGGATAATTTACAAACTTTAAGTGATCTTTAAGAACCATTAGGAGATATTAACTAGATTAGACCCACTTTAGGGATTCCTAATTATATGTTACAGAATCTGTTTGATATTTTATAAGGAGATTCTGATTTATTAAGCAAAAGGCAGTTAATAGTTGCAGCTTAACAAGAAGTACAATTAATTGAACAATGCATTCAAGAAGGGCAGCTTGTTCAAATAGATCTAGAACAGCCTATTGATTTTATTATTTTCTTTACCTTGCAATTTCCCACAGGTCTATTGTGACAAGATGGTGTTTTAGATTGGATTTTCTTTACCAAAAAATCAACAAAGATGTTTAAATATTTATCTGCAAAAAAATCACTTCTTTAATAGCCAAAGGTAGCCAAAGATATTATCAATTAAGAGGACATGATCCAATCACATAGTATGTGATCTTACAAAGGAAGACGTTCAAAGTCTATTTCTCCTCAATAACTCTTCGCAAATAGCATTAAGTGATTTTAAAGGACAAATTGGTAATCATTTGCCTATGTCAAAACTATTATAATTTCCCAAAAGAACACAATGGATTTTGCCTAAAATAGTTTGGGTTTCCCCGCTGGAGGGAGCCATTACCATCTTAACTGATGGTAGTAGTAATGGGCAGGCTGCACAATTACTAGGGGAAAACAAAAGATGGAAAATGTCTTATATCTTAGCACAGCACACTGAATTAACAGCTATAATTCAAGTATTACAAATTTTTTCACAATCTCTTAATATTGTTTCTGATTCTGAATATGTCTGCCAAACACTCACTCACATTGAGACAGCCTCTTTGTTTGAAGGAGATTAATTATCCTGAAGTTTTTACATTTACAAATATTAGTCAGAAGTTGAATTAATCACCTTTTCATATAAGAGCTCATACTACTCTTCCAGATCTTTTGTCATTACAAAATCAGCAAGCAGATACTCTTGTGGGGATAATTCAGGATTCCATGACATTTCACAAATTAAATCCTATTAATAGCAAAGGGCTGCACACTCCCACTTGCATCAGGGGTTAATACTTGAGGTCAAAAGGCAAATGAATTGTGGCAAATGGATGTAATTCATATTTCACATTTTAATAGATTGCACTATGTACATGTTGTCATGGACACCTTTTTCATTTCATCTGGGCAGATCCAATTTTACCACATATCTGAATACTGGTTTAGGATTCCCAGGTCCAGAGGATTCAAGTCTTCCAAAAGTACTTAAGAAAGAGGGAAGAATGGTGTCAAATTTAACTCTTCCATTTTTAGAAAGACCCATATGCACAGGTAATGGTTTAAGTTAAAGAATGATTCTCACAATTACCTATATTTAGACTGTACAGAATCAAACAATACTTGCCTATTAGAATAAATGGCAGTTGTGTCATATGGATCAAGCAGTTATCATAATTAATGATTCTTACAGAATTGTAAGAGATGTGGCCCCTGTGCTGCCCCTCTCTAACTCGGAGATAACTGAGACTATATGGACAGGCAAGCTAAATCAAAGTTTAATACACAGATAATGATTTGTGCCAAATCTATGGGATGGTAAATACAACATTAGTCAGAGAAATTTATGGAGAGTTTTCCTGGGATTTGCAAGAATTATTCTCTATTCACTTGTCTCTAAGAATTTATGCTACAGGAAATAAAATGCTTAAAGCAGCAAGGAGAAGAAGAGGTATTTGCCTGCCAGGGCAGATGTCAAGACCTTGGCGATCCTCTCCAGAAACACGAATTCTAACCCATTTGGCAAAAGAATATCTAAAAAGGACTAAGAAACCAACTGGACTCACTGCAGCTGTCACTGAAATAATTGGAATTATCATTGTGGCTGTGGTCTCTGGAACTGGATTACATGAAAGTATACAGATGCAGCATTAGGTTAGAGAATGGCATAAAAATGCTAGGGAGCTGTGGCATAGTCAATCTCATATTGATGAAAAAATTAACAATAGATTAAATGACATAGAAACAGCATTGGTTCATATTGAAGATCAAATGTATAAATTACATCACTTTTTGACTACTATAGGCTTAGGTTTGGGGCTCTTTATACCGTTTCTCTTCCTTCTCAGCTGTGTTAAATAACAAATGTTCAAAATAGCAAGCCAAGCCACTAGTAAAGCCATGCTAACAGTATGATCCTGGTAAAAACCTTTGGCCCCCTCCCAAATCAAAGCCAGAGAGCTTGACTGGTAGCCAATGACAGGTAAGACCCTTCCTTCAGAGCTTAAGGGCAACCTAAGACAGCACAGTCACCTTGGCTAATAAAATAAAAAAGGCAGAAATGTAGGAGCAAGGGTTAAAACAACACTTGCAGAATGTGTTGAGAGTGGCAGTGGTAGTAATCTGTGGAGATAGTTATTTGCTTAATGGAGAACATCCTAGGAGAGAGAGAAAATGTTTGTCTTGTCTTAGCCACAGGTTCTTTGTGGTCATCTTAAGTAAGCACTGTTGTATTCTCACCAGGTGCATGCATACTCTTTGTCACATGAACCCTACAGTATATAAGCAGGAACAAGTTAAGAATAAAATGGTCTGTTGTTACTGAGCTCCAGGCCCCCTGATCCCATCTTTCTCACTCATCATTCCTTAATATCCTTCATGCTCCTCTCCAACGTGGAAGCAATACCATTTTGCCTTTTGGATTTTATATGTCATATCTAATTTTTCTTCCTTTTACCTCTACTGATAGTCTTCATCTCTATACTCTTCTCCATACCTCTCTTTTCTGTCTTTTCTTATCTGTCTCTAGTACTCCCTTTAGTATTTCTTGCAGAGCTGGTCTCTTGGTTACAAATTCTCTCAGTGATTTTTTTGTCTGAAAATGTTTTAATTTTCCCCTCACTTTTGAAGGACAATTTTGCTGGATATAGAATTCTTGGTTGGTAATTTTTCTCTTTTAGTAGTTTGAATATATCATCCCACTGTCTTCTTTCCTCAACTGTTTCTGCTGAGAAATCTATGAATAGTCTTACTGTGCTTCCCTTGTATGTGATGGGTGATTTTTCTCTTGCTGCTTTCAAGATTCTCTCTTTCTCTTTGACATCTGACATTCTGATTAGTAAGTGTATTGAGGTACATGAATTTGGATCTATTCTATTTGGGGTATGCCAAAATTCTTGGATCTGTAATTTTAAGTCTTTCATAAGAGGAGGGAGATTTTCAGTGATGATTTCTTCCTTTAGTTTTTCTTCTACTTTTCCCTTCTCTTCTCCTCTGGGACACCCACAATACATATATTCACTTGTTTCATGTTATCATTCAATTCTCTGAGTCCCTGCTCATATTTTTCCTCTCTTTTCCCTATATCTTCTTTTGCTTGTCAGATTTCAGATGTCCCATCCTCCAGTTCACTAATCCTATCTTCTGTCTCTTGAAATATGACATTGTAGGTTTCTATTTTTTTTAATCTCTTCTACTTTTCCTTTCATTCCCATAAGTTCAGTGGTTTGTTTTTTTGAGACCATTTCTTTTTGTTCATTCCTTGCCTTCTTTATATCATCTCTCAATTCATTGATTTGATTTTTGATGAGGTTTTCTATGTCTATTTGAACATTCTGAATTAATTGTTTCAACTCCTGTATCTCATTTGAATTGTTGGTTTGATTCTTTGACTGGGCCATTTCTTCAATTTTTCTAGTATGATTCATTATTTTTTGCTGGCATCTAGGCATTTAATTACCTCACTTAGGTTATTTTGGAGATTGTTTTCACCGCTTTTTTCCCTACAATTCTCTTGCTGGATGTCTTTGTTGTCTATCTGTTCTGTGCATTCAGTTCAGCTTATTCTGGACCTTTAGCTTAGGTTTTGTTTAATAAATCAGAATTTTTCAGTTCTTGTTTTTTTGTTTCTTGACCTGCCTGTATGGAGCTCTCCCCCACCCCTTAGGAGGGTCTAGCTATGTATCATGGACCCCAGTCAGATTTTACCAGACCAAACTGGCCTCCTCTCAGGAGGAAAGATTCACCCGCATGAGTTTTCCCTGAAGGTGAGTCCCAGCAGATTAAAAAGCTTTCCTTTTAATGAAGTCTGTGGACTTTGCATTTTTTCCTTCCCAGTATGTGGTGCTTTTCTGACTGCAGGTCCCACCAGTGTAAGGTGATGTATCTTCAACTCCAACAGACTCTCCCTGCTGGGGGCATGGTGGAGACAGAGGAGAGGTTGTAGGCTGGCTTTAATAGCTTCACTTTTCCAGACCATGGGGTCTGAATTCCTTGAGTGTGGGATTCCATTCCTGGGCCCCACTGCTCCCATGGGGAAGGCACAGGCTCCAGACAAGCTCTCAAACAAGTTCAACTCTGCCTATGCCTGGGGCAGTGGAGCCAGAGAAGCCTTGCAGCTGTATCCAAAGAATAATCACTCTGTAGAAACACGGTCACAAAAGAGAAAAAGAATAATCACTTTCAGAACAGGACCCTGTTCCTCAAGTTTGCCAATCAGGAGCTTAAGTTGGTACGCTGCTCTGTGTATCTCCAGGTCCTATGTGTCCCCTCTTTTCCTGCAGGGCCCAGACCTTTTCAGATGCAGGAAAACCTCTGGGGTTTTTTTCTTTTTTCTTTTTTCTGTCATCCCTGCTCCCTCTGCCCTGGGGCAAAACCCAGTGACCCACACTGTTACTTGAGGTTCAGCAGAGCTGGGGACCTGTTTTTAGTAGTTGGAATTTGTTAATTAATCCCATAATTAGAGTTCTGTTGTGCTCAGCCCCTGCTGTTAGTAAAGTCCCTTTCCTTTCCCCTCTGGGAGGCAGTCTGTGGGGGTGGGGCACCAGATGCTATGGCTTGAGGAACTCACCATTCTGGGGTGGCTCACAGTCAGTTCAGCTGGTCCAGACTGGGGTACGCCATGTGTCAACACTGATGTGGCCCCAGCAGTTGTTCTGCACTGTTACTGGCTATTTACTAACTGCTCTGGAGGATGAACTAAATCTCACACATCACTAAGTTGCCATCTTGGCTCTGTCTCCCCCTTCCCTTTCTATATCATCTGGAGACAAAGGATATTCAGGGCTCAGACAAGCTCTCAGAAAGCTCTTTTACTGAGCTTGCCACCAATAAAATCTTGTCCACTTCTCAGAAGCTCTGGTGATTTCTTGGGTGGTATTTGTAGCTTTTCCCCTATGCCACTATGACCAAAAGTCTGTCCTCACAAATCTAGGGTATTCAAGGTTTTTATGGATTCTAAGATGGGGAGAAGAAGTCATTACAATTTCAATAGCAAATATAGTAGAATGGAAGAGAGGCAGAATTATCACTTCAAAAGTAGTTATAGCTAGAAAAAATTACAAATGTCAAGGACAGAAAAAAAATGACAAATGCACAAGATGATCATTCTCAGGTTTCATGGCATCTATATCACAGTTCAGAGATTTCAGCTATTTCCCCTCTCTCTACTCTAATACATTAGAAAGAAAACAAAGAGAATAATTATTTAATAATTCAGAATTTGTAACCATCTCTTAAAGCCTGACTTCTTGGTTACGCCATCACAGATAATATTTTAGATCTGGGAATGCTGGGATTCACTTTGCCTGAATACACATCTGACCTCCTTGTCTAATTCAAACACTAAATGTTTTGAATTTAGCAGTCGATGGAGTTTTTGTTACTCAGGGGAAAATGAAGCAAAACTTCGTGTGAATAAAGAAGACACAAAACAAAATAAGTCTTCAAAACACTCAGCATGAGGAAGTTTTAAAAGGTGACTGGAATCAACCGATGGGGAACATCTGAGAGAGCTATGGATTCTTTGAGGAAGAAAAGGAAATATCTTCAGATACAGTACAGCGGTGAACTCATGGCTATATATTTAGATTGGATTGTACCATGTGTGAATAAGACTATTTAGAAATGATCAGAGAGAACAAAGACTAGAGAAAATGCTGAGAAAGAGATATCCTATTCACTGTCAGTTGGGAAATGAGAGGTGCAGCCACTTGGAGGGCAGTGTGGTGGTTCCACAGGAGGCTAGGGGTGTGGTTGCCATATGATCCTGGAACCCTATTGTTCAGTATACATATGGATGAACTGAGTGTGGGGACACAAATGAACTTTTTCACACTGGTGTTTCTGGTGGCATTTGGGATCCACAATGAGGTGGTCTAAGGGTATAATGACTGATGACTGGAAGGGGGAATAATGGCGTATACATACAATGGACCAGAGTGGCAGCAAGAGGGAATGAAATTGCAAGGCATGCAACTAGATAAATGAAACTTAAGAGCAGAATGTTGAGTGAAATGTCAGGAAGGAAAAGAGAAATATTATCACACCACAATCAGAATTTTTTTTAAAAAGTAGGTTTTCATTTCATTTAGATTAATTAGATCAGTTCATGCAAGATGGTGAGGGAAAGGGCTGCAGGACAGCTCAAACTGATCTTGCAATAGGGAAGGAGAGAGGCTCTGATTTAAGCCTAGAATTGGCACCAAACAGGTAGAAATAAACTTAAATAAGTAACAGCCAGGGTCACTGAAATGTAAAACATAATCAAAAGTGTAAACCTTAGGCAGGAAATTTGAACTAACTACATTATCTACATAGGCTGTAACCTCTGGAATATCCAATCAGTAGAGAAACAGGGGAGGGACCTGTGTGTTAGGTTTAGGGAATATGTGCTGCTGCTTTCAGTTGCTTGGGCATCAGCCAAAGAATGGCTGCATCCATTCTTGCAAGATTGTTAATAAATTCTTTTCTTTTCCACAGTTGGGTGAGTGTTTATTCTCTTTCAGTTATGGCTTTCTTTCTAATAATTTTGGGGGCTTTTTTGGATCTGAGGCTTCAGAGGAAGGCCCCCAGGGAGGATGCAAGGAAGGTCCACCCCACTGACTGAGTGGTCTCAGACTCTGTCATGGGGACCCACTTGTGACACTCAGAAAGATCTGAAACTGGATGCTTGGGGCCACCAATTGTGAATGATAAAAGTAGAAGGGAAAATCTGCATCACAGTGACCAGAAAACCCTGTGCATTGACCAAGGTAAGAAAAAGAGTGTTAATTATTGCCTTGGTGATCAGGGGGAATTCTGATGAGCCTCGGATTAAGCATGTGCAGAGTCACAATCCATATTTTCCTTCTCCCATGATGAAAGAGCTTGAATCAGATCAAGTGAAATGGTGCCAGGGAGAAAGAAAACCAGGCAAGACTGAGAATGGGTAATAGAGGCTGTCATTCCAGCTGGGGAAAAAGAGAGAGGGTACCTTTAAAGTACTATTCCCCTGGATAGTTCATGTGGAGAATGTTGGTACATTGAACCAACAGTGATTGTACCAAGGGAAAGGAAAATGTACATTTGGACAAAAGAAAACAATGTGTTGCCTGATGTATTCTGGCTGAAATAAGGGTCAGATGAAGACTGACTTTCTTCCAACCTCAGGCTTTATGCTAATGAAAAGAACCCTTTCTCCAAGGAGGAGTCTGTTATGCCATGTGTTGACTGAAGGGAATAGGGACCCCTTTGTATCCTGTAAAGGGCAAAACCTCAGAGCAAGAGGCTCAATATTTAAAACCTAAAGCCTGAGATCCTTCATTGAGACTTCCCCCACCCTGTGCTCTTCCCCTTGTGCAGGGACGTTGGACCCTGAAGGCCCAGTGGAACTACACTATTTCCCCACCTCACACCCAGAGAGATAGAGGGGCAGCCAAGGCCAACTATTACACCTGTGACAACCCAACAACAATTGAGGAAGAAGCTGGAAAAGTGTAAGAAAGATATGCAGGATTTTCCATTTCCAGGGGTGCCTGAGGAAAATAGCTTGAAAGAATATAGACATTTTGAGTCCCTATTTCCTCCAAGAGAATTACCAATTGGACCAGGGGAAATCATTTATTATTTTGTGTGAACTTACATCTTTTCTGAATATTCTCTTTATGGGAGAAGAAATGGAATTCTTAGCTTTCACAGCTCCCTGAAGAGGGAAGATATGAAAGAATGGGACAGGCAGCAACTACCCAGAGAAGAGGAAATGGCAACAGAGCAGAAATCCCTCAATATAGAAGCCAATTGGAATAATAATGATTTAGAAGACAGGGCACAAATGAGGAATGTTAAAGACCACACTACACAGAGGATAAAATTGGCATACCCAAATCTCAGAATTTAAATAAAGCCTCTGAGATGGCTCAAAAGAAAAAAAAAGTTTAAATCATCCTATAATTTTTAATCCTTAAAAGGGACTTAAAGAAGCTAGCCAGAGTTACTGATATTCTTGTAATTTTCTAGTATTGTCTCTTTGGTTCAATAGAACTATTTCAAAGTGATATGTGACCAATTGATGCAAAGACGGGTTTCTCTATAACAGATTCCTTTGCCAAATGCAGGATTAGCAGATTGCTACTGGTAAGAGTGAAGCAAATGGGTGGATAAAATTATCTTGATGTGGGAGTATTTTCCTGTAGGGCATCAGTCTTGATGAAAGTGTCAATGCAGAATTGGACTCCTAGGAGGGTTATGCTGTCTCATAACAGTACCTGCCAACTACTTCTGGTCAATAACATTGACTTTATTTGAGGTGGCAGAAGAGATGCATGCTTTGTAGTCTATTTGGGCAAGTAGCTGAACCAAGGAGAGGTTGGATGATTAAAACAGACAGAAGAGATTCTTGGTTGAAGACCAAAAACCTTAAATAATCTCTTCAACATTGAGCCACATACTTTATGCATCTTTTCCAGAAAAAACCCTGTTGGGTATTATATTTTTGAGGAATGAACTTAAACAAGACTCCCTCTGCTTACTTGCATAGGTTGAGGGATCAGGTGAGGAAATACTCAGGGATGGACCCTGATAGCCCTGTGGCCCAAGAATGTAAATAGTCCTTGGCTCAACATTCAGAAAAAGATCCAGAAAATAGACGGGTGGATGAATAAGCCACTAGGAGAGTTACTGAATCTCAAAAAGTGTTTGTGAGAAGGGAAGAGGAAAGCAGAAGCCACTAGCTAATGTCATGTTGAGCAGGGTCAAACACATGGTCAAGAAGGGATTTTAGATAAAGCAGGGAGGAGACAGACACAGTCAAGATAGAGAAAAACTATGGGCCGAAGGATTAAAGGAATGAGAAGGGCACAGGACTCAGCAGGGTATTAGCAGTCTCAGAAACCCGGCCATTTCAAAAGGGAGTGCCCAAGTTTAAACAAAGAAGACCAGGTAATACCCCTGATGAATTATGAGGACCAGGGAGATCAGAGCCTCCTTCATTTCAAAGGCCAACTGGGAACCTTTGGCAAATCTAAAGGTGGGCCCATGTCCTAAGGAGATATTACATTTTTGATGGACACAGGGGCCACACAATCTTCTGTGACCCATATCCCAAAGGGGATCAAATTTTCTAGTAGCTACCTCAGTCTTGGGGGTAAAAGGGCCCCCAAATGGGGACTTTCGATATAAAGTCCCTGTTTTCAAACCTACTGATATCTGTTGGGAAGATATCCAAATCATAAGCCCCCTGCTGTACTTTACAGAGACTGGGAATAACTTATCTGGAAGGGACCTGATAGTATCCATGTGAATGGCTGATGGGCACAATCCAAGACTACTGCATAGAAAGCAGTAGTTGCAGTCATTAGAGAGTTGCAGGATCTGTACAAAGAGAACCACTGCCACTCAGGACTCAGAGGGGAAGAAAAGGGACAGTGTGAAGGTAAAACACTTCAGAGGCAGAACTGTGGAGGCTGAAGTTTAAAGTCAGGAGGCCTCAGGTCAAGATAGCATGCCACACAAAAACTTGGAGAGGGTGAGTTTTGCCCCAAATGAAGAAGGTAGGCCTTCCATCTCATGGTGGAGGAATGGTGTCACCCCAGCCCTTGGAGAGAGTTGAGCATATTCCTGGGAGATTGGGGGACATTGGCTGACATCACACAGTGGGGTTGAGCATGTGCCCCAGTATGACAGAGGCCCCAATGCTTGGAGAGGGTGAAGCCAAGAGGGGTTCTGAGTGTTCCCCAGGTTGCATTCAGAGAGTCGGGCTTCTATGTGGGCTCTTGAAAGGGGTGGGAGTGCCACGTTCTAAAGCTCCAAAGATAAATGACTCTCAGACTTTGAAATCTAATGAAGTTTGCCCTGCAGGTTTTCACAACTGCTTGGGTCCAGTGACCCCTACATCATTTCCAATTTCTCCCTATGGAATTGGGGGTGTTTACGCTGTGCCTGTCCTTCCTTTTTATGCTCGCAGCAAATAACTTTTTCTGAGTTTCACAGGTCCAGGGCCAATGGAGATTTTTGTTTTAGAACCATCATATACTATATGCAAAGTCAGCAAAGGGTCTCTTCCTTAAGAATTACGTACTGGCTTTGTCCCCTACTCTGTCATCCCTCAGGCACTGTAGCTTGATGGCCCAGACCTACCTCTTGAATATGCTGCCCATCAACATCAACCCAGGAGTTGAATCCTCATCAAATTGCAGAAGAGTCCAAATTCCATCTGGTCTAGGAAGGACCCTATCAAATTCTATTGACAACTTGAAAAGGTTGGACTCACCACACTCAAGCAAAAGGACCAGTACCTGAGCAGGATAAGAAGAACCCAAAAATGCAGTCCAATTCCTAGGAAATAAATCCAACTTAAGACCCTTTAAAAATTATGATAAACAGACAATAGTTGGGGGGTGCTGGCAGCTGCACTCGCACTCAACCTGTGCTCTTGTGATGTGTAGGGGCTGTGAGAGCCATCTGGGCACCTGCACCATGCTGTCCAAGCAGTGTGCAGCAGGAGCAGGAAGCTGGTACCAGTCTTGGGAATTTGGGGTGCCAGGCAAAAGTGTAGCCACCCCAACTTGCCATGTGATTATGTAGCCCTGGAGATCCACATCAATGCACAGATCTTGCAGTTGCACCACAGCAAACACCACACCACACACATTAATAACTTGAATGTTACTGAAGAGGAGTGTTAAGAGGCACTGCCAAAGGGTGACGTTACATCTCAGGTAGTTCTTCAGTCTGCACTGAAGTTCACTGGTCGAGGCAGTATCAATTTCCATTTTGACCATTTTCTGGACAAACCTGAGCTCTAGTGGTGGTGGAGGGCCCAAAGGGGACTTACTGGAAGTCATCAAACATGACTTTGGTTCCTTTGATAAATTTAAGGAAAAGTTGTCACCTGTATTTGTTAGTGTTCAAGGTTCAGCTTGGGGTTGGCTTGGCTTCAATAAGGAACAGGGAAACTTAGACATTGCTACTAGTTCTAATCAGGATCCATGGCATGGAACAGCAGGTCTTACTCCATTGGTGGGAACTGATGTGTGGGAGCATGGTTATTACCTTCAGTACAAAAATGTCAGACCTATTATCTAAAAGCTATTTGGATTGTAACCAATTGGGAGAATCGAACTGGAGATATATGACTTGCAAGAAATGAAATATTAACTATTACACTGAGTAGTTATTTATGAGCATTTTTGTAACTGTAGAATCTGTAGCATAGTAATACAGCTATCTATTGTAACATTTCTAAATATTGCTTATTGAGATATTTCACAGACAGAATTCAGTGATGTAATTTCACATTTTAAAAGCTTAGGCAACTGTTAGGTTTTACTGAGTGCTTTGATTTAGTCTTTTGGTGAATGCTTTTTTTTTTAAGAGCTAAAATAGCCTAGGAGGTTATAATTGCATCATAAAAGCCACAAAAATGTCCCATCCCTATACCCTGGGAACCTGTAGGTAAACTTTTATAATTCTGTTTTATTGCATAACTGGAAGTCTAGTTATTTAACTGTAAAACCCAGTGGAAATACTCAACTTGCAATTGAAAAATGTTTTTTTTTGTCAAGTAAACCTCTATATAGTATCCTTTCTGATAGATCTCACGCAGTGGTTTCCAATTATTGATAGTCACTGTTGATGCCATTTTATCAATTTTAAAAAACATAATCTGATTGTTAATTGAGAACTGCCTTCTTATGAGGAAGTAGTTATACATTTAAATTTGTCTGAAGAAAGAAGTATACAGACATAACTGTGAAATTTTGTCTTCAAACATAGATAAAGAAATTTATATATATATAGTATATAAGTGTCAAAATGGACAAATTAAGGCCTAATTTTTGTAATCAATGACAGGAATTAAACCATAGTTTATCTGGGTTGCTCAGTGTCCCCCACTCCCCTATGATATTATTTTGATCCTGTTCATGAGCACCCTGTTCAATGGAACTGGGCAGCTTGTCAAAGACAACTTTCCCAAGTACAAGCAAATTGATCTTGGGACAAGGCTAGCTGTTGTGTCCCCATCAGGAATGGAAATTATTTTCCTTCATTTTAAATTACAGCCACAATAAAAATCACATTGCTTTGTTTTTTTCAACAAAGGAAAAAATGTGCCCATAACACTGTGAGACAGCATGTCAAATCATGTTCCCGTGTAGGTTTTGAAAATAGAGCTGATGATTGTTTCAAAGTAGCAGGGATACTTTTTGTATTTGGTTTCATGTCATGCATTTTTCCATGTTGTTTAATCATTGTTCCAGTGATTTTAAATCTCTGTATATTTTATCAAATGGACATTTTGTAATCTGTTTTAGAGCTCTATTACTGGATAGATCTCAATTACCATTTATTGCCAAAAATGCTTTCGTGAGCAACTCTGTGCACACAGGCTTTTCCTTCAATTGGAGTACTCCCTATGTGTTTTTCCATGTAGGATTTCTCTTAAATCTATTTAGTAACAGGATGTCTTCCAATTTACTTTTCTATTTTTTCATTTATGTCCCAAATTTTATTTTCCTCTTTTTTTTTATGGGAAAATGGTGTAACAGTAGTTTCAATACTGGACTGAACTTTTTAAAAACTTTAAATTCAAGGTAACTTTCTCTTAGAATTCAAATAGGAAAGTAAGGTTTTTGAATTGTCAAAAGTGCAGATGAGAGTACTGGTAACTATATGTTTGTGTGTGTGATTATAGGTTGAAAAACTCTGGAGAGTCCAATGTTCATCCTTTATATACCACAGTAAAGTGACTTTCATGAAGATTCAGATGGGTATCATCTGCTTACTGTTTGCCTATCTAAGCAAGGCAGGGAACTCTGTCTAAACAGACTATCTAGAAAACTAGGACCTTTTTCTAGAAAGATGGGCTTCTGAATACAAGTAGTCTGTTAGACTGTGGTTTCCATCCACTAACCTAACATATATGCAGGCACTACTGGTTTATATAAAGCTTTTTGACTCCTACTTA
Source organism: Tamandua tetradactyla (assembly GCF_023851605.1). NCBI lineage: Eukaryota > Metazoa > Chordata > Mammalia > Pilosa > Myrmecophagidae > Tamandua > Tamandua tetradactyla. The sequence goes on from NC_135354.1 coordinate 11,869,735, forward strand.
TGTTTAAGAGTCTAAAAAAATTCAATGTTGAAATTTCCTTAGGGCTCTGTTTTTGCTTTGGCTTCATATTGAGAGAATGGAGGAGAAAATGGGAGACAGAATATTTAAGTAAGATATTTATTTTTTCCTCCATGTCAAACAGATTTTAGGAGACTAAGATAATACTTTCAAACACTCAGCAGAAACTGAGACTTTCACATTCTGTTTAGCCCTGTTTTCATAATAGAAAAGGAACAGAAGAAAATAAAGTTGCAGCTTCTTCCATAAAGGAAAAGTGCTCCTTCTCCACTAGGGGTTTTTGTGACCACAAGTAGAGAAGCAGTGCCTGCTGTACTCCTGGATGTGCTCACAATACCTTAGAATGATCAGCATAGTTTTTGAAATAGCCTCTGTTGCTTGATTACTGTGTAATAAATTTTGATGCTGAGAGATTGCAAATTTTATTGCAAATGAAAATACTCAAATTCTTGGCCTTGAAAATGAGCTTTGAATTTCCTTGAGCACCTTTTAATAACATCAAAACTATAAATTTTTAAGTGAGATTCTTGTGTATTGTGATTTATAACTAAAATTAGGGAAATATGCTTTATTTTGTTTTTATTTCAGGGTGAAGTTGCTGTTTGAAGAGCTCTTCAGAGAATGTTTTATCAATTACTGTTTCATTTATTAGTCATGCCCTAATGACACAGCAAGCTCATGTCCTGTCTCTAAGACATGCATCAAACCTAGTACACTAAAAATCCTATGAGCCCCTGTATAATTTTTGTGCAATTAGTTATTAGCAAAACAGTTATTTTCCTGTGATAATGATGCAGTTTTGAGTGCCAATAAAAAGATTATTAATCTTAAAAAAAAACAACAAAAAACAGACAGTAATTGGGAGAGTAGAAGGGGTTTTGGAATTTGGGATTTGGATTCTGAACTTTAACCTACAGAGTTAATAGTGACCCTGGCCAAAAGAGAATCTTACCCAAGAAAGACAAATGAGGATTGGAGGGCTAAATTAAAAATGAAAACAATTATACTAGTCATAATGTTCAAATTGGGGATGGAACAAGCCCTGTCATATTGTGGTGAGTGTTAACTGAAGGTGTAAAGTCCACACACTACAATTTGATGAAAGGCAAACTCAGCAAACTCACCAGGAAGGAGGTGGGTCTAAAGAGATCAGGCAAAGGCTTTATTTCAGGGAGAAACTGAGTCACCTGGGCAGCATTTCAAGAGGGAGAGAAACATGGCTGCCCTGAGGTCATGGGCAGATAGGGTTTTTAAGGGTTAGGGTTAGGATAAGGGTTAGGCCAGGTCTCTATTGTCTAGCTTACAGAAATAGGGGACTAAGTTTGAAGAAGGCTACTTTCCATTAGTAAAATTTAAAATTTAAACACTGCCTTAGGCACATAGGTTATAAATGCTGGAGGGTATATAATGAATAAGAGGAGTTTACACAAGAATGCATTTGCTGGAGAGTGGAGGCTGTGTAATGGGAGGTAATTCCAAGGGGGCAGCTTATGGAGGGTGAAGAAGACACCTGGTGGTAAGGTTTGGGGTGAGAGAGGCTTTCTGAAATATTTGCCAGGAGTAGGTTACATTCTGGAGGGAAGGGGCCCTGTCCTCCAGGCATAGCATTTGATGCTTGCCAAGTAGTAAACTGTGGAGACTTAATGAGTCAGTAGTAATTGAGTGGGGAAAATATGTACTTGTGTTCAGAACCGGTAGAGGGTGTTACAGTCAAGCCTCTCCTTGCCCCTCCTGGGATAATGTATAATGGACTACCCAGTTTCAAGGGTGGATTGTGAACATGGAGTTAATTTCACAGACCTAGGGCCCATTAAGGATAAATTAACCTTTTACAAAGGAAACCCTCCATCAGACTGCCAAGATCTTCAGTGCAACCCTGAATTGATGTCAATCAAAAAGGCAGACAAAATCAATGTCTCCACTCAAGATGAGAAATCCAATTTGGGCTCAAACAGATGCACCTCCTCTGATTGAATATATGGAATGGGGGTAGACATTACTGGGAGGGACCCTTTTGGAAGGTTTAGAATCCAAGTCCTCTCCCTAACAACACAATGCCCTCTCCAGTTAACTCTTCAATAGTGCCTAAGAACACCCAGCTGGAGGTTGGTTCCCCAATACACAATGATCCCAAAGTTCTCAGGGCAGATAGGAGAGAAAATTTAAAGCAAACCATAGAAACTGAGACAAGGTAAAAAGATACAATGTCTGGCTGGCATGGATTAAATATACAGTTCAGAGATTAGGCAAAAGTAACTGTTATGCTTACACAATAGGCCAACCCACTGCTCTTGTCATGCTCTTTCTGATGGGTATGGAGAAACATGAGGAGTTTGAATGCATGCTCTTCCTTTTTCCTAGTGACAGTTGTGTTACACTGTCCTCTTTTCCCTCCAGGGTGGAAAAGTCAAGTCTATACCAGCTTCTTGCCTCAGTCCAGGAAACCACTCTGCCTGTCCTCTAGACAGGAATAAGGGCTCCAGGAGCATGGGACCATGGCCTCATGTACCTAAGTGTGGAATGTGACTGAGGATAGTATGGCAATTTCTCCAGTTAACCATACCCTGAGCAGACATTTGGTGGTATTGTAGAAAGGGCATCCTCCAACCAGTATCATGTCAGAAGTGGAAGGGGACCTATGTTTTGGTCAAATTGGCCATCCCATTCACCCTGACATTTGCAAAGGAGGATTAAGTTCCAACCCAAGGAAAAAGAAAGCAAAGAAGCTTCCTTGGTTCCTTTGATGATTTAGATAACATAGGGTGCCACAGGGAATCCCAGATGAGTTTAAGACTAGGAATCAAGTAACTACAAGATTTGAGTCATCCTTAGTCTGGAGTGTATTTATTAACTAAATCAAAGATTCAGCTAAGGGAATATAACAGAACAGTTGGATGCTACTAGCTGAATGACATGGGAGAATAGGATGGCCCTAGACATGATGCTAGCTGAAAAGGGAGGCATTTGTGTTATGGTCAGGAGTAGATTTTCTCCATTTATCTCCAAAAATACAGCCCCAGATGGAACTGTCACCAAAGCTTTCCAAGGCCTCATGACCTTGTCTGAAGAATTGGTGGAAAATTCAGACCTTGAAAAACCCTCAGGGAATAGTTAGAAAGCTGGTTTGTGAAATGGAAAGGGTTCACTGTCCACACTAATTTCTTTGGCCATCATGGGTGTGGAATTCACAGCACCTGGGTGCTGCATTGTCCCATATGCCTGAGTTAGTTTAGAGAATCACTGAGGCTGCCTTGATCAAGGAAATGCTTATTCAGTACAGACAAAATGATTTCTACCCCCATAAAGAAGAAGATGCCTTTGACAAAGAGTGTGAAAAGGCACTTATCAAGTATGAAGACAGACTAAAATGTGAAAACTAAAAGAATTCAAGAAGAAAGAGGGGGGGATTTCTAAGAATAAAGTTAAATTTAGCTCTCACACAAGATGACACAGGAAAGGGCTACAGGACAGCTCAAACTTGTCTTGCAGGTAAGGAGGGAGAGAGCCTCTGATACAAGCCTAGAATTGTCACCAAACGACAATAGAAACAAGTTTCAATAAGTAAAGGCTGGGGACACTGAAATGTAAAGCAGAATCAAAGCAGGAACTTTCAGTGGGAAATTTGATTTAGTTAGATTCTCTGGACAGGCTGTAACCTCTGGAGTATCCAATCAGTGGAGAAAGGAAGGGAATGTTAGGCTTATGGAATATATACTACTGCTTTTGGTTGCTTGGGGTTCCAGCCACCATTTTTTGACTGTGTGCCCACCCTTTTTTAAAAATGGCTTTAATTACAGAGTTTACATAAAGAGTTAAAAATTATTTAAATATATTAATCTGCCAATTCCCTTTTATTCACATGAATAATTCAACAAATAGCAAGTCTATGTGCCACTTACAGAGACCATACTGCCTTGCTCAGGGGCGTAGATTATATTTCAGGGTTACCTGGCCTAGTTTTAATGATAGGTTCCACTTGAGTTATGAATGTAAGGTCTGCTGGTCTTTGGTTTCTAGGGTTTCAGTAACACTCTTCAGGTGAAAGGCGGCCACTCGGGCAGTGGTTAAGGCCACAGGGAGCCACTGGTATTGACACCGACGGTTCTTCAATTTCCATCAAAATGCAGTTGGTCTGGTGCTGTATCTCTGATTAGTTTGTTTGGAAGACCTTAGCAGGCACTTTTCAACCCTGGCCACATAGAATCACCTGGGGAGCTTTTCGAAAGTCATCAATACTTAGGGCGGTGCAATGGTGGCTCATTGGCAGAATTCTAGCTTTCTATGCCAGAGACACAGATTCAACTTCTGAGCCTGGCCATGCCAAAAAAAAATCACTAATGCTCAGAACCCATCCCAGACTACCTGAGACCAGATTGCTGTGGGTGTGAACCACTTGTGGGCGATTCTGAACACCACTGCCCAGCACATCCTGTGCCTTCTGGGACTTTACCACCATTTGATCGAGTATCTTGGACTTGCTCCTTCTGAAACTACATGGGGGTGAATATCCTCCCAAGTCAAGAATCAAGACAACTCATTTATTTCATTTTCCTTCCTTTGTTTTATTCTGTTTTGGACTTCTCATCACTTGGTGAACCTCTTTCATTGTATCATCAAGTCTGTAATGGGAGTTCTCTCTTTGATGTGAAAATCTCTTATTAGAACAGGAGTTTCTTCTTGCCAGATCTCCTCCCTTCAAATTCTCCTTAGAGATTATCCTAATTTCTGATTTGTTTCTGAGCTACCACTACCTCTGGAGACCTGCCCTCTTCATTTGGTCTGTCTTTCCATTTTGTGAAAGATGTGTTTCCCAAAATTGTGAGTTTTACAGATGCCTATAAAGAATCCTCTTCTCTCTTCTCCCCTTCACAGAACCTTGTACTTCTTACATGCATCTGACTGGTAATTCCATTCCTCATAAAACAGAGATGGGAACCTAGGCCCAGGTCAGTCAGCAGAAGGAACTCTCTTAGCCATAAGGCCTGATCCATGTGTGACTCAATTAAACATATTGAGACATGATGGGAGTTTGCTAGGGGCTTCTGTGAAAGCAAGGTGCCTGCTGGTGGGAGTGAGTCACAAGAAATAATATTCTTTCTCCATCTGGACATACTGATATTCAAAGTTAAGGCCTAGAATGACTGTAGTCATTTTTAAAAGAATTTTTATTAATACAACCAATCAACATACAATATGAATATTCCTGTTTTCATCACATAGTTGTATATTCATCATCATGGCCATTTCTTAGAATATTTGCATCAACACAGAATAAGAAATAAAAAGAAACCAGGAAAAAATTTGAACATACCATACCCCTCCCTTTCATTGATCACTAGCATTACAATCTATTACATTTATTTCAACATTTGTTCCCCTATTATTTATTTATTTTTTAATCTGTGTGTTTTACTCATCTGTCCATAAGGTAGCTAAAAGAGGCATCAGACACAAGGCTTTCACAAACACACAGTCACATTCTGAAAGCTATATCCTTATACAATCATCTTCAAGAAACATGGCTACTGGAACACAGCTCTACATTTTCAGGCACTTCCCCCCAGCATCTCCAAAATACTTCAACTAAAAAGGTGATATCTAAATAATCTATAGGAATAACCTCCATGATAATCTCTCAACACTGATTGGAATCTCTCAACCATTGACACTTTATTTTGTCTCATTTATCTCCTTCCTTTTTGGTCGAGAAGATTTTCTCAATCCCTTGATGTTGAGTCCCAGCTCATTCTAGGATTTCTGTCACATGTAGCCAGGAAGGTCCACACCCCTGGGAGTCATGTCCCATGTAGACAGGGGGAGGGCAGTGAGTTTGTTGTGCTGGTTGGAGAAGGAGGCCATATCCGAGCAACAAAAGAGGTTCTCTTGGGGGTGGGTCTTAGGCTGCACTGTAAGTAGGCTTAGCCTATCCTGTCTGGGGTTCAGTTTCATATGAACAAACCCCAAGATTGGGGGCTCAGCCTATTGCCTTGGTTGTCCCCACTGCTTGTTAGAATATCAAGAATCCTCCATTTGGGAGGTAGGCTTTTTCACCTTTCTCACCACTCCCCCAAGGGGACCTTGCAAATACTTTTTATTCACTGTTCAAATCCTTCTGGGATTTATTGAGGCATCACTCTGGACAAATCTACATAATCTCATGACCTACTTAAGATTCCATGTACTTATAGGGTCAATTAAGCTGCCCACATAAGTTCTATTAGGAAAGGCACTAGTCAAAACATTAATTTTGTGCCAAATAAATATTTTTATTATCTCACATAAGTTAAAATTTTAAAATATAAATTACCATCTATTTTTAACACCCTGCACTATTGACATTCCTTTGTTCTTCCTCATTCAAAACGTTCTAAAATTTCTACTCTTAGTCACTATCTTTATATACTCTAGGCGTTCCTAGATCATACCATCTCAGTCCTTATCATATGTCTTTCCATCTGATTTCATTTGTGACTCCAGGCCTTCATCCTCTATCATTCTCACATTCAGCTTCAGTCAGTGTTCTAACATTATTGTATTACAGTTAGGTAGTATTGTGCTATCCATTTTTACAATCAGTCCCGCTATACAGTCTGTATCCCTTCAGTTTCAATTACACAAGATTTACCCTATTCTGTCTCCTGATGACCTCTGTTCTTAACTGAAACTATCCAAGATTGTTCATAAATGTTAGTTCATATCAGTGAGACCATGCAGTATTTGTCCTTTTGTTTCTGGCTAACCTCACTCAGCATAATGTCCTTAAGGTCCATCCATGTTGTTACATACTTCATAAGATTATTCCATCTTATAGCTGCACAATATTCCATCATATGTATATACCCCAGCTTGTTCAGCCACTCAACTGTCGATGGACATTTGAGCTTTTTCCATCTCTTGGCAATTGTAAATAAAGCTGCTTTAAACATTACTGAGCAAAAGCCCATTTCTGTCCTTGCCCTCATGTCCTGGTATTGCTGGGTCATAAGGCAATTCTAGACTTCCTGGGGAATTTAGCTTCCTGGGGAACCTCCAAACTGCCTTCCATAGCAGTTGTACCATTTCACATTCCCATTGACAGTGGATAAGTGTGCCTCTCACTCCACATCCTCTCCAGCACTTACCATTTTCTGTTTTATGCAGGGTGTGAGATGATATATCTCATTGTGCCTTTGATTTGCATTTCCCTAATAGCCAGGGAAATTGAGCATCTCTTCCTGTGCCGTTTGGCCATCTGCATTTCCTCTTCCAAGAAGTGTCTGTTCAAGTCTTTTGCCCACTTTATAATTGGGTTGTTCATCTTCTTGTTGAGTTGAACAATCTCTTTCTGTATGCTAGATACTAGACCTTTATTTGATATATCATTTCCAACTATTGTCTCCCATTGTGGAAACTGTCATTGTACTTTATTGACAAAGTTCTTTGATGCACAAAAGAATGTAATTTTAAGGAGCTCCCAATTCTTTCTTTTTTTTCTTCAGTGCTCATGCTTTGGGTGTAAGGTCTAGGAAACTGTCTCCTATTACAAGATTTATAAGATATTTCCCTACATTTTCTTCAAACACTTTTATGGTCTAGAACTTCCAACACAATGTTGAATAACAATGGTGATAGTGGACATCCTTCTCTTGTTCCTGATGTTAAGGGGAAAGTTTTCATTTTTCTCCATTGAGGATGATGTTGACGAAGTTCCCTGTTCTTCCCATCCTTTGAAGTGTGTTCAACAGGAAAGGATGTTAAATTTTGTCAAATGCCTTTTCTGCATCAATTGAGAAGATCATGTGGTTTTTCTGATTAGATTTGTTACTATGATGTATTACATTAATTGATTTTCTATGTTGAACCAGCCTGGCTTACCTGCAATGAATCCTACTTGGTCATGGTGTATAATTCTTTTAATATGCTGCTGGATTTGATGTGCAAGAATTTTGTTGAGGATTTTTGCATCTATATTGTTAAGGGTGTGCTGTTGTTTTCTTTTTCTGTTATGTCTTTGTCTGGCTTTGGTATGAGCTTCTTAATGACTGATTCAATTTCTTTACTTGTGATTGGCTTGTTGACATTGTCTATTTCTTCTCGAGTCATTGTGGGTTGTTAATGACTTTCTAGGAAGTTACCCATTTCATCTATATTGTCGAGTTTATTAGCATAAAGTTCTTAATAGTATCCTCTCATTACTTCCTTTATTTCCGTGGGGTCAGTGGTTATGTCTCCTCTTCCATTTCTGATTTTAATTATGTGCATCCTCTCTCTTCTTTATGTCAACCTTGCTAAGGGTCCATCAGTCTTATGGATTTTCTCATAGAACGAGCTCTGGTTTTGTTGATTTTCTTGATTGTTTTCATGTTCACAATTTCATTTATTTCGGTTCTTATCTTCATTATTTCCTTCCTTTGCTTGCTTTGCAGTTTGCTTTTCTTTCTCTAGTTCTTCCAAGTGGACAGTTAATGCCTCAATTTTTGCTCTTTCTTTTTTTTTTGATATAGGCATTTATGGCAGTAAATTTCCCTCTTAGCACTGTCTTTGCTGCATCCCATAAATTTTGATTTTTTTTTCATTTTCATTTGCCTCGAGATGTTCACTGACTTCTCTTGTAATTTCTTTCTTAACCCACTGGTTGATTAAGAGTGTGTTGTTGACTTCTCCCCTCTCTTTCTCTGCCGGCCCGCCACGCGGTGCCCATGCCCCGCAGCAGCTGACCCGCCCGCCCTCCTTCTCCCCTCTCTTTCTCTGCCGGCCCAGCGCAGCGCCCACGCCCCACAGCAGCCGACCCGCCCGCCCTCCTTCTCTCCTCTTTTCCCCCTCCTGCTCCGGCGGCTCTCCAACCAGCACGGTGCCCTCTTCCCCCACCTACACCGGCTCCTCCGCCACCAGCCTCGACAGACTTGCCACCCTCACCTTTCCTCCTCCAGAAAAGCTATTGGGGGAGTGGAGATAATACAGAGCAGCTCCCGGAGCCACGAGGGATATCAAAGGGATGGCGTACCCCATCCTGGAACGGCTGACTATCTGGGAGAACCAGCCCTGGTGAGATCACCAAGGGGCACGGGCTTTCCTGGGTGGGACGGCAAGCGACCAGAGTCCCTCCCTTCCACCTTCCCAGGCCAGCTGGTAGAATTGGACAGGCGGTCCCCTTAGGCCGTGGCGGCTGGTGCCCCCACCACGCGAGGCCCCCTGGACCAACTGAGATAGTTGGGTCGGAAATCCCCAGACTGCGAAGAACAGTGACTGGGGGATCACTTCCAAACACGTTACTCCCCCGTCCAGCTGGGAACAGTGCACTCTCCCGGGCTGCGACAGCTGGCACCCTCCCGCCATGCTTGGCGCCCCGGGCCGACTAGCTAATTCGGCCAGATGCTCTCCCGTGCTGCGGCAGTGGTGACCCTCCCCACATTCGGAACCCCAGGCCGGCTGGCATTCTTCCAAGACGCTTCGGCTGCCGAACCTCCCCTACAGCGAGAATTTCCCAGAGTTAAAGCACCCACAGCAACATTCACTGGTGGAACCCATAGACAAACGTGTGCCACGAGCGCCACCTACTGGGCAGGATAAGAAAAACAGAACCCAGAGATTGCACAGAAAAATCTTTCAACCTGTGGGGTCGAACACCCAGGGAAATCTGACTAAATGCCCAGACGCCAGCAGAAGATAACGGTTCATGCTCAGAAAATTGAACATATGGCCCAGTCAAACGGAGAAACCAATAGTTCAAATGAGATACAGGAGCTGAAACAACTAATGCTGAATATACGAACAGAAATGGAAAACCTCTTCAAAAACGAAATCGATAAATTGAGGGAGGACATGAAGAAGACATGGGCAGAACATAAAGAAGAAATAGAAAAATAGAAAAAACAAATCACAGAACTTATGGAAGTGAAAGATAAAGTAGAAAAGATGGAAAAAACAATGGATACCTACAATGACAGATTTAAAGAGACAGAAGATAGAATTAGTGATTTGGAGGATGAAACATCTGAATTCCAAAAAGAAACAGAAACTATCCGGAAGGAATGGAAAAATTTGAACAAGGTATCAGGGAACTCAAGGACAATGTGAACCGTACAAATATATGTGTAGTGGGTGTCCTAGAAGGAGAAGAGAAGGAAAAGGAGGAGAAAAACTAATGGAAGAAATTATCACTGAAAATTTCCCAACTCTTATGAAAGACTTAAATTACAGATCCAAGAAGTGCAGCACACCCCAAAAAGATTAGACACAAATAGGCGTTCCCCAAGACACTTCCTAGTTAGAATGTCAGAGGTCAAAGAGAAAGAGAGGATCTTGAAAGCAGCGAGAGAGAAGCAATCCATCACATACAAGGGAAACCCAATAAGACTATGTGTAGATTTCTCAGCAGAAACCATGGAAGCTAGAAGACAGTGGGATGATATATTTAAATTACTAAAAGAGAAAAACTGCCAACCAAGACTCCTATATCCAGCAAAATTGTCCTTCAAAAATGAGAGAGAAATTAAAACATTCTCAGACAAAAAGTCACTGAGAGAATTTGTGACCAAGAGACCAGCTCTGCAAGAAATACTAAAGGAAGCACTAGAGTCAGATACAAAAAGACAGAAGAGAGAGGCAAGGAGAAAAGTGTAGAAAGAAGGAAAGTCAGATATGATATATATAATACAAAAGGCAAAATGGTAGAGGAAAATATTATCCAAACAGTAATAACTCTAAATGTTAATGGACTGAATTCCCCAATCAAAAGACATAGACTGGCAGAATGGATTAAAAAACAGGATCCTTCTATATGCTGTCTACAGGAAACACATCTTAGACCCAAAGATAAACATAGGTTGAAAGTGAAAGGTTGGGAAAAGATATTTCATGCAAATAACAACCAGAAAAGAGCAGGAGTGGCTATACTAATATCCAACAAATTAGACTTCAAATGTAAAACAGTTAAAAGAGACAAAGAAGGACACTATATACTATTAAAAGGAACAATTAAGCAAGAAGACATAACAATCATAAATATTTACGCACCAAACCAGAATGCCCCAAAATACGTGAGGAATACACTGCAAACACTGAAAAGGGAAATAGACACATATACCATAATAGTTGGAGACTTCAATTCACCACTCTCATCAATGGACAGAACATCTAGACAGAGGATCAATAAAGAAATAGAGAACCTGAATATTACTATAAATGAGCTTGACTTAACAGACATTTATAGGACATTACATCCCACAACAGCAGGATACACCTTTTTTTCAAGTGCTCATGGATCATTCTCAAAGATAGACCATATGCTGGGTCACAAAGCAAGTCTTAACAAATTTAAGAAGATTGAAATCATACACAACACTTTCTCGGATCATAAAGGAATGAAGTTGGAAATCAATAATAGGCGGAGTGCCAGAAAATTCATAAATACATGGAGGCTCAACAACACACTCTTGAACAACAAGTGGGTCAAAGAAGAAATTGCAAGAGAAATTAGTAAATACCTAGAGGCAAATGAAAATGAAGACACAACATATCAAAACTTATGGGACGCAGCAAAGGCAGTGCTAAGAGGGAAATTTATTGCCCTAAATGCCTTTATCAGAAAAGAAGAAAAGGCAAAAATGCAGGAATTAACTGTCCACTTGGAAGAACTGGAGAAAGAACAGCAAACTAATCCCAAAGCAAGCAAAAGGAAAGAAATAACAAAGATTAGAGCAGAAATAAATGAAATTGAAAACATGAAAACAATAGAGAAAATCAATAAGACCAGAAGTTGGTTCTATGAGAAAATCAACAAGATTGATGGGCCCTTAGCAAGATTGACAAAAAGAAGAAGAGAGAGGATGCAAATAAATAAGATTAGAAATGGAAGAGGAGACATAACTACTGAGCTCACAGAAATAAAGGAGGTAATAACAGGATACTATGAACAACTTTACCCTAATAAATACAACAATTTAGATGAATACAGATGCAAAAATCCTCAATAAAATTCTAGCAAATCGTATCCAACAACACATTAAAAGAATTATACATCATGACCAAGTAGGATTCATCCCAGGTATGCAAGGATGGTTCAACATAAGAAAATCAATTAATGTAATACACCATATCAACAAATCAAAGCAGAAAAATCACATGATCATCTCAATTGATGCAGAGAAGGCATTTGACAAGATTCAACATCCTTTCCTGCTGAAAACACTTCAAAAGATAGGAATACAAGGGAACTTCCTTAAAATGATAGAGGGAATATATGAAAAACCCACAGCTAATATCATCCTCAATGGGGAAAAATTGAAAACTTTCCCCCTAAGATCAGGAACAAGACAAGGATGTCCACTATCACCACTATTATTCAACATTGTGTTGGAAGTTCTAGCCAGAGCAATTAGGCAAGAAAAAGAAATACAAGGCATCAAAATTGGAAAGGAAGAAGTAAAACTATCACTGTTTGCAGACGATATGATACTATACGTAGAAAACCCAGAAAAATCCACAACAAAATTACTAGAGCTAATAAATGAGTACAGCAAAGTAGCAGGCTACAAGATCAACATTCAAAAATCTGTAGCTTTTCTATACACTAGTAATGAACAAGCTGAGGTGGAAATCAAGAAACGAATCCCATTTACAATCGCAACTAAAAGAATAAAATACCTAGGAATAAATTTAACCAAAGAGACAAAAAACCTATATAAATAAAACTACAAAAACTGCTAAAAGAAATCACAGAAGACCTAAAGAGATGGAAGGGCATACCGTGTTCATGGATTGGAAGACTAAATATAATTAAGATGTCAATCCTACCTAAACTCATCTACAGATTCAATGCAATACCAATCAAAATCCCAACAACTTATTTTTCAGAAATAGAAAAACCAATAAGCAAATTTATCTGGAAGGGCAGGTTGCCCCGAATTGCTAAAAACATCTAGAGGAAAAAAAACGAAGCTGGAGGTCTAGCGATGCCGGACTTTAAGGCATATTATGAAGCCACAGTGGTCAAAACAGCATGGTATTGGCATAAAGATAGATATATCGACCAATGGAATCGAATAGAGTGCTCAGATATAGACCCCCTCATCTATGGACATTTGATCTTTGATAAGGCAGTCAAGGCAACTCACCTGGGACAGAACAGTCTCTTCAATAAATGGTGCCTAGAGAACTGGATATCCATAAGTAAAAGAATGAAAGAAGACCCGTATCTCACACCTTATACAAAAATTAACTCAAAATGGATCAAAGTTCTAAACATTAGGTCTAAGACCATAAAACAGTTAGAGGAAAATGTAGGGAGATATCTTACGAATCTTACAACTGGAGGCGGTTTTATGGACCTTAAACCTAAAGCAAGAGCACTGAAGAAAGAAATAAATAAATGGGAGCTCCTCAAAATTAAACACTTTTGTGCATCAAAGAACTTCATCAAGAAAGTAGAAAGACAGCCTACACAATGGGAGACAATATTTGGAAACGACATATCAGATAAAGGTCTAGTATCCAGAATATATAGATTGTTCAACTCAACAACAAAAAGACAGCCAACCCAATTACAAAATGGGAAAAAGACTTGAACAGACACCTACCAGAAGAAGAAATACGGATGGCCAAGAGGCACATGAAGAGATGCTCAATGTCCCTGGCCATTAGAGAAATGCAAATCAAAACCACAATGAGATATCATCTCACACCCACCAGAATGGCCATTATCAACAAAACAGAAAATGACAAGTGCTGGAGAGGATGCGGAGAAAGAGGCACACTTATCCACTGTTGGTGGGAATGTCAAAGGGTGCAACCACTGTGGAAGGCAGTTTGGCGGTTCCTCAAAAAGCTGAATATAGAATTGCCATACGACCCAGCAATACCATTGCTAGGTATCTACTCAAAGGACTTAAGGGCAAAGACACAAACGGACATTTGCACACCAATGTTTATAGCAGCATTATTTACAATTGCAAAGAGATGGAAACAGCCAAAATCTCCATCAACAGAAGAGTGGCTAAACAAACTGTAGTATATACATACAATGGAATATTATGCAGCTTCAAGACAAGATAAACTTATGAACCATGTAATAACATGGATGGACCTAGAGAATATTATGCTGAGTGAATCCAGCCAAAAACTAAAGGACAAATACTGTATGGTCCCACTGATGTGAACGGACATTCGAGAATAAACTTGAAATATGTCATTGGTAACAGAGTTCAGCAGAAGTTAGAAACAGGGTAAGACAATGGGTAATTGAAGCTGAAGGGATACAGACTGTGCAACAGGACTAGATATAAAAACTCAAAAATGGACAGCACAATGATACCTAATTGTAAAGTAATCATGTTAAAACACTGAATGAAGCTGCATCTGAGCTATAGGGGTTTTTTTTTGTTTTTGTTTGCTTGTTTGTTTGTTTGTTGTTGTTGTTTTTTACTATTATTACTACTTTTATTTCTTTTCTTTATATTAACATTTTATATCTTTTTCTGTTGTGTCGCTAGTTCCTCTAAACCGATGCAAATGTACTAAGAAACAATGATCATGCATCTATGTGATGATGTTAAGAATTACTGAGTGCATATGTAGAACGGTATGATTTCTAAATGTTGTGTTAATTTCTTTTTTTTTCTTTCCGTTAATAAAAAAAAAAAGAGTGTGTTGTTGAGCATCCATGTATTTGTGAATTTTCTGGCACTCTGTCTATTATTCAGTTCCAACTTCATTCCTTTATGATCTGAGAGAGTGTTTTGTATGTTTCCATCTTTTGAAATTTATTGAGACTTGTTTTGTGACCCAGAATATGGTCTATCCTTGAGAATGATCCATGAGCACTTGAGAAAAAGGTATATCCTGCCATTGTAGGGTGTAATGTTCTATAAATGTTTGTTAAGTCCAGCTCATTTATTGTATTATTCAAACTTTCAGTTTATTTAGTGATCTTCTGTCTAGATATTCTGTCCATTACGAGAGTGGGGAACGAAAGTCTCCAAATATTATTGTAGATGTGTCTATTTCTCTTTTCAGTATTTGCCTCATGTATTTTGGAGCATTCTGGCTCCGTGCATACATATTTACGATTGTTATGTCTTCTTGTTGAACTGTTCCTTTTATTAGTACATAATGGCCTTCTTTGTTCCTTTTAACTGTTTTTCATTTGAAGTCTAATTTGTTGGATATTAGTATAGCTGCTCCTGATCTTTTCTGATTGTTATTTGCATGAAATACCTTTTCCCAACCTTTCACTTTCAACCTATGCTTATCCTTGGGTCTAAGACGCATTTCCTGTAGACAGCATATAGATAGGTCCTGTTTTTTAATCCATTCTGCTCATCTAGGTCTTTTGATTGGGAGGTTTAAATCATTAACATTTAGTGTTATTACTGCATGGGTAGTACTTTCTTCTACCATTTTACCTTTTGAATTTTATAGGTCATATCTAATTTTCCTTCTTTTTACCTTTACTTGTAGTCTTCATTTCTACACTCTTCTCCACACTTCTCTCTCCTGACTTTTCCTATCTGTCTCTAGTGCTCCCTTTGGCATTTCTTGCAGAATGGTCTCTTGGTCACAAGATTTTTTTTGGTCTGAAAATGTTTTAATTTCCCCCTCATTTCTTTTCCTTTTTTTTAAAATTAATTCTTAAATTTAAAAGAAATATATAACAAGAAACAAAGACAGACCTTAACATAAGATCATTCTGTTGTACATATATAATCACTAATTCACAATATCACCACACAGTTGCATATTCATCGCTGTGATCATTCCTTAGAACATCTGCATCAATCCAGATAAAGAAATAAAAAGACAAGAGAAAGAAAACAACCAAACAACAACAACAAAAAAAGATAACAGATAAAAGTTCATACATACCATACCCCTTACCCCACCCTTTCATTGATCACTAGCATTTCAATCTACTATATTTATTTTAACATTTGTTCCCCCGTTCTTTATTTTCACTCCGTATGGTTTATATTTTTGTTGACAAGGTAGATAAAAGGAGCATCAGACACAAGGTTTTCACAATCATACAGTCACCTTCTGAAAGCTGTATCATTATACAATCATCTCTAAGAAACATGGCTACCTGGCTCTACATTTTCAGGCAGTTCCCTCCAGCCCCTCCATTACATCTTGACTAACAAGGTGATATCCATTTAATACATAAAAATAACCTCCAGGATAACCCCTTGGCTCTGTTTGGAATCCCTCAGCCATTGACACTTTATTTTTTCTCATTTCACCCTTCCCCCTTTGGGTCAAGAAGGTTTTCTCAATCCCTTGATGCTGAGTCTCAGCTCATTCTAGGATTTCTGTCCCACGTTGCCAGGAAGGTCCACACTCCTGGGAGTCATGTCCCATATAGACTGGGGGAGGGTGGTTAGTTTGAAACTATATTCAGTGAAGGCAGTGAAAATGTTTTAATTTCCTCTCATTTTTAAAGGGAATTTAGGTGGATATAGCATTCTTGGTTTGCAGTTTTTCTCTTTCATTAATTTATGTGTCATCCTTGCTCAGGGGCCATGCTAATCTTCTCTGTATCGTTCCAATTTTAGTATATGTGCCACTGAAGCAAGCACTCTCTTTTATTAATTTAAATGTATCATCCCACAGTCTTCTCACCTTCATTGTTTCTGCTGAGAAATATACACACTGGGAAGCTTATTGGGCTTCCCTTGTATGTGATGGACTGCTTTTCTCTTGCTGCTTTCATGATTCTCTCTTTTTCTTTGATTCTGACATTCTGATTGGTAAGTGTCTTGGAGTACACTTATTTGGATCAATTCCTTTTTGGGCTCGCTGCACCTCTTGGATCTGTAATTTTAAGTCTTCCATAAGAGTTGAGAAATTTTCAGTGATAATTCCCTATATTAATTTCTCCCCTCCTTTTCCCTTTTCTTCTTCTGAAACACCCACAACCTGTATATTTGTGCACTTCATGTTGTCATTCAATTCCCTGAGTCCCTGCTCATATTTTTCTATTCTTTTCTCTTTATTTTCTTTTGCTTGTTTGATTTCAGATGTCCCATCCTCCAGTTCACTAATCCTATTTGCTGCCTCTTGAAATCTGACATTGTAGGTTTCCATTGTTTTTTTCTTTCCATCTCTTCTACTGTGCCTTTCATTCCCGTAAATTTTGTGATTTGTTTTTTCAGACTTTCTATTTCTTTTTTGTTCATTCCTTGTCTTCTTTATATCCTCCCTCAATTCATTGATGTGATTTTTGATAAGGTTTTCCATGTCTGTTCGAACATTCTGAATTAATTGCTTCAACTCCTGTATCTCGTTTGAATCATTGGTTTGTTCCTTTGACTGGGCCATATCTTCAATTTTCCTAGTATGTGTCATTATTTTTTGTTGACATCGAGGCATTCATTTACCTTAATTAGTTTATTCTGGGGATTGTTTTGACTTTTTTTTATCTAGGATTTTCTTGCTGGAAGACTTTGTTGTCTATCTGTTCTTTGACATTCAGTTCAGCTTATTCTGGACCTTTAGCTTAGGTTTTCTTTAACAGATCAGACTTTTTCAGTTCCTGTTTTCTTCTTCCTTTCCCCGCCTGTATGGTGTCTTTCCCCCACTGCCCCTCCCCCCCTTAGGAGGGTCTACTTTGGTATTATAGATGCCAGCCATATTTTTCCCAGACCAAACTGGCCTCCTATCAGGAGGAAAGAGTCACCTGCATCAGTTTTCCCTGAGGGTGAGACCCAGCAGATTGAAAGGCTTTCCTGTGAAGCCTCTGGTCTGATTTTTCCTATCCTACCCAGTATATGTGGTTTGTCTGTCTGCAAATCCTCCAGCATAAGGTGATGTGGTACTTTTAACTTCAGCAGACTCTCCCTGCTGCTCTGGAGGACAAAGTATTTCCCACACCTCACTAAGCAGCCATCCTGTCCTTCTCTGTGTGCCCATTCTTGCAGGATTATTAATAAGTTCTTTCCTTCTCCACAGTCAGATGAGAATTTATTCTCTTTCAAGTATGGCCATCTTTCCAACATGGACGAACTATAATATAAAAAATTGAGAGCATCAGTTACCAGGTTAGAGCTTATTGTAAAGTGTCCTAGATTAAGTTCTTACAGCAGTCACATCTATTCAGGAGGTGTAACTGTTCATTCTAACTTCTGAGATACTGATCTTGTTGTTTACAACATGGTGTTTCCATGAAACTTCATGTATTTATGTGACACCTGAGACTCAGAGTTAGAGCACTGAAGCAACAAAAGTCAGCAGTATGCCATATAGGAACTTCTTAAGAAGTTGAAAAAAAGTGATGAGACATCAAGCAGAGATATGAATGAAGCTGATCTGGATAGGACTAAGGCATATCAGAAGACTGAGTAAAGGATGATATGGACCATAGTTTAAAACTTCAACTTCTGTGTGAGGCCAAAGAGAGAGAGAGATTTCTTTGGTGCAAACTTTATGTTTTGGGTAGTGTAATTCCCTAATTTAACCTGTATGGTCAGTTTAGTTGAACACCATGAGTACATGGAATCTCAAATAGGGCATGAGATTACTGGACTGTCGTGATAAATCCCAGTGATTTGGACAGCTAATAAAAAAGTATTTACAAAGTCCCCTTGGGGGAATGGGGAGAAAGTAGGAAATATGCAACTTCCCCCAGTTGGAAAATTTCTGATATTCTTGCAAGCAATAGGGACAACAAAATTAATATGCTGAGTCCTGGTGATCAAGGGTTCACCCCTACAAAACTTATTCCTGCAAAGGATAGGCTAAGTCTACTTAAAGTTAGGCCTAACACTCTACTCCAGGGAACCTCTTTTGTAGTTCAGATGTGGCCTCTCTCTCTCAGCCAACATAGCAGGTGAATTCATTGCCCTCCCCCACTATGGGGGACCTGAATCGTAGGGGTGAACATCTCTGGAAACATGAGACATTGGACCAAAGTCCAGGATGAGCCAGGACCCAGCATCAAGGGATCGAGAAAGCCTGCTTGACCAAAAGAGGGAAGAGAGAAATGAGACAAAATAGGGTGTCAGTGGCTGAGAGATTTCAAACAGAGCTGGGAGGTTACCCTGGAGGCTATTCTTATGCATTTTATAGATACCCCCTTTTAGTTTATGATGTATTAGAATGGTTGGATGGAAGTGCCTGAAACTGTAGAGCTCTTTTCCAGGAGCCTTAATTCTTGAAGACTATTGATGGCGTTGATTGTGAAAACCTTTGTCTGATGCTCCACTTATCCAGGATGTGAACAGGTGAGTGAAAAAGTATGGATAAAAAAATAAATAATTAATAGATTTTAAAATTATGATTTAAAAGAGGGCAAAGGGACACATAGCAAAGGGAAGCTCCGGGGAGGCGGAGAGGCCAGAAGTGGGGGTACAGCAGCTTCTCGTCCCCGAAGCGGGGGACACTGTGGAGAAATACGCGGCCCGGCTCCTTCTTGGCCGGCCAGGCCTGGGCTGGGTTCCCCGGTCTCTGGCTGCCCCCCACCCGTGGCAGGCGGTGGGCTGAAGACAGTGACCTCGGTTCCTGTGGTTGCAGGAAAGGCTCTGCAGCAGGACAGGGTGGTGGCGACCGCCTACCCAGCGGCCCCGGGGCAGAGAAGCGGCCTGAGCAGGGCAGGGGACCCCGGGGAGAGAGGAGCTTTTTTTGGTCGCAGTGTGCGACCCGGCCGAAAGGGAAGGGCCGGGTGACAAGGAACCGAGACGACGCTACATGAGACATCAGGGACCACATTGAAACAGAGGTCGGATGCCAGGCTAAGCATCAAGCGCGTAGATAGAAAGGCACCCTGGAAGCGACAGGAACCTGCGGGGGAGGGGGAGCGTGGCCCCAGGGCATGGACGGGGTCGGGGGTGGGGGCCAGGATGAGCTGCAGGCTGGGGGCGGGTAGCGCAGGGGAGTGGGGGCCAGCCCGAGACCGAGAGGCGGCGGCCCTTCAGGGCTGGTGCAGCGGGGACGAGAGCCGGGTCTGGACCCTCCCGGAGGATTCACGGGCGCCAGCCGGGGGTCGGGTTGTGGGTCCTCGGCGTGTCTGAAAGCACCCTCGGCCGGAGGCAACACGTGATCCACGGCAGCATGGGGAATTGGGAGCCTTCCAGGGCGGGAAGCCCGGGCACCCGCGGCGGTCTCCTGGGAGCCTCCGAGGAGACTAGGGCGGGACAACAGCAGAGGTGAAGTTGGTAGCGAGTCCGATTGAGAAGGAACGGCAGGCAGGTGTCCCCGCTGGGGCCTGCCAGCCCAATGTGACCTCAGGTCCCCCTGCCTGCCATTCCTCCCTTGAAGGCCCGAGGGTGGCGGCCGAGTGGGAGGACCGTCCCAGCCCCAGGGCGTCCCACGCCCGCTTTCCACCGTCATGCACGTTAGACTTGACTTGGGACAGACAGGGTCTTAAAAAGTTTGAGAGCCGGCTTTGGAGGAGAGGACCCGGGTCTCGGTTCGCTTTATCGTTGTCTGCCCTGGCCCTCGGCGTCGCTGGCCTCTCCCATCCCGCGCTTGGCTCCTCCCCCCGGCCGTGGCTCACCTGCCCCTGGGCAGTGCTAATGGCAGTCAGCACCACAGCGACCGGAGGCGGAGGAGCGCGGGTGACTGCATCCTGCTTGCGACCCGGGCTCCTTCTCACTCCTCTCGTGAGCTAACTGGGTGCCCTCATCCAACGCCGCCGGTGTCCTCACGAGAGGAAAGTCGGACACGGAAGTCAACCCCGTGGCCGAGGCACATCGAGTTCTACCAACAAGCGAGGTTGGAGGGTGGCTGGCCGGCAGACTGGGGACCCGCCAGTACCTGCCCCCCTATTCCCAGGCTCCATCTCCGAGAGCGCCCACCTCGGAGATGGTCGTCAGCCACAGGGTTCGGGTGCGGAAGGCTGCGGCGGGGAGGCCCGGGAGCGCAGTACTGGCTGCTGCCCTTGCCCTCAGATCCCGTGCGGCCTCAGGCTCCCCGGGCGTGGACTGGCTGGCACCCCTTCGGCCTCGCTGGGTTGCGGTACTAACAGGAAAGCAAGTCTCCCTTACAAGGGAAGGAAAAACAACACGTATCCTGGAGCAGGCGCTCTGTAAGCTCTAGTGAGGAAGAAGTTATCGAGTTTTCTTTGAATGTTTTTAGAAATAAAAACGCTTGAAAAATTGTAAATGCTTTCCAAAGAAGGTGACAAACGAACTGTCCTCTGAGGTTTCCTGGGGCGGCCACGAGGAGGCGCTCCGCCGGAGCTTGCCCCCTGGGCGGTCCAGGCACTGCCCAGAAAACCCAGGTGCCACGGAGAGTCAGTGTGGGTCCTCAGGGCGCCGCCCTTCGCCCAGGACAGCAGAGCCCCGCCAGCGCCCTGCGAAGCCTGACCCGCATTCGGGGTGTCTGTCAGGGGAACGCACGCCGAACCTCCGGAGGCCACCTTCCAACGCACTGTGAGGATTGGTGTTTCAGGCAGAAGGTCACCAGGAAAGGAAAGCTGCCTGAGTCTGCTCTTCCTGAGATGAACCGAAGAGATCACCTGCGGTGTCCCGAAGAGACCCCGCCCCCCACGCTGTTACTCTGCTTGCAAAGTAGCTGTGAACCTTAAAGACTGAAGAAAACAAAGGAGACGGGAATGTTACCAGGTTTCTTGTGCGCTGTGCCAGTGTTTAAGGATATTTTAAACTGTCAGCGGCGGCTAAAGCATCTCCTGCCTTTAGCAATTTCAGTGGATGGTGAAGCTAGCAAATTTCCTTTGACGGGTGATTTCTGTCGCCCTTGCCATTCCAGTCATCCCCCCTGCCTGGTAGGGGGTGAGTGTTGAGAGTAACGGGAGAGAGCTGAGTGATCGTGGAAGGCGGGAGGCGGGAGGCGAGGTGGCTCCACGCCCGGTGCCGGGCCGTGGTCGAGGTCCTGGCACTGACTCGCTGTGATCCTGGACAAATGCTCCCAGCTCTTGGCGCCTCGTGTACTTGCCTGTTGAGAGAGGGCCCTGAATGCATCCCTCAAACCACTTACGGGACTGGTACTCTACATCTTACAGCTACAGAAAGTGTGGTTACCTGTTCCCAGCCATCCTTACTAGTTGTCCTATGTCCCTGGGGTGTGCCAGCCTTGCCCTTCATCCTTATGTGGCCCAGTCATCCTCAGTTCATCCCACAGGCTCAGAACTGCACCAGAGACATACAGTCCTCCCTCCCAGGGAATGGCCTTGCTGCCTTAAATGATCTTTCCTCTTCCTCTCTTTCTATCCTAATTCGTATTCCTCTCCTATGTGCTCAGAGTGGCCTGGCTGGGCGTCTTCAGGTTCTCTGCAGTGCCTGTTTATGTTCTACAACATACGGTCCACCTGTGAAGTCATCAAGTCCCCTGCAGTTCAACAGGACCACTGGGGCGGGGCAGATCTGCGTGGACATCTGGCAATACGGTACCTACTCTTAATCCCAATTCCTTTTTTATCCTCTGGTACAAAAGTCTGGACCCTAACTATGATGTGGATGTCTCTCTAATCGTCATTATCTAGTTGTATGCTCTTCCCTTGGAACTCTTAATACTTGCTCCCTGAGTATGTTTTCTGGATTGAAATATGACTTATGCTTTTCATTGCTAAAGGGTATCATTCAAGGTTTTGCTATAGCAAAAGCAGCTTTCTGAACTACTTTCTAGTGCAGTTCAATCAAAAAAGACTTCTGAATATCCATTATAAAAAGCTGTACATTTTTTGTTCTCTTCAGTTTGTACCATTCCACTTTTCATCTAAATTAATACTGTATGCACTATATAATTCAATTAATTTGCACACTGAATTCTTCAAATGAGTTTTCTTTAAGTGACAGATTGTTTTAGGTCCATGTATATTGAAAAACACAAATAAAATCCAGACGTCTCTGAAATACATCTGGTTTTATTTGTGTCATCAGAATGTACTCTCTGCAAACCTGCTTCTAATGCTGTCAGACAGTTCAAACCTACTTTCTAATGAATGAGATCCTCACAATGGGCAACTAAAGTGACAGCTGGCTCCTTTCACAAAGCCACAGGATGGGCCACTGGCTCCCCCCATCAATTAATTTGAGACTCTTCTTTCCTGCTGAGTGAAGGAAAGCAGCATTCTGAGTTAGGAATTTAATTAGTGCTTCTAGCCAGGATGATAGGAAATCATGTTCTTGGTAGAAAGATGAAGGGTGAAAAAGCTTTTCATTAGACTCAAAGAAGAAATAACTGACCCTTCAGAGTTTTCTAGGAAGAGAGGACTATTTAATTTTTCCTTTTCCTTTGTGACTTACCCTCAACAACTTATCTTGCAACACAATACAAAACTATCCTAATCTGCCCATCCAGCTCTTCTAAACCAAAGTTCAAAGCAATATTCCTTAAAATGGATTAAAAATAGAACCTACATCTGAATTTTAAGATTATTCATATTTCAACGTCTAGATTTCAATCATTCCCCTATTCTGTAAAAATAAACATTGGTAACCACTTTTTGACCATAAATTTTTGGTCATCAGTTATCCTCTTTTTAAAATCTTCTCCATATGCCCAGCTTGTTATGCATGAAAGCACTAGCTTCACTGACAGTTTCAAAGCATATGGATGAAAGGAATAAGGATTTATTTAGACCCTTCCTTACCTTCCAGAAGAAGTGGCATCAGAGATGTGTTGGATATTTGGCCACACATACGCACTACAGAGGGAAAGAGCAGCAGCCCACTGGACTGTGGGCACTGCATAGGGCGCTCGAGAGTACCAGCAAGAGGTGCACTACAGAGTGCTGATCCAGTGTTCTGGGGTGAAGGGCAGACAGGATTTTGCTTTTTTTTTAATTTCGAATTTGACTTTCAATCCAAAGTGTTTCCAATAAATTTGTAAAACAAAAATGAATTTAAAAACAGACACACAAAATTGGGAGTCCAACAAATCACTCTGTCACACTGGCATAGAAGTTCTTTAGCATCTGCTCCTAAGCTAGGTGTTTATGGCCTCCCCTTCCCACAAACAGGCCAACCCCAGCCTCTCACTCCTGCAGAAATGCACCTGGCCCTCAGCGTGAGCAACTCAGGGCTGTGGAGAGAAGCCTTATGAGAGGGTCAGCCTCTAATTGTCTAACTACTGGTAAACAGAGGCCTAAGTTTACTGTAGGTGGACTCTGAAAATCAAATTTTTACAAATATCAACTCCACTGAACAAAGCACAGTGTGTCAGGGAGAAGAAAGCCAACAGCATAAACCCTTGCAGACTCGCTGCCTGTGCTCGGACTTCCCATTGACACCCCCGCGCCACCCACCACCCACCCCCATGGTAGTTAGGTTCAGGTGCCAACTTGGCTAGGTGAAGTTGCCTATTTCTGCTGCTGTGGACAGGAGCCAATGGCACGCAAATTTCATCTGTTCCTGATTACATCTGCAGTCAGCTAGGAAGCATGTCTGCTGCAGTGAATGATGTTTAATTGGTTGGTGCTTAAATGAGAGAGCTCAATGTAGCACAGTCCAAGCAGCTCAACATACCTCATCTCAGCACTCGCAGTTCAGCCCAAACCTTTGGAGATGCAGAAAGGAATCACTCCAGGGAAAATTGTTGGAACCCAGAGGCCTGGAGAGAAGGCCAGCAGAGATCACCCTGTGCCTTCCCAGGTAAGAACGAACCTCAGTTGAAAGCTAGTTGCCTTTCCTCTGAAGAACCATACCTTAACTAAATAAATCCCCTTTCATTGAAAGTCAATCCATCTCTACCATGTTGCATTCTGGCAACTAGCAAACTAGAACACCCCCAAAGCTGAGTCCGCAGCGGGAGGGAGAGCAGCTGCCGGCCGTGACAATGCACAGGGTGCTGAGGCCCTGCTCGCAGCCCTGTGGTATGCGCTCATGTCCTATTGGGATGCATTTTGCAGGTATCATTTCTTGGAATGCTTTCCCAGGAAAAATATGTGGCTCCAGCCCTAGAGAACATCTGCAACACAAATGAGGTAAACCATCTCGGTCAGAGGGGTCCTACACTTTCACTTTATCTGTGAAGCCAAGGACGGCAAGCTGTTATTAAGGCATGTGCTCTCCAGTGCAGTGATGAAGACTGAACGTTGTGGGACCACTGCTCAACTGTTTTTATTTACAAAAAAACGGCAGTTTCATATGGTTTAACTCATTCAATGAAGGGTCTTAGAATGAACTGGAGAGCTTTTCCTTTTGGCAGTCACTTGGGAGTGACTCTGATATTATAAACCTGAAAACATATCTCAGGTTTTCGCTGTCCCGTTCAGAAAGTTTTTCCAAGAAGGACACCTGTCTCAAAACAACTGTAAATTAATGTTTATAGGAAAGAGTACCCTGAATTTGTGTGTAAACTAAATTTCTATAAATCAGGCCATGGTTAATCATGTATATCTTCAGAGTGATTTGCTGTGATTTCTCTCACATTCATCTTTAATTGGCAGTATATCCCCTAACATTTTGGCTTAAGATCTCTCAGCTGTAGAATGTTGAGTCATTGGCTTATAACTGTTTATAAAGCCAAATTCTTAAAACACACTAGTAGAGCTAGTGTATTTTAAAAAAGCCTCACATCTTTTTTTTTGGAAAGGCAGACATGTCAGAGTTCCTCAACTGCTCCCATCTGCCTAGTAGGTATGTGGATCCATCACATGGATTGGCTTAAAGCAAGGGCACCCAACACCCAGTGCCCACTGCCTGTGGGAGCCCTCCAGGGAGCATTAGAGAAGCTTCAGTTTCACTGGTTTGGGATGTAGCCCTGGCTTCTGAAAACTGTAGGAGCCTCCAGGTGATTCCGTGCAGCCAGGGTCCAGGGTTGAGAAGCAGGGTGAAGGAGAACACCCTGGCCCCAGCTTTTCAAAGGCTTGGGAAGGAGAAAGGTGAAGGAGCCCCTCTGAGTGGGGGTAGGCCACTCTGTTCTGCACAAAATGCTTACGTTGGTGTCCGTCCTTTCCTAGTCTGACATGTCCTATCACCTGTTCATTGTGGCCTGCACAGGAACTGGTGCCACCATCACTGCCCTGGCGAGTAATGCCCCAGGCTGCCCTGGTCTATCTAGCCCAACCTCCTGAAGCCAACAGGCCTGGCTCTCCATGGGATCTAGTTCTCACCTGTGGAAACATTTCACCTGTGGAAACATGTCACGTTCTCGTTTGCAGGAAGTACAAGCTGTCTGTCTGGGCAGACTGTAGGTGATGTAATTTGGATTCTGTGGAAAAAAGAAAAAAAACTAACCTCTGGAGTGCCTGTTAACTCAGCCTAGCATGTTGGTTGGTTTCCATTTAGCCCTTAGTTCATAACTTTGAAAATGGACAAATGAATGCTCACTTGAAGCATTACTAGTTCTTTGACCCCAAACCCTAACTTTCAAACGGAAGTAGGCATCTATGCATACATATGTAAACACACACATATATGTATATATGTACATAATGGGGTGGGGGATCTTGGTTTGTGATTTGAAGAAATCCAATATATTGGTAGAGCAAGTGGGGATTAGCTCAGCTGCTGTAAAATGAATCATTCCCAGTTTTTCAAATCCTCATTTCTTCCCATTACACTCTATGAAAAAAACCACTCTCCTAAATCAGAGTGGTGGCTGTTTTCCTGGCTGCTGAGCTCAGCGATGCTACAGGCAGGAAGGGGATTAACTGCTACAAGAACAGGCACTTTGGGAAAGATGAAGGGAAGTCAGACCTTGAGCATCACCTTGGTTTTGTTGTTCTTCAAGCACACCCAAGTCTTTGAATAAATTCAAACTGGTTTTCACTTATGGCATAGCTGAGTACTTCCATGGTATTTGTAAGATGAGAAAAATAAAGTGTGTGTGTGCTAAAAATGCAAGCCCTTGCTGTGGGAACAAAGAAAGGCCGTGGGCCCTGAGCCGGTGCCGGCCCTCCCTGCCTGTGTCTCACTGTCCTGTTTTGTTCTCTTTCACCAGCTGATCTACATGATGGCCACAACATATAACTATGCGGTTTTGAAGTTTAAGAGTCGGGAGGATTGCTGCACTAAATTCTAAATTGCCTAAGGCCAATACGGAGCTTTAGAGAGCTCTACCATGTAGCGGGAATTATCACTGACACCCCAGACTAAAGCAGAGTCTAGGTTTCTGCAGTTTTGTTACAGTAATCTGCGAATAGCATTAGTAAACTCATTTTGCATGGTAAATTAATAGAACAACTTACTGCACATGAATTATAAAATAATCTGGCTATATCCACAGTTTGAAAAGGATTCACTCACTGACACTAGTTAACAGCCGTTGACAAGTCAAGCAGTATCCCTAAATGAAGTATTAAAACCTTGGAATACCTACATTTTCCCATATTTTTGCTTGTTTGATAACTACTTTCAATGATGAAAAAGTGCTAAAGATGAAATGGAAGATAAAACAAAATTTTACTCTGGATTTTGTTTGGTCTGATTCTTTGTCTGGAAAATATTTTGCAAATATACTTTTCTCTAACTTGATTACAAATTTATGATCACATGGTTCATTACCAAACAAATTCCCCTAAATAAGCCAGATGAAAAATACGAAGAAAAAGAAAAGCCCCTCCCCATTAGTTTTTTCACAAAGTGCTTTCCCCCCACCCCCAACCCCAAACACACAACATAAACAAGCCGTTCCTTTCAGAGCCCCTAAAATTGGTCACCTTGAATTGTGGTTTTGGTGAGAATTAACTGAGTCCTCACAGTCAGTTCTCAAACTGCACATAAGAGTTTAATGGGAAGAGAAATTGTACCTGGATGTGAAAGTCTCAGGTATGCTGAAATGGAAATATGAGCTATAAGGAGCTTGAGATGTAAACTTATTTTGCAGGAAATAGAGGGAAAAAAACAGGAAGGAGGTGTTTGCCACTGTAAAGAGTGATAAGGACTTTTACATTCTGTGCAATGAAAAAATGGAAAATGTAGTTTTATTACTAACACTTTAACACAGAGACTGCATGCTTTGCTTATAGTTCTTAAATTTGGTTTTTTTTCAGTCACTTTTCACGTTAAATATGCAGTTTATTATTTACCCAAAACAGACACTGTTCACACTTTTAGACCTTCAGGGGAATTTACTTTTAACCACAGGTAGAAGAGATCTTTGCACTGACCTCACTTGTAAATAAAAACACGTGTTTCTGAACTTCTCTGCATTAGTCTTTAAAATTACTCTCACATGGTAAAACACACCCTTTTGTATTTCATTTTTGCTTTTTCTTAATAACTGGCCAACTTTTAACATTCATTATGTCTGTATACTAACTTTTCTTCAGTCTTTTAATAGTAAACAAACGAGTGCAGCATGCTTCAGCATCTGAACATTCTGACAGCAGAATGAGCAGTAAGAGAGAATAAGCTTCTCTCCCCACTTTCGAAAGTAAAGACTATCTAATCTGACTAGCAGCTTGCTTTTGCCTTCTGACCTGCTGACTAGCCATCATGCTCACCCTTCTTTTCCAGAACCACTTCCTCATGATACTGTCTTCTCACTGGGCTTAAAGGATGCAAGCAAAATGAAGGCTTACCAGGATATCAAAGCAAAGGAAGAACAGGAACTGCAACATATCCAGTCTCGGTCCAAAGAACAATTCAATTCTTTAAAATGTTTGCCAGAGTGTTTCAGCTGAAGAATTTACAGCTCTGACAATTCAAAAAACAGCTGCTATACCCCATCAAACTAATGTAGAAGTACAAATACTCCACTGTCTGTCTCAAGCTGCTGGGATGTGTTTCTAGGAAAGCCTTCCAGTGGGTAAATCTTTTTCTTTAGAACAGATATTGGAGGTTTCGTGCTAGTCATTTTAAAAGGCAACACTGACAAAATGATCATTCATCCTTTTGAAATTTGTGGCACATTCACCCTGATCATTAGAGCCGTCCTACCAAGACGGCCAATGGGAACCCGTCTACTCCTTTAATCAGGGACCTGGGATGTGCCAGCATCAAGGGGTGTGACCACATAACCTCACTGATGCTGCCTGTCCTCAGATAAATGTACCCATATAGGAAACAAAATGGAATTGATAACGCAGTTCCACTTGAGAGCTGACATTTATTAAACTTTGGCTCATCGAAGATAATGTGATTCTTCAACTGACTTTTTAAAAAAATTAGTTCCCTTCCCCTCTCCCCACCCCAAGTCCAGGACACATTAATTTCCTGAGCTGATCAGAACTCTACTATTATGCTAAAATGAGCCCCTATAATTCTGCTGCACCACTTCTGAATAAGCTGGATTCTGACTTATTGACAGGTCTCCCAGCCTCAATTTTATAAAATGGTAATGGTCCATTTGTCAGTTCTTGGGAAATCAGTCTGCTCTGCCTTAATGAGTATTTGCTTTAAATATTTAAATTCTTCATGGAATTTTGATCCATAAATGTTTTTCTTAAGAAGTATTACCTTATTAAAATGACCACCATTCTAAACCATTCTTAAATGGTCTAGAGTGAGTTTACAGTTTCATACGAACTATCTAAAACTAACTGCAAAGAGAACACAGACCTACTTTTATAGACTTGAATACTTAATTTAAATTAGGGTTAGTATTAATTTCAGTTTTTCTTATCTAAATCTTAGTTTCCTGGAATAATAGAGTTCATGGTCAGCAAGAAACCTGCTTGAGTTTAAGCCATTTTCAGAAGAAATTTGCCTTCTAAATCACTGTGTTCCAGAACATTAGGTGATATAGGTATTGGGTATTAGTAAATTTTATGTTGTTCTTTATGAAATGATACATGTAACTGTTGGGTGCATCAGCGCTTTTTTAAAAGGGGCTGCATTATATAGTTAACTATGTCTATTCACGTTAAGAGTTAAGCTGTGGTTTGGCTGTTTCCTGGTGTTCAAAACATATACATGTGCAGAAATGTATTAAATTGAAAGGAAGCATATCTCTATCAGGATGCAATTAAAACTGAAAACTCATCAAGTATGATTTTTCACTTGGATTCTTTCTTCGGTTAATGCCTAAAAATGTCTGTGTTGGTCTTTTTACCCTCTAACTGGGAGAAACTCTCTTGTATAACAGTTGTTTCAGAACAGCTTTGTGTTCTGTTTTCCTGTTGCATGAAGATTTAATTTCTTCCCCACTGCAGTGGAGGCGCTGTTACCGTCTAATGTCCTACAAGAGGTAGTGTTATCTAAAGCCTAGTTCTACTTTCGTAATTCTGGTAGCTGTTACCCCGAATCTTTGGAAGTTTTGTTTAAGTAGTCTAATATTTTTTATGTAAAGAGCACTAAATTTTGCTATGTATAACTTTTTGTAACCTAACAGTGAATCAGTATTTTCTAGCAGTGCCAAGGGCTTCCTATAGTTCTATTCAAGTGTTACATTAAGCACTTGTAGATAATTGTCAATACTTGTGTATGCTTATTTTAAAGATCTATTTTGATGGAAATAGTTATGGTTGTACTCCAAGTAATGAAATAAAATTACTTCATTTACTTGCCTTTTCACCATACAGAAATCCTATCTTCCTTTGTTCTCAGTATGGTGTCGCTTCGGAGTAATGTGCATAATCAAGATTCTACATTTGCAAGGAAATCAGGTCTAAAAGATAGCGTACCATGTTGTCGTAGTTTTTTTTTTTCTCTCGCAGAAATCCATTTTAAGTGAGAGCAAGCTGAGAAAATGTTGTAACTCACTGGGCTATATTCGCACAAAGTACACAACTTGAAAAGACTAGAGGATTTCTGACTAGCTTCTCCAACAAATAAAAGCCATATTCCTCGGGGATGAGCACAAGACTTAAACCCTGCCACTGACTAGAGAGCTGCCTCCGTAAGGGTCCAGGTACCACTGGCTATTTATTTACAAACCCAAGGTGTAAGAATTATTTGGGTGCACATAAAATCTAGGTCTAACAGGGAATGCAGAACTAACTTTTATGTAGGGTTTCATTTATCTACCTACTTAAATTCCTGAGCTCTTGTGTGACCATGCATCTGGATTATCCACAATTGACCACCTTGCTAAGGACCAGCTAGTGTCACTTTTTCAACTTAACATTTCTAACTAAGTCACTGGCTCCTTTATACACAAGAGGAGACCAATCAGGAACCCCATTCATGTGCTGGCTTGCACACTATTTAAAACCTTTAATACCTTCTGTTTAAGTTACATGAGACACTGGAATAAACTCAAGAGTGTAAAACTTGGCTTATTTAGATAAGATCACATGAAGTGTGGCAGTAAACCTGCCACAAAACAAAGAAGCCTCTTGAGAAATGGTGTAGAGATTTTTCCATTTCTATAGTTCTACCTCATGAAAATTAAAATCAAGAAATACAAGGGAAGAGCTTACTTGTTTGAAAACCAACTGAAATCACCACATTAAATTTAAAAGAAAATTCCTTTCAAGGTTTTCTAATATTTGATAATCATAATAGTATACAGCGTTGAAAAGAGGTAACTTTTCAATGTAAAAGTATCTCTTCCTAAATGACAGCATCTTTCTCTCGCAAATATTTATGCAAATTTACAAATTTTGTTGAAGGCAACTTTTCCAAGAAGGATAATACAATAAATTCAACAATAGAAATTTTGAACAAAAATAGACTTAAAAGCCCCAATTTTTCTCTACTATTTTTCTCTTTTAGTAATTTAAGTATATCATCCCACTGTCTTCTCGCCTCCATGGTTTCTGCTGAAAAAATCTACACATAGTCTTATTGGGTTTCCCTGGTATGTGATGGATTGCTTTTCTCTTGCTGCTTTCAAGATCCTCTCTTTCTCTTTGACCTCTGACATTCTAACTAGTAAGTGTCTTGGAGAACGCCTATTTGGGTCTATTCTCTTTGGGGTGCGCTGCACTTCTTGGATCTGTAATTTTAGGTCTTTCCTAAAGGTTGGGAAATTTTCAGTGATAATTTCTTCCATTAGTTTTTCTCCTCCTTTTCCCTTCTCTCCTCCTTCCGGGACACCCACAACACATATATTTGTGCACTTCATATTATCACTCAGTTCCCTGAGTCCCTGCTCGTATTTTTCCATTCTTTTCCCTATAGTTTCTGTTTCTTTTTGGATTTCAGATGTTCCTTCAGTTCACTAATCCTAACCTCTGTCTCTTGAAACTACCATCGTAGGTTTCCATTGTTTTTTTCATCTCTTCCACTGTATCCTTTCATTCCCATAAGTTCTGTGATTTTTTTTTTCACACTTTCCATTTCTTCTTTCTGTTCATTCCTTGCCTTCTTCATGTCCTCCCTCAATTCACTGATTTGGTTTTTGAAGAGGTTTTCCATTTCTGTTCATATATTCTGAATTAGTTGTTTCAGCTCCTGTATCGCATTTGAACTACTGGTTTGTTCCTTTGACTGGGCCATATCTTCAATTTTCCTGGTGTGATTTGTTATTTTTTGCTGGTGTCTAGACATTTAATTACCTTAATTAGTTTATTCTGGAGATTGCTTTCACTTCTCTTGCCTAGGGTTTTCTTGCTAGATGAGTTTGTTGTCTATCTGTTCTTTGACCTTCAGTTCAGCTTTTTCTGGGCCTCTAGCTTAAGTTTTGTTTAACAGAGGGTGATTTTTCAGTTCTTGTTTTCTTGTTTCTTGTCCTGCTTGTAAGGTGCCTTTTCCCTCCCCACCCTTAGGAGGGTCTACATAGGTATTACAGAATACCTACAGAAAACTCCAGCCAGGTTTTCCAGGACTAAACTGGCCTCCTATGGGGAAGGAGTCATCTGTGTCAGTTTTCCCTGAGGGTGAGACCCAGCAGGTTGAAAGACTTTCCTGTGAAGTCTCTGGGCTCTGTTTGTCTTATCCTGCCCAGTATGTGGCGCCTGTCTGTCTGCGGGTCCCACCAGCAAAAGATGTTATGGCACCTTTAATTTGGAAGGCTCTCCCTGCTGGAGGCGTGGTGGAGACAGAGGAGAGGTTGTAGGCTGGTTTTAATGGCTTCAAATTGCCAAGCCCTGGGGTCTGAATTCCTTGAGAGAGGGATTCCACCTGAGTTGCATTTCACCCC
This sequence comes from Tamandua tetradactyla, assembly GCF_023851605.1. Classification (NCBI taxonomy): domain Eukaryota; kingdom Metazoa; phylum Chordata; class Mammalia; order Pilosa; family Myrmecophagidae; genus Tamandua; species Tamandua tetradactyla. Next base: position 11,902,594 of record NC_135354.1, read on the forward strand.
TCCCCTGGGGAAGGCTCAGGCGGGAGACAGCCCTGAAAGCAGTCCGTTTCTGCGTATGCCTGGGGCAGTTACAGCCTGTGTAAACCCGCTACTGAATCCAGAGGCAGCCAAGCCTCCGCAGAAACAGCCACAAAGGCCTCCGTTTCGTCCCCTTTCCTCTTTTTCAGTTAGCCCAATAAGCGACCTCCGCCTTGACTAGGTTCGCCTGAGCTGGGGGCCTATTTTTAGTAGTCAGAATTTGTTTATTAATGCCACAATTGGTGTTTGGTGGGATTCAGTCCCTGCTACTGTTAAGAGTCTCTTTCCCTTCCCCCCAGGAAGCCGCCTGTGGGGGACAGGCGCCGGGCGCCGGCCGCTGCGGCTTGGGAAACTCACTGTTCTGGAGACTCGCAGCCGGTCCAGCTGGTCCAGACTGCGGTACGCTGTGTGTCCGGTCACTATCGTGGCTCCGGGAGCTGGTCTGTACTGTTTCTGGTTATTTAGTAGTTGTTCTGGAGGATGAACTAAAACACGCACATTGCTAAGCCGCCATCTTGACCCCTCCTCTCTACTATTTTGATATCTAAGCTTTATCAGGCCTAAGGATCACCTGAGGAAGATTTACAGATTCCTAGGTTCTATCACCAGAGATTCATTCGAGGGCAGGAGAGCCTCTAGAGATCAATCTGTACTGATACATATGCCAGGTAACAAAGCCATCCGAAAATACTATATAAGATGAGAACGATTTAATTTTCTTTAAATGGACTCTGCCCTGATACACAAATTTAGAATAATGCTCAAAATGTAAGCTGACTGGAAAAGAAATGAAGCTAGAAAAGAAATGGGCTTTCAAAATACAAATGGGGTGAGGGTTGGACTGAGTAATATTGGAAAGTGTTACCTGAAGTGATATATGTGTACTGATAAACTAAAAGAAGCCAAATTCTTGTTGGCAATACAATTAAATGTTTGATATGCTAAGTGTGATAATGAAGAGTACCTGGACAACTTACTTCTTTAAATTACTTTTAAAAGTAGACTTGAATGAAAAATTTGAGTGTACAACAAGCCCAAGGAATAACAAACTCCAACACATCTCCTTTCCAGTTTGTTCTATAACTGACTGGCAACAACAATTAATTCAGCCGAGTTTGTATCTGTGGAGGAACACGATCTCCTCTAGACTCTTATTAGAAAGACATGCCCAGGCCAGGCCTTTCTCGGGGAGCACAGGCGTGGCCATCAGTTTTAGCACTGAGAGTCCCAGGTCCTGGAGCAGAGTACTGGGGAGGAAGGAATTCAGGTGAAACTTCCAAAATAAATGGAGAACTGGCATTTGACCAAGAAGATGGGTTATAGTAATTTGAAAACTTCAGACAAAAATGTTCAAAAAGTAAGGTATCAGGACTAAAACAAAACAAAACAAAAACAAAAAGTAGCTCATTCTAGTATAATGAAAACTATGAGAATGAAGAGGGGTGTCACTTACCTCAGTTATTCTTGGTTTGTACAACACAGTTCCAAACAGGAAAATCTCTAAATTCGAAATTTAGAAACTTTATTAAGAATTTTGTTTTATCACAGAGACAGCATAGGCAAAACCAATACATAACTTCTCACTGTAGTACACGAGTAAGAAGCTGGACAGCAAACACTATCACCAAAAGTCATCTGGTTCTTCCTGAGAAAGGACCATGAAACTAAATTAGGAAAAGACAAAAGTTAAAAATTTAAAAATATTCCTGACAGGTTTATCTGGGATCTTCATAGTATTCTCACTCCTTCTGTTAGGCATTTCAGCTCTAGCTTACAATTTCAATCGAGATCAATTTCACAGGTGAAAAAACTGATTTTTGTTGTTAGTACTTTTGATTGATTCAGTACTTTCTTACAGACAACCTCCAAATATTTGCAAGCTACCCCTACCTAACAAACCAGCACCCTGACAATGGTTTGCCTATAGAACACAAGGTTCTGGAAATCCATACCTTGCTTTATCACTAGGGGGCAGCGTGTCAGACAGTGATCTTTCCCTGTTGAATGTCATTTTTGAGCTCTGCTACAAAGGGGTGGGAGATAAAAAATTTGAAATTAGATATGTATTAATTTTATAAAACACTTTATGCCTCTTAGAAATACATTTCAAATATATATATAATGAGGAAATCTAAACAAGAGGTGATATCTTAACACTAAATTTATCAAATGTCAAAACAAACTATATTTTATACATTCTAAGCATCCACAGTGTTTTATGCAAGTCTGAAAATTACTGCCTTGGGCTGTACGAATGCACTCATCATTCACTGAAAGATTTTTCTTTCTTCTTAAATAAGAGATATCCCGACCCTTACAAGCTTTCACAAATGAAAATCCCCTAAATCTGTGACCCTAGTAAAAGCTATAAGATTTTGTTGAAAAAAACGTAATATACTTACAAGATGTGAGGCTCCACTTCAACTTTGGATTTTTTATGGCCTCACCATTTTGTCTTCCGTGGAAAAGACAGATTCCTGTCAAGTATACTATCCATAAGAAGCCCTAGGCATGCCCTGCCCATGGACTGTACTTTCTGCAGCACCCTCACCTGCTCCACCGGGTCAGGGTCCTGACTGTGCCCCTGCTGGATGATCGGCATGTATTTTTCTAATCCGTTCTCACTACAAGCAGATTTGTCTTTCATTTCCTGAACATTCATTTGTAATTCTTTTTCTATTTCAACCTTCAATGATTCTTCAAAAATCCTCTATAAAATAGATGGGCACCAAAACAGGAAATTCACAAACACACTTTTAAAACTTTTCAGTTTAATAAGTGTACACTAAAGTGATCCTGAAACCTTTAAGTACGAACTGCATACCAGAGGATTATGTTTTTTAAAAAAACCAAGCATGTGACCATTAAAATGAAGCAAACATGCTACCTCAACGAAGGGAGTTATTTCCCTAAAGTGTTCTGCATTTTAAAAAGATCCAAATTAATCAGGAGTCCAAGGAACATTCATAAGGAAGTCTGATTTAAGGAAGACGATCAAGCATGCTCAGTGGCCAAGGTTATCCATCTGCCTAGACACTTATCAGGACATAAAAGGCAAGAAGAAAGGTAGTGTGTGCCTCTTCCATGACTTCCTCCAGTTCTAGCCCTGGTTCCAGCCAGTGGACCTTGAAAGAGTGTGTCTCCCATACACTCCAGTTATAAGATGAAGAGCTGTAGCATAGCACAGTCCAAATGAGAAGGCAGGCCAGAGTGCTCTAAAACACTAAACAGAAAGAATGGCTACATGGGGCCTTTCTCACTGCTCTTAAAACGTGAGTAAAGGATGGCTACCGAAGGTTTTTTAAATATCTAAGTTTTAAGGTACATAACTACTACCACAATACTTCTTTTTTTTTTTTTTTTTAAAGGAGTTATCTGTCACTCCAGTAACTTCAGGACACACTACAGCCTCACCTCCCCAAGGCTAAGTACTGAAGGTGTATGACACTGAAACTAGAACAGAGAATTAAGGTGTACTTATTACCCTTTCTTGATCCAGTTTTTCTAATTCTCTTCTTTTCCTTTCTAAAGCTTCTTGTTGTTCACACTGCCATCTTTCTTCTTTCTGCCTCTGTTCTTTCAGATGCTGTTCCCATAATTTTTCTTCTTTCCTCTGCTCTCCAACTGGGGTCCCATTCATGTCTCATTTAGGACAGAAAATAAAGAACAAACAGCCTCCAGCATCAGATTTTTCAAACAAATGAAGTACCAGTCTGCAGGTGCCCTGGCCAAGACTCAGGGGAAGACTTTGCTTGATTCTTAGTTGACTCTGCTAGACTTCAAGCTGCTCTTCCACCCTTGGTGTCTTCAGCCCCAGACCCAGTGCTAACCCTGCATGAGGTGGACACGGGTCACCCTCAATGTGAACTACACGATGTCAACAGTCTTTCCTTCACATTGTCTCCCCTCTCCAGCCCCCTGCTCCTCCTTCCTTCCCAAGGCTGAGCGCCTGTGGTTCCCATCTGTGCACCTGAGTCCCATTCCTCCTGTCTCCTCAAGGCCCTGGGTTAAGCATGAGTCCCTGCTCCCCTACAGAGCAGCTCGATCAGCTCTTTCCCCTTATGCTCAAGTCCCTCCTCCGCAAAGCAAAGCAAAACCAAACCAGCACCAGCACCCCTGCTCCAGCACCGGGCCATTCCCAGTGGCCTTCTCGGGCTGACCTGGGGTTTGAAACTCACCTCTGAAATGACCAAGCCTAAATCCGCCTCTGTCCCAGGCCTCAGGTCTGTGTTTCTAATGAGTCCTCCTCCAACCCCACCAGGGCCTCCCACAGCACCAGCCTCATACCCGCAGCATCATTACTGTCCCTTCAGTCAGACTCTTTGTCTTCTCAGTCATCAGGGCTTTTAGAGTCAACCTCCTCCTGCTGCTGTTGCTGCTCTAAGGAGGATCTTTGTCACCATAGACCTGGCCTAAGACACAACCAACCCCTGTGGTCTCCCTGACATCAAACACTCCATCTTCACCAGTGTCAGAGCTATTTCCTGAATGGCCATGTGGACTTGATGGATTTGCTTGTATAACATCTCCACTCTGATGGAGTCTAAACTCAAAGCAATCTAGGCTGACGACCTGCCTGCAATTCTCCTTTTCTACCTTTACTACTGAAAGTTGTTCGTTCGTTTTTATGCTGCAATAGGGGTCACATTTCATTGGTTTTTCCACATACCACTAGGTTCTGCATTCAGAAAATCCAAGCTCTACCACCAAGCTCCCTGGCCTCTTTCTAGAGCTGATGTTGCTCTTGCTTGAGGCCTCTGCTCTAAAGGTCTTCTTCCTTGGCCTGACCTGCTCCCTCCTGCCTCTCCCTACAAAATCTCATCTGTTACTCCAGACCCCACTTCCATGCCATCTTCCTTGGGGGCCCCCTTATTCTTAGAGTGACCACAACGCCCCCAATACCGTGTCCATGCAATATCTGATTCCTGCCTCATATTAAAAGAATATATATGGAATATATATTTGCATGTATATTCCCAGTGCCTGCCCATTGAAAAAAAAGTATAATATATTAGTTTCTCTCATGTTTAGTCCATGAGGGCAAGAGCCATGTTTTAATTCTGTGTCTATGGCTACAGCTCTTCGCACAGAAACCTACACCTCTTCGCACAGAAACCTACACCTCAAACGTTTCATTAAATCCCAATCTCACACATAATTATTTTGATCTTCCTCTTCTGGCTCCTGGCTACCTTAATTTTTTTAAACTTGTGCAATGCTAACAGGCAGAAAAGTTAACAGGTTCACCAGAGGACTCTGAATCTATTCTAAAGTTACGAGGAGAAACTAAGTTATTTGTACTGAGAAGACAAAGCGGCACATTTTTTTCTATCTTGATTCCATAGCTCCTGAGTGGCAAAGAGAACTCACTTCGGACAGAACAGCAAAGAAAAGAAGCATTTCCACTGGGCACCTCAAGGGTACCAAGTTTTGGCCTTGTCTCCTTTTGTGAAATGATATGATAAATATGAGAATATCTCGGATTATCAAAAACTAAACACACTGCTTAATTGAAACCACTGTTATAAGCTACATTTTAACTCAGAGGCAGAACAACTACTCACTCAGGGGATTTTCCTGGTTATTCTATATTCTTTTTATTTCTTTACCTCACCAGATTGCTACCAAATAGGAGCCTAGCAGATATTCCTCCCATGGCTCCTGTCTTCACTTTTCCCATTTGAGATGCCGTGATGGCATGCTGACCATCTGACACACAGCCCCCGCCCCCAGGTCAGCCACCACTAGAATGTTAAGCTCCACGAAGGCAAGGGTTTGATTTGGCTCTCAGCTGGAGGTCCAGCCTCTAGAAGAGAGCTCAGCAAAGGGAAGGCTTTCGACTGAATCTTGCTCAATGAGGGAATGCTTTCCAAATCAGGCTTTCCCTGGAAACCAGCAAAATCTACCCTCTGAGAATCGCTTCCTTCTTTCAGTAATTCCTCATATTCCTGAATACTGCTTAAACCAAGAAACTGCTTAGAAGAGGATTTCCAACTGTTTGGAGAACGATGTTTCTTCAATGACTGGGATAAAAGGTGGCTTTATCTGAGGAATTTCCTACTAAGTTTGAGGCGTAAATACATTGGTCCAAGGAGAAAAGCACCTGGCTGTTGCCCAAACCCTGGAACAAAGTTCACATACCTATCTGCCTCCTTCCTCCCTGAGCCCTGTACCACCGGGGAGGGGTGGGCAATCTGATGAAGATAAGAGGAAAGACAAAGTGGGCTGGAGACAAGAAGTCTCATGAACAGTTTCCCTCCAGCACTGAGTTAACTTGGTGTCATGAGCATTTTCAAAGACTAGCACGCAGTTTGTTTCTGCCCTGATTTTTTAAGAAATGAAAGAAGCAAACAGAGCAAAAAATAATTTAAGCGTTAAAGTCACACTAAAGATGTATATCAGCAGGTACCATTGTTTCAATTAGATACTAAGGCTCCCGTGGAATGGTTCTTGCAGAAGTGCTTTAGGTAAAAATGTAACTGCTATGTCAGACTAGACAAGTCAAACAATTTTTTTAAGAGCAACTGGCCTTGGAAGACTAAATGAGAACCTTTCTGTCACAGACTTTTCCTCAGCCCTGACTTTACCTGTACACATTGAGTTACCTAAAAAAATAACCAAGAAGGATAACACCCCAACCCAAGACTTTCCATAACCTGCCCATACAAAGAGTCCTCCCGTGATAAATGAAACAAAAGTGCAAACTTACCTGGGTAATGGTACGGTTCAGGTCTGGGGGGCACAGCAGGGTTGGCCTTGTCAGGCATGTCAACAGCAGGATACAGCCCATCTCCTTCAAAGTGTCTCAGCCTGTCCCATGCACCTAGGGGAGGTGCAACAATTGTTCCATGAGTCCTAGTAAGGACCGCAAGAGAAGGGGCAGCTGTGGTGGATGGGGGCTAGTTACAGGGCTCCTTAACTTCAGCCAAAGCAGTTTGGGGGGAGCCCTTTTCTTACAGGATCCTAAGTACTTTCAATGAATTGTCTGCCAGTGTACTTTCTTCTTAAAGTGGTCTTATCCTTTAAAGAATTATATTCTGAGCCAATAGGAAGAAATCAATCCAGTGACAGAGAATTAATTTAGATTGCTGACAAACATTGTAATTCCATTTAAATATAAATGGTTCAACAAAATTCTCTTTTAGCTGGCAAGTTAAACGTAATTCACAAAATTTACTAAGCCTACCCACTTAATTGTTCAACATGTTATACTCCCAGAGCAACTAAAGAGACAAAGACAATTAAATGTAATCCACGATCCTAGACTAGATCTAATAATGGAGAGAAAAGACCCAAACAGACACATGAAAAAAATTTGGAACACAGACCGAAAGCTTCATGTCAATATTAAAGTTCTTGTACTGAGTGACTATACTTAAGGTGGTGGTATTAATGAATAGCCCTGTTCTTAGGAAATGTACATGGACGTATTATGTGTTCAAGAAGCTTGAGGTATACAATGTATTCTCAAATATTTAGAAACTGGAGAGATAAGTAGACCGACAGAAGGATAGACAGAACGATACAGCAAATGTGACAAAATGTTAAAACTGCCTGATCTAGGTAGAATGGGCAGATATGTTGGAATTCTCTTTATGGGGTCTGTATTATTTTTTGCAACTTTCTTGCAAGTCTGAAATTATTTCAAAATGAAAAGTTTAAGGGGAAAAAAAAGCTATACTTTCAGTCTTAACAATGGCCTTTATGGGCTAAACAATAGGTAATATACAACTAATCTAACAATGTCTCAAGCTGGAAAGCACCCGAGATGACCAATTTTATAGTCTCAGACACTCAGGCAATATGCTGCAGGTTGCAGGGATGTGACCAAGTTACGGTCACAGCCAAGATATGAGTTCCTGGACCATTAGGCCAATATGCTTTCACCTCCAGTCTTTTACCAAGACCGGGGTTTTCCACATCTTGGGCAAACAGCAGAATCAGTATAATTTCAAGAAAAATAACATTCTCACATGTTATTTTTCCACAGAAAGGAAAAACAAATTTTTCAAAATCACATTTTAAAGGTAATCCCAAACTTGGTAAATTAAGTTAAGGATTCATGGACGGACTCAGTTCTAACTTTGAAATTATTAGTTATTCTGAAATTATTTATTTATTTTTTTTACATGGGCAGGCACCAGCAATCGAACCTGGGTCTCCAGCACAGCAGGCAAGAACTCTGCCACTGAGCCACAACGGCTTGCCCTGAAATTTTTTTTTAATTAAAAATAAAAAGGGAATTGAGATGCACCCTTGAAAACCTACATGACGTAAAAACACAAGGTGACATCTCTGCATTTGCGGATTTATCTCAAAATTAAATGTCCTAATTTATTATAAATATGCTTTATATAGCAATGGGCATAATTCCCCAAAACTTAGCTTCCTATATTCTCAACTCATAAAAGCATATACCTATAGATGAACTTACATTCAAAAGATGATTCAAGTTCCTCATTATCCTCAAAACCTATCTTGTCCAGATTTGAAAGTTTACTTTTTCCTTGAAGTTCAGTTTGCTTTTTTTGGTAAAGACTGGATTGGAAGAATAGAATTCATGAATGTACAGTTCTAATAACAAAACACTTTAAGGCACAGTGTGATGAAAAGCCTTTTGTGACTCAAGAAAAAGCTCAAACACAGTTAAATGATCTTTGGCTTATTAAGAAAAACAGTCCACCATGCCTCCAGGGCTCTCTGGGGAGCAGGTGCTGTTCACAGTGGCCAATGCATTCACTCAGATGGTTCCCTGACGGCATCACACCAGTAGCCAACAAAGAGTAAGGTCACCCTCCCAATGCCAGTCCTACATGGAGTTTATTTTTTCAGGAACCACAAAACACATCATCATGAACCAGCTGAAGATGTAAAATCCAGGGCCTGAAGAGCTTCAAGGCAGCCTAACTCAGCAGGTCTTGGCTTCCCTTTATCAAAAAAGGTGCAATATATACAAGTAATTATGGACTGTTAAAGACACATGTGGCAGTTCTCAACTCTGAACAGTAGAACGCACTAGACCCAGAACTATGGTTAGAACACCCTGCAGGGGGAGGACCAGACACGGGGAACAGCTCCATATCTAACTCGAATAATACACTAGGCTGACCCAGTGGAGTAGTTCCCAATAACATTCCCTCCACTCTGCTCCAACAGCCATACCCTAGATACTACTCTCACTTTAGAATTCATTTCAATGATACAGAAAGTGAAATCTTCTCTTTATATGCCACAATACTTTTTAAAATTACTTTTTAGTGATCTGTGAAATTGTTACAATTTAAAAAATAAACTGAATTGATTTGGTTTCATGGATTTTTTATGCTTGTTTTTATCTTTATAAGCCAAGTCTATTCATGGAATTATGAAGATGCTTATTTATATTATATTGCATTTTCAGTATACAAGCAAAAATTTTTTTTGAAAGGAATTGTTCCTTTCCTGGTAATACAGATGATTCTCAAAAGAACACACATCAATTTCCAATCTGACTGCAAATGACACATTGCCACATAAGCTTTAATATCACCTGGGAAAACCAAAACCCCAAGTAAAAGCTGAACACCATGGGTAATGCAACTTGTCTGGAGCTGACCAGACTGTGGTATTTACCCTGCCAGCTGTTCCAGGGGCCTGGAGGAAGAAGGGATGGAGACACTCTGCTTCAGTGTGGCAGATGAAGGCTGGGGTGACCGGTCAAGACAAGGATTGGGGAAGGCAACATGTGATCTGTCCAGACCTAAGGGACCAAACAGAGAAGATACCAGTATGGCTTCTATTAGCGTGGGGAGAAATTCCACCTGTGATGCTTGCAAATAGCTGAGCGTAACACATAAATGATATACAAAACCTTTCACAGGCCCAAGTTAAACCGCAGTGGTCACAATAAAGTTTATACAACTAAGCAGCACTAAAGGAAAGGACAGTGCCACTCCCTCACCACCCCGGCGTGCCAAGTGACAGGCTAGAATGTGACACCCTTCCTATTGCTGACCCCCACACCAAGCCTAGAGTGTAGGGAGAGACACAGAGCAGCAGAGTGGGAAAGAGAGCACGCTGCTCCAGGGGACAGGCCCCGCCAGCCAGGGCCCGCTGCCTGATCCTGCACTCTTCACGGGGCTTAGGGGTCTGCTCCTAGGCAGGAAACAGGGCCAACGAGGCTGAAGCCACCCAAGCCAAGAGTGCTGGGCAAGTCCTTTTCACAGCAGCTTACCTTCCAGAAACATTTCACCCTTCAGGGTTCTTCTGGCTTTCAGGAGGGGGGTGGAGGACAGGCGCCTGGGGGAAGAGCCTTTCCCTGGCTCAGAAGCTGCACCCAGCAGGTCACTGTCCTCCGGAGGCATGCCCACGTGAGGCTGCTCAGAAACAACTCCATCCTCTGCAAAAATACATCCTTCTGCGGAACTACAGATGATGTTTTCTCGAATTCCCAGCAGGTACAGGGGTGGCGGACTCTTCACTGGTGGTGAGCTCCCAAATGTGTCCTGAATAACTCTTTGACGGTAATTTCTGAACGCCTTCTCCAGGCACTCGGCCTCGCGCTCCAGCTCTTTCACCCGGGCCTTAGTACTCATTACAAACTCAAGGCCAGAATCAGGGGAACTACAGTCTGTCTCTGGACGGGAATAACTCACAGTCGTTGGTGTAACTGCGACTATCCTGACCTTTTCCCGTTCAAGAGGATTCTTCAGGAAATCATCACTGACATCATCATCGTGAGACATTATCCTGTCACCCAGCAATCTGCTGACAGAATCGTCAATCAGAGACGGCTTGGGGCGGCAATACACTTCATTCTCTAGAGCTGAGAATCACAAAAGCAGAGTTTGGGAAATGAGGAAAAAAGGGATAGAGTAAAATTAAAATACACTCGAGAATCGTTTTTTTCAAAAACGACAGAGAGCAATCAAAAGGAAAAGCTTGCACATTAAGCTTTCTTAAGCAATGGTAATCACAATTATCAACATTTAATAGGAGCTTATAGGTACCAGCTGTGGCTTCACAGACATTCTTTCATACTGCATAATTCCTCAATCTGTTATACACACTTCTGAAATCCTAAACTCTGAGAATGAAAATACATTCATGACTTCTTTGGTGGCAAAGCCTGACGAGACCTGAACTCATTTGGCTGAAAATCTTGACCTGAACTGAGGTAAATCCAATTATAATCTTTATTTTTCCTGCCTAGCATGAACTGTTGCACATCTGACTGTTAAATAATTAACACGTTTCGCTATAGGAAGCCTTCCAAAAACTCCCAGGGCTGCTGCAAACCACATGGTGTATAGGCAAGTTCAGATAAGGGAGCGAGCCGAGCCAGGTTCCATCACTGCTCCCTGGGAACTGGGACTCACTGAGGTTGGGTCACACAGTCAGCAAGCAATGGAGCCGCTGGGATTTCCTAATGCAAAGCCAGCAGATGTGACCACTTCTCTCCTACAATGCCTCCCTAAGCTGCCATGGACAGCAAGAAAGATGCTTGCAGGGGGCAATCCATCCTCACTGAGTTATTTTTTCATGATATAAGATGGCTATGATTTCAGCTGTGGGCCTTTCTGTCAAAAGGCAAAGGACAGAAGAAAAATGAGTGTAGAGATAAAAATTAAAATAATGCCAGTAGAAGCAAACAAAACGGAGAAGGGAAGAAGGCAAACCAAAAGTGAGGAAGGCTCAAACAAGGAAGTGTGAGAAACTGCTTGACATGGTAACAGAGTCTTTCTTTGTGCTTGAAAGCAGCTAAGAAAGACGGTATTGAAGATTTAGGGAGTGTCTTATGAAGTAGGCAGGAGCAGGCCTCTTTGTAGCCATAGTAGACAGCAATAAAGCGCCAGCAGCAACCAACTCCTGAGCTTCTTATCTGTCCCCAGGCACTGTACTGGGCCCCACCTTATTTAATCTTCCTTCAGCACAGCAAGTAGGTATTATCCCCATTACAAATGAGGACACCGAAACTCACAGAAGTTAAAGTAACTTGGTCGAACAACTAAATTCAAAGGTATGGTCCAAAACCAAAGCAGTTCCCTGATTCTGACAGCAGTGCTCTCCCTGCTAGACCACCATGCTTCTTCTACACATAGCTCTCCATCAAGGAACATGCTGAACCACCAAAGAGCCAGTCAGACTTCCTGTAAGAGTACCAAATACAAAAGGAAAACACAGATCCAGGGTGAGTTTGGGGACTCCTGGGCTACATGGAGCAACCATCCTACCAGAATGTCACTGCTCTTTTGCTCCTGAGCCACAGTTTAGTATTTTGGAAACAAAGCGGTAGTTTTCCTTCCAAGAAGAAAAAACTCTTTGGCTTTTCCCCTAATATAAGAATCACCAAAAAAGTCAATAAATAACCATCATTATATCTTCACAAATGCCCAAACTTGACACAAAAAATATTAATGGATTGCAAATGGCTCTAACCTGTCTGGGTTTGTTTCAGTTGCAGCTTTAAATCCATAATCTGCATGTTTAATCTTTTTACACAAGCTTCATAATCTAATAATTGGGTCTTCAACTGCGTAGAATGCTCAATCTGAAAACAAAGAAGGAAACAAAATCAATGTAAAACAAATCAGTTTACTGAAAAAGGAAAAATTCCCTTATTGTGCTTATTTTGTTTTTCTGTCTTCCCTATCCTAAGAAGCTTTACATCAGTGATCAACAGGGACCCTATGGAAAAAAAAACAATAGCAGCAAACCAAACACACAAAGTTTTTCACCGCCTTAGTCACTTATTCATTCATATTAAAGAATGGCTATTCCAAGTCATGCAGGCAGACATCAAAAAGCCAATATTTATAAATCAAACTGCTTATCCAGCAGGTGAAAAGTGAGATACTTTAACAGGAGACCCAACTGAACACTCACAAAATCTTGAGTTTAGGTGAGTTTGCTTTCCTCTGGACTTTATTAATAGTATGAATATGAAGTCAGGGAATTACTGGAGAATTTCTTCAGATGAGAAAGAATAGCATTTTTCTCTTTAGCATTTGGGGAAAGTAATTATTAGATCAATAAATCTGACTGAGATTGCTTGCCTCATGCCAAGTCTGTCTATCTCTAAAACAGACCGCTATTATACCTGAACAAGCAAAGAGCAATACTCACTTCACTTTGCAGCTGTTTTTCCAGTGCCTGTTTGTGGGTTTCAAACTCCTTATGCTTAAGACCTAAAGCATTTTCTGCTTTCTTTAATTCTTGCTGGAAAACCACAACCTCAGGAGATGGCTGGCTTATGCCTAAGAAGGGGAAAAAGATCCTGTTCGCTGTAATATAGGTTGGCAGACAGAGGCACAAGCCAGCAGGAGCCACCTCAACCTCACACTCCTTCCTTCTCTCGGGCACCTGCTGCTGTCCCCGCTGACCATACCCAACCTGCAGTCAGACAACAACAGAGCCCCTGCTGCAGTCCAAAGAGGCAGACTTGTAGCATTTACAAATATTTCTTTTTATAGTTACACTTTAATGCAATCAGAAGCAAAAAGTAATTTCCATGCAAGAATCTTAATTTTTTAAAATGTTCCCAATTTAAGCCTACAAAGCAGGGTCAAAGCAGTTGTGGAATAATGACAATATGATTACAAAACTACGCAAATTAGACAAAAAACCATACCATTTAGGAGACGTGAGTTTTCATTCCGACTCTCTTCCAACTGTTGTTTAAGTAATTGATTTTGTGTCTGAAGCTCTAGTTTCTCTTCTTTTAATAGTGAATAACCATGCATCTCTTTAACTTTTTCATTCAGCAACTGGTTTTGTTTTGTTACTGCCAAAGACTGGGATTTCACAGACTCTAACTCAAGCTGAAATCAATAAGGGAAAAACCATATTTCTTGTTGTTGTTGTTTTTTGCATGGGCAGGCACAGGAATAGAACTCAGGTCTCCGGCATGGCAGGCGAGAACTCTGCCACTGAGTCACCGTGGCCCCGCCCGAGAAACCATATTTGAACACTAACTTTACAGTGTTGCTGAAATAAAAGCTAGGATGCTTTAAATCATACATCACAAGTTAATTAAGGTCACTAGACAGATATTTAGTTCACCGAACAAAAAAAACCTAACAAAAATAATGGAACTCATCCTTTGATCTAGATTTGGGGTAGGAGAACACTCATCTAATGTGAATTATACAGAACCCTTTCCTAGGAAGCCAGTGATTCTGATTAAGATTTATCACCCCATTTTCCAGATACAACTAAGGACCCAATAATAATCATGACGATAGTAATATAAATAGGGATAGACTGGGTAAAAATAATCACTACTACACATATGAGGTGCTTTCCTTTTCTTAGCATAACATAACTCAGATTTGGATATGGAATCATGCAAAGTTCTTGAATAAGTCATCAGCGTTTCAAAAAAATAGATTTTATATACAGATATATTTTAAGTACCTGAAATTTCAAATTTATGTTTCAGATAGCACAATAATGTAAAGGGATAAAGAAACAGCAGTATGCCAAATGTGTAACTTTTTATTTTAATCCATAAAGTATCAACGTAATGACAGGAATTCTTACCTGCTGCTGACAGGAAGGAAGAAAAGACTGAGGCAGAAACTAACATGTATTGACCATCTACCGTGGGCCAGGCATATAAATTAGCTTACCAAATTCCTTCCAACAATCATATGATCTGGGCATTAAACAGAGAAGGAATCTGAGGTCACAAAACTTGCCCAAAGGCACACAAGCAGCAAGGGACAGCAGCAGGTTTCAAGCAGATGCATGTTCTTTCTGGCTTCCCTATGTGACTTAGCTTAAAATTAAGAACTATTTTATTATCCTCAACTATCATCTTCTTAGTCATACAATAAACACTCCAAACACATCAAGAGGATAACTAGATAAATTATGCATGACTAAAATTAAAATTTCATATATTGTCTCACATCTATTTCAAAAAACTGAAGGCTTAACAATTACCTGAAGTTCTTTCACACGATTTACATATTGACTGAGTGCTTTTTTTTTTTTAATTAACAACTGAAAACTCTTCTTGCAAACGCATAACTTGTTCTAAAAGAGAAAGTCAATGGATCATACATCATGTTTTCCTAGTGAATGCAAAAGCCACTTATTAATCTGTGGCAAGCCTAACATACATTACTTCATGAGCTAAACTAGCAGGGGCGGGGATCAAAATTTCATGGACAAATAGGAAATAAACACTGTTACCCAACAAGTAATGGGAGGTTATAACTGTCACCATATACATGGTGAAATAGCTCCCACCACAAATGCCAATCAGAGTTCCATCATCTGTTCTGTTAGACCACAGGGCCTTAATGTCAACAGATCTTAACTACCATAAAGACAAAGATGCGCTCGTTATTATTTTGCAATTTTTACTTCATCTAACACAAGTCTATACAGATACATCATCAAAGCGTAATTTCCTGAATACACGATGGTACTAGTTCCTACAGAAGTATTCATTGCTGCAAGACAGTTGTAAAGGGATAGCAATGAATGCCTTCTTATAGTTATACTGTCTTCTCCATCTAATCAATATCAAGTATCTAGCCCTAGTTTATTCCCAAGAATCCATGTGAAATTTCTGCCACAAATTCAACTTCTTGTCACAGGCAAAGTCCTAAAGTATACCGTAATGTAAAATATCTGAAGATTGAAAAATTATTCAACTCTTCTAGTCTTGGATTAATGCATACAAGAATTTTAGGAGATTATGTGACAAGCAAAACTATTAAGCATGAAAATAAATAAGAAGTAAAAGAAATAAGAAAAGAAAGAGAAGCTAAAATAAAATTTTTCCTAAGTAAAAAATATTATAGAGCAGTATTTATCAGATGGCAATGAGGTGTTGCCACATTCTTGACAATTAGTCTTACTAATCAAAACATACTGAAGTAAATACTGTCAACAAATCACTAACCTATGTGAATATAAAAGTATTAAACATGAAGGTTTGCAAAAAGGAAGTGAAAGACTGATTATTTTTAAATTTTGTAAAAGAACAGTAGTAGCACTGAAGGGTAATCTACATTTTCTTTAGAAGATAAAACAGACTCAACTCAGTAGCTATTAACCTAAACCAAAATTGAAAAAACACAGGTTTCCCAAAACCCACCACCAAGAATCACCTTTATTCTTTCTTTCATCTTCCATCAGTCTATTAGTTCTAGTGATGTATTCTTCCTTTAGTTCAAGCTGATACCTGAGAATGAGAATGACTAAAAATGACCTTGACATTTTCCTAGAAAGTGCTAAAAATACATCAGCTCATCTATATACCGAGGTGCCTAAGGACACTTAACCCAAGAAGGCATAAACGTTAAGGTCACTCAGTATTAAAACCAGGGCTCTGAATCCCGAACACAATCCTGTAAACTGGGTCTCCACACAAAATGAAAGGTTATGTTTTCTGAGGTTACTGAAAGCAATTATTTCTCCATTGGTCTTGACTGACATGAAAAGCAAAGAAGTAAAGGAAGCTAAACTTCCACTGTACACAACAGACTCTACAGTGATTTGACAACATCCCAAATGAAAACAAGTCACCGCATCACTTCTGACCCATGTGTCCCTCTGTCACCCACCTCCTCACTTTTCCCTTAGGGGCTGTGCACAGTATAGAGCACCAACCGCCAACAGTGTCCTGTCCAGATTGACAAGACCAAAAGGCATGTCTTCAGGGAGCCTGACTGCATCTTCCACAGCTGTTACCAGCTGCATGTCTGGTTTGGAGACAGGAGGAAGAAAAAACAATCTGTAGCAAATATCTTTCACGTTCCAACACCTGCCACAGTCACCAGTTACCCAAAGCCAGACATTTCCATCCCATGGAAGATCTCAGGTAATGGCAGATAGTTTACTATTTACATAACTTTGTAAATATAACATGCACACTTTTATTTATTTGTTTCTGAAATTTTAACTAAGATATTTCAGTGTTTGCTACTACATTATAAGAACTGACATCAAATACGTGCGTAAAATCCATCATTTCACAATTGAAGGATGGGAAAGCACTGTATTTCTTTTTAACAGATGCTTTCAAAGACACATTGCCTTGAAAAGCTTTTGCAAGTACTCAGTAATGGGATATCAGTGAAAAAATAATGGGCAGAGCAGTAAGAAAAAGCTGCTGATCAAGAAATACCCAGGACAGCTGGCAGAATCACTTTCTCTCTCTGTATTCATTTACTTAGTGTTAACTGAACTTTTATAAGTGTCATAAACTCTACTGTGCACTGGAGATAAAAGTTCCTGCTTGAGCTTACTGTCTTTGTGCTAAACTATGATTCACCAAACAGAAAATGCAGACTCAAGAAAAAGCCCCAGCACAGTTGCCCAAGTTTTCCTTAACTGTAGCATTTTTTGATTACATAGTTTGTTTTCATTAGCGTCTTTTGATTCTGGTAGTGTAGAATCTAGAAGGACTACACAGCACATGCTCACTGACAGATACTCTAACCACTAAAGTAGATTAATTTATAAATTGTTAGATATTCCTCTCAAAGTGGCAGTATGAGTGGGGCAGAGGAAGAGAGAACTAAACGCGATTTTACTTCCAATTTTACAGCTTCTCAGCAGCATAAGTTAAGTCACAAGGTGCTCTAAAAAAGCAAACAAATTGCAAGTCCTCAATAAGCACTGGAGAAATTTTAGGAGCAAGCAGAGGATGCTATTCTCCGTATCCAATCTTATGAGAACTATTCTAACTCACATACTCAAGGGAAAGGTTTGAGTGTCAACGAAAAAAATATATTTGTTTAAACACTAAATTTGCCATAAAATATGAGTCTTTTCTACTTCATCAGCTTTTGTCATGGTACCATCATCTGAATTCAAATAGACTACTTCTCTAAAACCTCAAAATACTTACTTTAGAAGTTCATTCTTGAGCTTTCGGTCAAAGGTCTCCTCCAGACTCTTTACATTCAGTTCCCGCCTCATGAGTGCATTAACCATGCTTTTAATTTTCCCTTCTTGTTGCCTCTGGGCCCTGGAATTACCAAAAACATACAAAACAAATAAGAAAAATACATAATCTGAGGTAACTAATTTAGAATAAAATTATACTTGTTTTTATCTCAACAGATGAAAACTGTTCTTTGACTGTCATTGCCAGGAAGTGGAAAGAGGCACCAGTTCTCCTGTCTAGTTGACCTGCTGACCCAGTGACTGGGCCCTGGACTGGCAGATGGCCTGGACGGCAGCACCAGGCTGGGGCCACCTGGCTGGGGGAGTGTGAACAAGTCAAGGTCAAAGTGATTTGCTACAGAAAATAACTTAAAAAGTATCACAGGTGGTAAATGGCCACAATCACTTGGAAGTGAAAGGATGACATTAGTTACAAAAAGCTACAAAGAAAATTTAAGCTAGTATACTTACATAATTGTTTCTAATTGTGGAATTTCACTGATTAACCTACAGACATTAAAGTTAGAAGTTTCCTCTTTCTCTTTAAAAATCAACTGATCCCACTTCTACATATATATCCAAAGGGTGTGAACAGGGTCACAAACAGATACTCGTGCCCCAATGTTCACAGCAGCATTATTCACAATAGCCAAAAGCAGGAAATAACCCAAATGTCCATCGACAAATGAATGCATAAACGAAATGTGGTTTCACATACACAATGGAACATTTGGCCATGAGAAAAAATGAAGTTCTGAGACCTACTGCAACACGGAAGAATCTTGAAAGCATTATACATAATGCTCTGTGAAATGAGCAAGACACATAAGAACAAAAAATGTACAATGTCACTTATAAAAGATGACTAGAATATCAAATTTGCAGAGACAGCAGATTAGAGGTACAGGGGGTGGGGGAGTATACAATGGTTTAAAAAAAATCTGACTGAATATTGAAAAGAATTGAATAAGAGAGAACAAAAGATAGATGGATCAGGTAAGCCTTCAAATACCAATAAATGAAATGCTCTTCATAGTAAGATTTAAATCTACCATCAAACCAATTTCAGGGCAGGGGAATCAGGTTACTGATTACTAGCTTCTTCCAACTATTACTTTTATCTCACTAAATGCAGCCTGCTGTTGCCTTCTCATTCTGCTTTTCACCTTAAGATCTAATACTTTAATAGCAAGTACTACAGAACAGGGATTATTCCAAGAAAAGGATAAATTCTCTATGCATTAGCTCCTTCTGCTGGCAAATCTATAAAGTAACAAAGCAATCAACTGCATTTACTCCACTTAGCTGCTTGGAAGGGAGAAATATGGGAAGTTGAAGGTAAAGTGATTAACTAATCATGAACCATGTAATGCCTTTTTCTCTTTCTTTTGATCAATTTATCTCTTAAGTATGCCCAAAAAGAGAATAAGGGAGAAAGGGAGAAGGATCCAAACCAATACAGATGAGAACCTATACAGTTGAGAAAAATGAATGACGATGAAAACAAACCATTTAATGAAATAAGATTCCTGGATTGAAATGGGTATCAATTAAGTAGATTCTAAATGAGAAGAAAGGTTTACTTCAAAAACCATACAGGCTTTTCATTGAGCCTGTAAAGGAGGAGGAACATTCGTGAGCACTTAAGAAAAAGTAATACACACCACAGCAAACAGTTATACCCACTACCAATCAAGGCAGAGGTAACAAATCTCCCTTTTTGACAACAGAACAGGTGGATATAGCAGGTCTAAAAGACATTCGGAATGCAGTTACTGTGAACATGGATGACTATTTAAACTGAATAACTGCCTGTACCTGTGAAACATGGTAGGTTTAAGCATTACTAGCTTCCTCCAACTATTACTTTTATCTCACTAAATGCAGCCTGATGCTGCCTTCTCATTCTGCTTTTCACCTTAAGATCTGGCACTTTAATAGCAAAACCCCAGTCTTTCTCTTAACATGTTACCTTTTAAAACCAGATCACCGGGCGGGCCACGGTGGCTCAGCAGGTAAGAGTGCTTGCCTGCCATGCCCGAGGACCCGGGTTCGATTCCCGGGGCCTGCCCATGTAAAAAAAAACAACAACAAAAAGATGACCTCACTCTTTACAACCAAGAACTCTGCTTAATAATTAACATTAGAATATTTAGGCATATATTTAGCAATTCCTCATTTTAATTTCACTCATTCTGAACATCCAAAACAAATAAGCACTACTTACAATTCAAAAGCTTCAATTCTTTGCTTCAGATCTGCTTCTCTGGTTCTTAGCAAATCTATATCTTTCAGGAGTATCTGCCGCTGGGCATAAATTTCTTTTGCTTTAATCTATATAGGCGAGCATTAATTTTTAGGAAGAAAGATAAAGAAATTAAAAAAGATTTGAAATAATACACTACTTCCTAAAGAACAGACATTTAGGATACCAGCTTCACTTTTAGAAGGTTCTAATTGGAGGTATTCTTTTACCTATCCTGTTTTCATAAAAATTCACCCCTGTACCCAATGACTGTTACACCGCATCACCCTAGATCCCTAACACCCCTTGTCTAATTATTTTATTTAGTTAATTAGCATGTCTCAGACATGTACTTAACATCTAATAAGTTCTTCAGCAAGAAAAAATTTAAACGAAATATGCATTTGGCAATCAAACTCTGAAAGGATAGTGTCCCTATGGTCCTATTGTTGGTTGAATGTTTCAATTTGCAGGTCATTCTGATTCAGGATCAGCAAGCTCATATGAACTCCTGAATGAATGTGCCATACTTTCCTATGCATGTGTCTTCACTGAGCAAGGATTTACTGAATACCTACCACAGGTCAAACAGTGTTCTGGGAGCTGGATCGGAAAAGGTGGACAGTAGGTCCCCATCCTCAAGGATCTCATAATTTAGTCAGGGGGAGAGAAACAACTACACTACGATGTGATAACTTAGAAACAAATAAAAAAGACTACACAGCAGGAGTGAGGTCCAACAGGCCAGTCAGTGGGAATAGGAGAAGGCATCTCTGAGGAGGTCCTGTCTTGAAGGAGAGGGGGTGGGGAGCATACTTGTGAGCAGAAATAAAGGCCTGATGCTTTTTATGGTAATGACAATTATCTAAGGAGCTCTTCTTCAAAACCTTTAGATAACCACTTAACTATATGGGGTTTTCTGGTTTGTAAACTGGTAGAGCTGAGTCCATCTCATCTTGAAGATCAACCTGCTACTATAAACAAAACCAATAATCTGAGAGACCTGTGTTTCATTTATATTTATAGCTAAAATGAGCCCAAATGCCAAAAAGAGCACAGAACAGTGCAGAGAGGATGCAGTTATCATTATATAAGTAGGTCTTATTGAGCAGACCCAAGCAAGGAGAGACACTCAGGGAAAGACCTCCTACTGTCAACATCTCCTGATAACAGTCACTTTGGATTACACTGGGTACGTGCCCAAACTTCAGCGTGGTCCAAGACATGGCCCTCAGGAAAGCAACAAGTTTTCCCTAAAGGAGCAAAGGCACTCCCTTCGCTGACCCTCATACTTCCACCCTCACACCACCAGTCCTCAACCTCTCCATCTTCTGTCCAGTCACTTTTCCAGATGACGAGATGACCTACACAGCCAGAGATTCTGCTCCTTCAGGGAC
Source organism: Tamandua tetradactyla (assembly GCF_023851605.1). Taxonomy (NCBI): domain Eukaryota; kingdom Metazoa; phylum Chordata; class Mammalia; order Pilosa; family Myrmecophagidae; genus Tamandua; species Tamandua tetradactyla. The sequence goes on from NC_135354.1 coordinate 11,924,140, forward strand.
CTCTGCCCTTGCTCCACCTCTGCAGCTTCCTCCAATGGTAGCACACTGCATTCAGTGGCACCTGAACCCTCAGCCTGCCACTCTCTACTCTCGGTCAGTCCTTAATTCCTCCACCTGTCAGTCTGTCCAGACTATTCTTTGGTATCTTTATGATCGTCACATATCCCTTCCCTTTTCTCTAGCCTAATGGCCACTCACCCTCTCCTCTGGCTCCCTTCCCCATCCAGCTGTACTGCTGTGTCTTCAATTAAACAGGCTGGTTTTTCAATTAAAATGAATTAAGTTGAATGAAGTTCCACTCCCCAAGCCACCTCTCTCTTTCTACTCTCACAGGTCTTACAAACCTGCCAAGTGTCTTCTGAGAGCTGTAACAGAAAACTCCCCCCAAAAGCACTTAGTTTGGTCTATTTCCACTCCAGGTGGGCCTTCAAAACAGCAGGATCAGTCCTCTGTGCTAAGAGAGGGGACTCTCTCCTCACCCACAGCAGGTACTCTACACCTCTGAACCCCTTTCCTGAAACCCTCTGCCAAACTCTCAAATCTGCCTAAGAATATCGAGCTTGTGGGGTATGAATCTCTCGAACTCATGGCACTGGCATTCATGTACACAGTTCTTTACTCTTCATCAGTTTCAGAGGAAGGAAGCCTGCATATCCTTTACCAAAGGCTGATGCTTCTATTTGCATTAGTGACCACAGTCTGTATTGCTCCCCTAGCACCTTGTTCCATCAGTTATTCCATCTCTCACCATGTATCCTGAGCCAGTATATGAACAGCTACAGGAAATATACACCCATTAAATCATTTAAAAATATTACCTCCTGGTGCTCTTGAAGTCTCTTAAGGGTATTCTTTTCCCTGTAATTAAGGGCTTCCAATTTTGCTTTGCAAGCTCACTCAAATTCATTGCGGAATTCAGCTAATTTCTTTTCAGACCTTTTTTTAAAAGTCTTCCATTCTAATTTTTTCTATTTCAGTATTTTTAAAATACTTCAACTGCCAAATGATAAAAAAAAAATCACTGTAAATACCAATGACTATACCAAAGGAAGAAGAACAAATTCTCTCTCCATGATTGCTTTTAATAGTAAAGCTTTTTCCAAGCATATTACATCTAGTTGAATTCATCTTGTTTTATCTCATTCACTGTATTTTCAGCATTCATTCAAAGGCAAGGAAAAAACGACTGACTGGAAATAAAAGTAACGTGCACAACAGTATGGTAGCCTATTCACTACTAAATGTTCTAGATACTTTCCCATGTCCTTAAGATTAAGAAATTAAGAGACAAGTAAAAGCATCTCTCTTGTTTAAAAAAGCGATAAGACAGAGTTTACCTTCTGAGCCATTTCTGACCGAAGCTGCTCTTCTATTTCCCTCTTATATTCATTTAACTTTCCTTCTAAACATTCTAACTTAGCATGCTGAGGATAAGCATCTGCAAACTGATCATCAATAAGCTGAAGCTTCTCAGCTATCACAAAAACAAACAAACAAACAAACAAAAAAACAGCAAATTAGGAATTTGAACAGTCAGATGTGCAAGAGGTCAGACCTCTGTGAAAAAGAATATACTTAGGGGTAAGTGTAGGGACAACTGCATTTTACTTTGAAATGCACCAAAAAATTAAAACGGATTGACACATGGACAAATATGTGAAAAAGTGCGTATGATAAAAATTTAATGGTGGAATGAAGGTGGTTTGTAGTAAAACACAGTGTTTACTACAAACTTTTTTCAACATTATCTGTAGACTTGAAATTTTTCATAATATAATTCTGGGGGAAAGCAAAGAGTGTAGTTTGTCAGAATAAAAAATCAGAGTCTCTTCCCAGTCTCGCAATAGTATGGCAGAAAGCTCTTTTATTGGACTTTATTATTAAAACTGATTTACACGTTCAAAGTGCTAACCTTAAAATGAATCAAAAATTATTTATTTCAACTCCTTCCTATAGTCTAACTGATTTCCAGAGGGCTAAGTAACTATACTATGACAAAACTGGAAAAAGACCCAGACCTGTTGACATCTCTATGCCAGCCCTTTTTCCTCAATTAAGCCAGTGGCCTGCAAACCAACTGTGTCTCAGAATCTACCATGTAGCAGAATGCAAACATGGAGCCAGAGTTCAATCCTAACCACGTAAAACATCATCACCAATCAAAAAAAAAAAAGTATGCACAGGAAAAAAAAAAAGCAAGCAGGATATTAAAATATTGACACTGCTTGTTTCCAGTTAGCATAAGTTTATATGTGTTTTTAAATCTACTTTCTGCATTTTTTCAAATGTTCTATAACCATGGTAAGCAAATTAGGAGTCTGCCCACGTGTCTACTGAGTACTAGAAATGTAGCCAGTCTCAACTGAGATGTGCTGTAAGTGTAAAGAACACACTAGATTTCAGACTCAATATATATATTTTTAAAGGCAAAAGATCTCATAATATATTCTATATTGACTATATGTTGAAACAGTAATATTTGGGATAATTTGGATTAAATTATTAAATCTAATTTCACTTGGAGTTTTTTCCCCTTTTTAACGTGGTTACTAGAAAAATTTAAATTTCCTAGGTCGCTGGTATTTTTGGACAGCACTGTTTTGCAAAAAGCATCTCTAATGTAATAAAACCTGCACTTAAAGACCCAGTCACACAATAAAATGTTTACAAACTATGAATTCCTTATTTTCTTAAAGGTGCTATGTCTATTCATTAGTAAGGAAGCATCAAGAAATCAGTTCAACACACAAAGGACCAATTTAAGAAGCTGCTTCCCGTCTCCACCAAGCACAGTGCCAAAGGGCAGGATGGTACTTCAGAAAGGCTGTACAGCTGAAAAAGCTCTGGATCATGGACCAGAAAATGTGGGCCCCGATATTAGTCCTGACACAGACTGGACATTTCCAAACTGTTCCTGCTCTGAGGACTCTAGTTTCCTCAACTATACAATGAAGTGATGGCCAGCAATACTTGGGCTAAATAATTGGGGCAGAGGGGGGGCGGTGAGGCAGGGACAAGAATTAAGGGAAGGTGTAGATTTGCTATTTGGTAAGGGTGTGTTTACCTGATATATTTCTGTTTGGACTAATGAAGGGTGTCTAAAATTGAGAGTGTTGATGACTGTACAATTTAAGTGAAAATACTGTAAGACATGGATTATTTATTTTGGACATTATCCATGATGCCTAATGGATAGAGGTGGACAAAGACTATAATGACTGAGAAGCAGAAAACTGAACTGTTTTGTACACATATGATGGAATATTGTGTGGCTAAAGAAAGGAACAAAGTTGTGAGGCATGCACAAAGTGAATGAACCTTGTGGACATTATGTTGTGCAAAATAAGTCAGAAACAAAAGAACAAACATAGCTCAGTCTCTTTAAAAAATAGTTATAAGAAATGTGGGGACTAAACTGGAAGCTCTTATAACAGCTACATTTAGTCCGAAGTTCTAAGTGTATTTCTCGGTTCTGACTTGCTATGCTCTATGTGTATAATTGGTATTTCCCTGGTACTGTGGATACCTGTGTGACATCTAAGAGTTCTGTAACTCTGAAGGTCAGTATTGTGGCATACAAAAACTGTTAAAGAAGCCAAAAAGGAGATCAGGCTTCAATTAGAGAAAAGAATGAAGCTGACTTGGTTGGGACTAAGGTCAGAATACAGGGGTGAGGATAACAGGGCCTGTATTTAAGAACTCTATCTACTGTACCGGACCAAAGGCAGAGAGGTCCGGTACAGTAGATAGGCAGTATGATGGGCAGCTAAGAGGTACTAGCAAAGTTCCTTGAGGGACAGGAGAAAAAAATATGGAATTATTGTTTTCCCACGTGGGAAACTCCTGATACTCTCTCAAATGTTAGGGATTCCAAAGTTAATAGGCCAAGAAGCTTGCTCTTATGAAACTTATTTCTGTAATGGAAAAGCTAAGCCTAATTATAATTATGCCTAAGAGTTACTTCCAAAAAAACCTCTTTTGTTATGCAGATGTGGCCTCTCTCTCTCTCTCTCTCTCTCTCTCTCTCAACCCAACTCTGCAAGGAAAATCATTATTCCTCCCCCTATGTGGGACATGGCACCTAAGAGTGTTAAGTCTCCCTGGCAAGATGGGACATGACTCCCAGGAATGAGCCGGGCCCTGGCTCTGCGAAATAGACAACGCCTTCCAGACTGTAAGGGAGAAAAGAAATGTAACAAAATAAGGAATTGATGGCTTAGAGAGTTCATATAGCATTGGAAGGCTTTTCTGGAGGCTACTCTTACATAAGCTTCAGCTAGATACTGCTAATTGCTATGGTTTGCCAAACCCCTACCAATATCATTCCTGTTAATCCTGTAGAACACCCAGGGCTCTATCTGAGATTCTACAAAAGTTTCACAAACTAAGTTTACTTTCTAGAAACCTGTAATCTCCAGATGGTTCAGGCCAGATAAATCCTGAAGCCCAGAGGGTCCAGTCTCTCCAGAACATAATTAATTCCATCCACCACCCTATATTGTTGACACCTCTTTTCAACATGGAAAAGTCAGAATGGACATAGCCCAAATACCCTACAGATTGGGAGAAACATACTTCAAAATTTATTGCTTTGTATAACACTTCACACACACAAAAAAAAGTTTAAAAAAATGAAGTGATAGCATAATATAAAATTCCTTTTAAGCATTTTAGAGTGTATAATTCAATGACTTTCAGTGTTTTCAATATGTTATGCAACAATCATTACCATTTCCAGAACTTTATCCACCATCACCAAAAGAAACACTTCCCAATTCCCATCTCGCCCCATTTCCTGGTAATCACTCGTCTACTTTCTGTTTCTATGGATTTGCCTATTCTCACTATTTACTATAAATATAACCATACAATAGAAAAAAAATGAAGTGATGGATCAATGACTTCTCCAGTTCTTTCCATTGCAAACACTCTATGATTTTCTAATTTAGTGGTTGTAAAATAAATTTAGACTAGACATGAGGTAGAAGATACCAGTTAAAAGCAGTTAAACACAACAATGCGAACCTTTTTCAATTCCCTTTGTGATTGGGAAAATTGAGCCCTAGCATTCAAAAGGATAGGAAGCAGCAGTGGAGACCAATTCCTGGTCCTTTTCAGCAATATGATTCTAGAGGAAATGACTTCCCTTACCTTACACACCTACAGGTTGCATCCCTCCAGTTCAAGGATCAATCACATAAAATCAATTTCCTTCATTCAAAAAGAAAACAGAACAGCAGATATTACGACGGAAAGCTGTATTTACCAAGAGAGTCTCTGCTAGGAAAAGTCGAACTTGTCTGAGTTTCCATATCACAGTTCTCTTTAGTCTGATAATATTCTGTCAACTCTTTTAAAAACCGAATGAGAAAACCTAAAAAACACAACAGATACCATTTTGTTTCAGGATTTTTTTCATGCATTCATTAACAGTTGCGGCTATATAATCTTGGCTTGATAATATTATTCGTTCTTACATTATGTATCTTTTTTCTAAGACTAATTTCTGAGGCAAGGTCTAAGTATGAAACAAAACCTAGAAGCTTTTCATTTTATTAACCTACAAAAAAATGAAAAGCTTATACACATAGCATGAAATACGATCAGTCAAAACACAAATGACATATTGGAAAAAATAAATGCAACAATATGGAGACAGAGGACTAATTTGCTTGGTATCAAAGAGCTCTTGCAAATCAGCAAGAAAATAGAAAAATGGAAAAAGACAAGGAAGAGCAGCTTGCAGAAAGCAAATTTTAAATATCAATCTGATACGAACACATCATAAACAGATGCAAATTAACATTACAGCGGAGAGATTACATTTTCCCTGTCAGAATGTAAACATTAAAACTTTGATAATACCAAGTGTTGGCAAATGAGTGGGGAAATGGGCACCCTCATTCACTTGAGGGGGAAACTGTGTCAGACATATTCACAATGAACATGCCCTTTAACCTGGTAATTCCACTTCTATGAATTTCTGCAGCTGGACCTTCGCAAGGGCACAAAGGTGCATACCTTGCAGCACTGCATCTAATGGCAACAAACAAACAATAAAACAACTAAGTCTCCATGAATAGGGGGTTAATTAGATACATCCTTTAAAGATAAGTAATATAATACAGAGCTACAGAAAAACAAATCAATGGATTTTAAAAAGCAGGTTGCAGCACACTGTTAGACCATGTGATGACATTGTGAGCCATTGATCATACACTCTGTATAGACTGCACGTGTGCAAAGATTTCTCAATAAAAATATTTTTTAAAAAACACTATCTACAATAAGTATCCCACTTAAGTGTGTGCTTTAATTACATATACCTAGCAGGCTTTTACATTCAGAAACAAGCTTCAGGAAGGATAAACAAGAAATTGCTGAGGATGGTTATCAGTGGAGAGTGAGATAGAAAATGGACAGAAATTTGTATTTTCACCTTATACTCTTCTGAATAGTTTGAAACATATATAATAAAAAAAAAAAACCCACAACTGAGTACAAATTATTTTAGAAGTTTTTAGTTTCCTAAAACAAACTAGAACACATCCCATATTCCTCATTCCTTCCCTCTCGCTGACCACTAGTATTTCAATCTATCCAATTTATTTTACCTCTTATCCCCCTATTATTCATTTTTTACCCATATTATTTATTTATTTTTATTTGCTTTTTTATTCATATTTTTTTACTCATCTGCCCATACCCTGTGTTCTGGTTTGCTAGCTGCTGGAATGCAACCAGAGATGGACTGGCTTTTAATAAAAGGGGATTTATTTCATTAGTTTTTCAGAGGAAAGGCAGCTACCTTTCAACTGAGGTTGTTTTTACGCGGGAAGGCACAGGGTGATTTTTGCTAGCCTCCTCTCCAGGCCTCTGGGTTCCAACAACTTTCCCCGGAGTGATTTCTTTCTGCATCTCCAAAGGCCTGGGCTGAGCTGCGAGTGCTAAGATGAGGTATGCTGAGTTGCCTGAGCTGTGCTATGTCGAGCTCTCTCATTTAAGTGCCAGCCAGTTAAATCAAACATCATTCACTGCAGCAGGCGTGCCTCCTAGCCGACTACAGATGTAATGAGCAACAGATGAGGTTCACATACCATTGGCTCATGTCCACAGCAACAGAACTAGACACCTTCACCTGGCCAAGAAGACACCTGAACCTAACTATCACACCCTGGATAAAAGAAGCATCAGACACAAGGTTTTCACAGTCACACAGTCACTTTGCAAAAGCTCTATCATTATACAATTATTTTCAAAATCAAGGCTACTGGAACATAGCTCAACAATTTCAGGTAGTTCCCTCCAGCCCTTCTGATACACCATAAATTAAAAAGGGATAGCTACATAACGCATAAGAATAATCTTCAGGATAACCTCTTAACTGTTAGAAATCTCTCTGCCACTGAAACTTTATTTTGTCTCATTTCTCTCCTCCCTGTTTTGGTTGTCAAAAGGTTTTCTCAATCCCTTGGTCGAAGCCCATCCCAGGATTTCTACTCCAGGATTTCTGTCCCATGTTGCCAGGGAGACAGGTCCCACACAGGGAGGGAAGGCAGTGAGTTCACCTGGTGAGTTGGCTTAGAGAGAAGCTACATCTGAGCAACAAAAGAGGCTCTCTGTGGGTGATCATAAGTAGGCTTAGCTTATCCTTTGCAAGAATAAGTTTCTCTATGGTCCATTTTGAATTGGTTTTTGCATAAGATCTGTATCTCACTTCATTTCTCATGCACATAAATGTCCAATTTTTCCAGAACCATTTGTTGAAAAGACAGTCCTTTCTCCAGTGAAATGCCTTTGCTCCTCTGTCAAAAATCAATTGTGTATGGTAGTCGGGGGAATCCATTGACTGTGTTGGTGTGGACCTGCTTCTGGGTACTCTATTCTGTCCTGTTGATCTATGAGCCTAGTATTCTGCCAATCACAGGGAAGAACTTCAACTTCCAGAAAGCGAAGAACCAGTGTCAGTGGGCCCTCCTACAAATTTTCTGCCCAGTGATTTTCTGGGCATTATTTATTCCTAAAATAGTAGGGGTGGGAAGAATACGTGAGTGGAATCCAGGGGAAAGCATTATGACACTTCAACAGATCAGCAGACCCAGAGTAGAGGCATAGCAAGATAAGTTTACAGGTCTCAAAAGAGTCAGGGAAGAGACAGCAGTTAAGTCTGAAATATCTTCCTATTTTTTTATTGTCTCAATCTTTGTTAGAAGCCAATTTTAAAAATCATTTTATAACAATAGCTGTTTTGTTGTTAGTGAAGCGTTCTATCCAAATTCTGGCATTAGACTGCCTGTTCAGAAATTTTAACGGGATGCTGGATGAAACAGATAAGGACTCTTAAGCCAGAAGTCTTTTGGAACCACAAGCATTTAAAAAGAGTGGGTAAAAGTAGAAACCGTTTTTAAGAATAACAAATACTTATCTGGTATTTAGTAAGTACATGATGAGTTCTTAATATCCCTCCAAGAATTAAATTTCCGTCTGAAAGAATAGCTAAGCTACAGATAAAATTATATCCCTTAGACCCATGCTATCTAAAGTGGTAGCCATTATATGTGTGGCTGTTTAAATTTAAATTAAACTACATTAAAGATTCAGTTCTTCAGTCACACTAAGCCATGTTTCAGGTGCAGTCATATGTGGCTAGTGGCTACCACAATACACAGCACAGGACAGGTCTAGACATTTCCAGCATCACAAAAAGTTATGTTAGCTCTGCTTCAGACTATAGTACATAGGATCATTTACTATATTGAACTTTGACATGGATGATTTATTTTGCAGGCCGTCCCAATATCTTCTGACTTAGTTTACTTATCCTCTGATAACATTACTCTTGAGGGACCTGCAATTAAGTTGCAGACAACTGGCTGGCAAAGAGTAGGTACTCAAAGGTTTGCTGAATTTGTTATAAAGGCATAAATGCCCTAGTGGGTATGGCAGCAATGTTAGCTACAAATAACATCCAGTAATACACTAATGTGAAAGTATTATTACACAATGTGACAGATTATTTAAAGAGATAAAAAGAATAACTAAGCGTTAAAGGCAAGTTATCAGCTGTGTTCAGGTGATAAAGCCCATCTCAAGTTTAAACCAGGATTTGGCACCCATGGTAGGTATGGATTAAATGAAAGCTTATTATCAAAGCCAAAATTAAGGCAATTTATCAGGCCTGATTACACACTTAAAAATTAAAATTAGTGCTTGCTTCAGCAGCACATATACTAAAATTGTAGCATTAAAAGAGAAGAGCATGGCCCCTGCACAATGATGACATGCAAATTTGTGAAGCATTCCAGATGCTAAAAAAAAAAGGAAAAAAATTAAAATGAATAATACTGAATTATATGCAAACATAGATAATATATATATATATATATACTATTAAAGCAGTATAACACAATCAACACTCTATAAATTGTACTTGAGTGGGATACCTAGAATATTTTTTTAAATACCAAAAAACACATGAAGAAAGCGAACATTCCTATTTTGATCATTCCGCTCTACATACATAATCAGTAATTCACAATATCATCGCACAGTTGCATATTCATCATCATGATCATTTCTTGGAAAATTTGCATCTATTCAGAAAAACAAATAAAACGAAAACAGAAAAAAAAATTCATATATATAATACCCCTTACCCTTCCCTTTCACTGATCACTAGCATTTCAAACTAAATTTATTTTAACATTTGTTCCCCCTATTATCTATTTTTATTTCATATGTTCTACTTGTCTGTTGACAAGATACCTTGAATACTGGTATGGTCAGGTTCCTTTGTCAACTTGGCCAGGTAGGTGGTGGTACCTGTTTGTCTTGTACAACTGCTGGCCTGTTTTTGCCATGAGGACATTCATATACTTAAATCATGACCATGTCAGCTACCTCCACAGCTGATTCCATTTGTAATCAGCCAAGAGGAGTGTCTTCTTTAATAAATGATGCTTAATCTAATCACTGGAAGCCTTTTAAGGAGGATTCAGAAGAGACAGGCTTTCTTTCTGCTTCGGATGGGGAGTCTCTCTTGTGGAGTTCATCCAGACCCTCCATCAGAATCGTCAGCTTCACAGCCTAACCTACAGATTTGGGACTCTACTTTTCCACGGTTACTTGAGACACTTTTTTAAATTTTATACTTACAAATATTTCCTGTCGATTCTGTTTCTCTAGAGAACCCTAACTAACACAAATATGAAGCTACTTGGCCTATACATTCTTAATAACTTTGTGTAATTGTTCCAACAGTGAGTATTTTTATCTTCCTATAATTTTTTATTTTAATACGCAGTGCTCTTTATTCTCTGAATTACTTATATGAGAATACTTGTCCTTTCAATGTCTACAGAACTTTCCATAACGGTGCAACATTTTTCAGTACTGTTCCCCATTTCTTCTTCCACACTAAATTCACTATGTTAAATTTCACTAAATCTTTATGCTAAAATTCACTCCTCGCAATCCTGTTTCCTTTATTTCCTTCTTATCCCAATACAGGTCCTGAACGTTCGGGTTCCACTATTCAGCACAATCTCCTAAGGGTGGGCTGACAGGAAATTATACCCCTCATTCCAAATGCCAGTGTTTCTAGTATATTAAGGACCCGTCAAGAGGCTGATATTGCTGTACTCAAAACAATTCTGTTTCAAAGAACAGTCAAAACTGCATATAATCTACTCCCAATTCCTTAATTCTACTTGCAAGAATATTAGGAGAAATCTTGTCAGATTTCTTACTGAAATCAAGCTATGTATGTAGCATTTCCCTCACTGCCAGTCAGACTTTAAGACAATTATCTTCTAGCCTGTTTTTAAGGTTTGTGACACCATGTTTAGTTTTTTATTTTATTTTCTAAGAATTATTAAAAAGATGGAAATTGGGAGGGAATGATCTACATTTGTCAGAACAACAGAAGAATGAACTAAGGTAAGGTAGTAACATTAAGGGGAAAAAATCAAATGATTTAGTTCAAATTAAATTCCCTACTCTCCTCCTAAAAATTATTAGTTCCATATTTTTATTGGAAAAAGTATATGACAAAAATGTTGCTACTCTCTACAAAATGAAGGCTCCTCCTACCTTTTTGGTTTTCTTTCTCAAATCGTGAAAGCTGTTAAAAAAAAAAAAGTAACTTTATTCAAATATTCAGTTATGATTATCCAACAAAAGCAAGTCATAAAAATTGAACAATCTTACCAGTGATCTGTAGAGACTGGATTGGGGGTTAACTTTAATGAGCTGTAATAGCTCTTGCATAGTAAACATCTGAAAAAAAGCAAAAGGATTAATTAAATAGATTTATTTTACATGGATGTTTAAAAGATAAATTAGGGTTATATTTCTGAATTTGAGATTAGCAATCGTGCTTTGGAGTAAATAAATAATAATATTTTAATTTTGCTAATAATTTAAAATAGAAGCTCTTTCTTATACTGCTAAATAAATGATAATAAACACATAGAAGTGAAAAGGATAAAATAGTTTTCTGGATCACAGAATAAATCTCCAAATACTCCACAAAAATGATTTGCCTAATAACTTTCCAGAAACCTACAACCTCCAGATGGGTCCCTGGTACAGATAAGTCCCGAAACCTAGCCCAGCCTCTCCAGAACATCAGATAGTTCAATTTCCCTACACCATATTAGGGACAGACCCTACCAATATCAAAAAGTTAGAATGGCCATAGCCTAAACAATCCCAAAGAGAGGTATGGAAAGATCAAAAGTGATGGTGGAATCATACAGAGAAGATAGGACTTAACAAATGAATATGAATATTAAATCATTAAACTGTTATTTCTTTTAGTCTCTAGTATTTTAGAGGAGCTGGAAGTAAAAACCTAAAATTGTGAAATCGTAACCCATATCAAAGTCTAAAATATGTTCTACAATTAATTGTGGTGTTGTGCTTTGACATTTACAGCTTTTCTGTATACATGATATTGTCCACAAAAAAAGAAGGAAAAAAAAGTCCATTCTGATGCCAAAAAAGTATTAAGCCCTCTACCTCCTTATATTCTGGAGCAGCTAGAAAGAAAAATACAAGATGATGGTGTGGTAGCCCATGACAGACTCCAGGATCTGTCCTGTAACCACTTGTTCAAGAATGCTTTGAGAACAATTGCTTTTTTATTTCTTTGCTTTGTATATATCACCCTACACAACAAAAAAATTTTTTAAAAAATGATATGCCCAAGAGAAATGACAGAAATGGTTAATGCTTTAAAGATGACATTCAGATATTTGATGAACCAATGAATATAGGAGTGAATTCTAAGCTCTTTCAACTACAATGAATTTTTTGAAACACTTATTTAAAACTAAACTAAATTTTAACTGTTCTTATAAATTACCAATTTCTACTGTCTTCATACTATTAATGAAAAAAGTATTACCTAAAATATTTTTGACCAGACATCTTAGATAGCTATTCTGAATACATTATTTCTATTACAGTGTGCATCACTAACTGGATCTGTCCTGAGGACACTAACATAATTTGTTTTCAAATGGCTTTTCTATAAAGAAAATACCATGCATGGCATTTTGTATGAGTAGAAACTTTCAAGCGTGTGAGCTGGATTAATTACTGCCATAATAATTATATAACTGACTATTACTCATACAATAAGCAAAACTATGAAATGTCACTGGAATCTTAAGAGATTGGTGAGCCAAAAAAGAATGCCTAATGTTGATGAACAAACATTTTGTCGTTAAAGAACTTTTGGACAATTATGGACAAAATAAAAAGTAAAAATGTAGGGGTAAATTGCTGTATCTGCCTTTAAAATAATAAAGTGTTACTAATATGTTCGACAGCAGTAGTTGAGAAATAAAGTTAAAATAATGAGAAAATGGTAAAACAGAAAACATATGAGACATCGACCTAAAGCATCTGAGAACAGCACAGACTCACTCTCACGTTACTTATGCAATACCAAGAAGACAGAAATAGCTGAAGAGACCATGGCACAGTAAAATGATCAAGCAGGCATCTAGATTAACTGCCCTGCTCCGCTGCGTACAAGTATTATGATCTTGGGCAAATCATTTCCACTCTGGAGAGTGTTGCTCCAAACCTGAAATAACAGGTGACAGATGTCGTGTGTCTTATTGCATCGTGCCCGGCGCCCAGCAAACATTCAAGACAAATGGCGGTTATGGTTCTTCTCAGACTATATGCAAAGTACAAGCAATTCTAATGCTGAAACATTTAGTGATTCTATATGGCACTATTTGACAAAAGACTGAGATAATAAGGAATCAATAACAATAATCAAATTTTTGTATTTGTTTATTTATTTATTGTATTATGTACCAAACACATACTGTATGTACCAAATATATCATGTACCAGGTATGATGTGAATTCAAACTCAAAAATGGATCTAGCTAGTCAAGGAGCACTTAGCTATGATACAGGACGTTACAATTATCAGAGGAAGAAACTGTGAAAATGCAAAAACAGAAAGGGAAAGTCTTTACCTCTTCTTTTGCCAAACTGCTTTCTGGAAAGAAAACAGAAAGCGAATATTCGTAGCCACATCTTTGCAAATGATCTGCCACCAGATAGCTGGAAGCACCAATTAAGACGCCACTCCCTTCCACTGGAGTGGACTGTGGCTGCAGCTGTCTGCTCACAACAGGGTGCATCAATTGATGAATCAGCTGGTTTCTGAGTTGGGTCTAGCTCAAAAACACAAGAAAACATTTTACTGGAGGCACATAGCACTATCATGTGAATTAGAAACTTTTGTTTCCAGAATGGTCCTAGATCCATGGCCAAGTCAGCAATTTTCCCTGCACTGTTTGTCTTAACATGAGACAAGCAGCTCAGTGGATTCAGGAAGAAGCTTCCTTTCACAAGCTTCCAAGTGTACTGGTGGTTAACCAGAATCCTTGAAGACTCCGACCGCACTTTCCCACATATTCATTTCATCAGTTTATGATCAGGAGATCAAGTATAAGAGAAATTACTGTCACTCCACCTCTCTGTAGATTATTGGAGTTCATGAAAATAATACTGGGTCAAACCAGGTTAACGGACATTCCGCACAAAATAAAATTGGGTCCCCAAAAGGGAAATAACACACTCAAGAGAAAAATTAGTAAGTCCAAAAAAGGCCCATTAAGATTTACTTTCACATATCATATTTATATCTCAAAACAATGGGAAATAACAATTATTTCTTCCACATTTTATAAATGAGAAAATTAAGGCTCAGAGTAGACATCTCAAGGTTAAAAACATACATTACTGCTATTTTTCATTTGAGTTTTTTAAAAATCCCCTAAGTTAATCAGCCTTTTGGATATTCGTTTCGATCTATTCTGCATATAATTTGGAAGCTCACAATTGGGCTGAACTTAAAAGTATGTTGCAAATTTATGGGGTTTACCAGTAAATAACATCTACTGAGTTTCTAATAATAGCACAGATGCTGTTCACTATACCTCTTTCCATTATTCTTTAAGTGGAAATTGGAATGTTACAAATACCAATAGGACAACTTGTACATCTAAAATCCTGTACTAAAAGACATTCATACCTGGGGGGCGGGGGGGAACAAAATTTAAGGGGAGGTTTAGATTTTCTATCGGTGAGAGTGTGTTTATTGGTTATTTTACTCTTGGGAACAATGAAATTACCTAAAATTGAGTGTTGATGGACTGTTGACCTTGGACGTTATACATGATGCCCAATGAATGGAGGTGGCTAAAAGATCCCACTGACTAATGAAGCTGATCGGGTTAGGATTAAGGTAATTCAGAATTCAGAGGTAAGGAAAAAGCCATCTCATATTTTAGAATCTCATCTACTCTTTGAGATCAAAGGAAAAAAGGTTTGTTTTGTCTAGAACCTAAATTTTCTGTAGCACATAAACTAACTAAAACCTGGACGGACAGATCATTTAAACAGTCCAAACACAGGCAGCACAGAAAAATAAGAACCTTTAATCCTGTATAGTTTAATGTAATGCCCGGATACATCCCAGAGTATATTAGGCAGATAATTAAATTTATTGACAAAGTCCCTTGACGGACGGGAATAAAAATTATAGAACTGTAAAACTTTAACACCAGGGAAAGCCCTGATACTGTGTTCAAACATTAGGGACACCCAAATCAATAGACCAAGCCCTTGGTCTTGGGGCTTGCTCTTGGGATGATTATGTAAGTAATAGAGAAACTTAGCTACCTATAGGTATGCCTAAGTTTTACTTCTGGAGGACCTGTCTTTGTTACTCAGATTTGACCTCTCTCTCTCTCTCTCATTCTCTCTCTCTCTCTAAGCCTAAATCTGCATGTGAAACCACTGCCCTCCCTCCTAGGTGGGACACGACATCTAGGGGTAAAAGTCTCTCTGGCAGTGTGGGAGATCACTCCCAGGAATGAGCCTGGCCCTGGCACCACAGGAACGACAATGCCATTCTGACCAAAAGGGGCAAAAGAAATGTAGCAAATGAGATATCAGTGGCTGAGAGAGTTCAAATAGAGTTGAGAGGCCACTCTAGAGGTCACTCTTATTCAAACTTCAGTTAGACACTGCTACCTATCGTAACTTGCCACACCCTAAGCAAAACCACTCCTGCCAATCCTAAAGAACACCTAGGGCATTACAAAAGCTTCTACAAAGGTTCCATGCACTAGGGTAACTTTACAGAAACCTACAACCTTCAAATGGGTCCCCAGACCAGATAAGTCCTAAAACTCAGAGGGCTTTTTCCAGCCTCCCCAGAATATCAACTAGTTCCAATCCCCACCTCATATTATTGACAACCCCTTCCAACATGAAAAAGTTAGAATGGGCACAGCTCTAATACACCTGAAGAGGAAGAGAACAAGCGAACGTGATATTGCAGTTACACAGAGAAGGTAGGGTTTAAGAAATGAGTTTGAATGCTGAATCACTATACTGATATTTCTTTTAGTCTCCAGTCTCTTAGAGTAGCTACAGTAAAAAACCTAAAATTGTGGAACTGTAACCCATACCAAATTCTGAAATCTGTTCTACAATTCATTGTTGCAACGCGTTTTGAAATCTGTTTTTTTGGTATATATTTTATTTTTCACAAAAAAGAAAAAAAATGTGAATGCGATTTGACTGCGATGGTAACTGCACAGCTATATGATGATATAGCGAACAACTGACTGTACACTTTGGATGATTACATGGTATGTAATATTTAATATACATCACTTAAAAAAATAACTGAAAAAAAAAGACATTTATACTGAACAGAATACCAATGCTCTCATCTAATTCAGTAATCGAAACAATAAAAAAATTCACAACTACAGCATCTTCCATGAGTAAAATTTACAGGTGGCTTAATTAGAATTGTAGCATACTGAAGAAAGCATATATTCAGATTCAACTTAATTACTAAGGAATTTAGTTTCTTCGAAACAAGTAGTGAAATAAGATGAAATATAAATGAACGATATACAAAAGGTGAAAGGAAAATTAGAGTAGGGAAAAATGAGATGATAGCATATATGAATTCCCGTCTTTAAAAGTGCAAAAAGCATGCCAGTCAGAACTTGCTAGAATGAATGGCAAAACAGGCTTGGGGCTTTCCAGTAGCCAACGCAAAGAGAAAAATCTATTCAAAATAAATAAAATAGTTGCATGCAAGAATGGGGGTTGGGAAACTTGTAGGTCTTTAATTCTCAAAAATTAACAGATTAGGCCGACCCAAAATAAACAGCCAGTTAAATTCTGAAACCTAGACGGCCCAGCCTCTCCAGAATACCAGATAGGTCCATCTTCCTACCCCAGAGTAGTGAGAGACCGTTCCAATATCAAAAATGTAGAATTGCTATAGCCAAACACCCCAAAGGGAGGGATGGAAAGAGCAAAGGTAACAGTGGACTTACACAGTGAAGACAGGATTTAACAAATGAATATGCATGATGAATCATTAAACTGATTATCTCTTTTAGTCTCCAGTATCTCAGAGCAGTTAGAAGCAAAAAACCTAAAATTGCGGAACTGTAACCCACATTAAACCCTGAAACATGTTGCTGTTGTTGTAAAAATGATTTTTGCAGGGGACGGGTCAAGTGTACTTTTATTTCCTATTTTAAATGTACAGTTTTGAAGTGTATATCGTAATAAAGACACTTTTGAAGCAATCCTACTCTTTGCTGTTAATCCAAATACAAAGGGTACCAGTTAGACATTTGCTGCCCAAATCAGTCGTATCTTTTAATATATTTTAATGAAGAATTTCTCACCTCTCAAACTATTCTTTCTACAGTTTAGCAGCACACTCAGTGTTTTCTATATGGTGTCAGTATCCTTCTTCATCCAAAAGTGAGTATCACAAAAACACATTAATTCAGCAACCCATAAGTCAGATTTACGAAGCAAGTCTACCTTGCTACAACACGTTCATTTTCTAAATGCTATTCTAAATTCATTTTCTAAACCCCCTTCTATCTTAATGTTGGTTCAATAACTCTATTATTTGAATTGCTCTTTTAAAGACTCCATCTCTTCAAACCATCTTCAAGAGGCTTTATTATTCCAGGATAGAGTTATACAGGAACACAAAAATGTAATTCACCAATGCAATTTATATATCGTACTGTATTTAGAACGCAAGGCCCGGACGAATTTAAAGGACGACTCCCTGTGGTTACAGGTTTACACGCTCACAAAAATTATGAAATAGATGCACCTAAATCTAATACAAAAATTATGAAACAGATACACCTAAATCTAATACCTTGAGCGTGTCCAGTATACCCCGATCCTTAAACGTCTGGTACAGCCTTTTGCGCAGCTCATCTTGACGCAAAACGTCAGACTTGGGGGGCATGTTGCACTGAAACAGAAAAGGCGTTAGGGGTTACCTGGCGGGAGGAGGGACGTGAATTTCTAAACTGGACCGGCGGCCTCCAGGGTAGCTAGAAGAGGCGCAGCTGGGAAAGGGCTTTAACGAACGTAAACAAGAGACTTCATTTCCGCCTGGTCTCCGAGGAGGGCCCTAGGTAGCTACCTGAGCCATCAGGTGTGAGCTTCCCCTGGAGGGTCCCGCGGTCCGGCCTTGGTCCTACCGGGACGGGAAGGAAGACAGAGCTGAACCCTTCAGCCCGCACTCCGAACTAAGGACTCGGGCAGGATACGCGACTTCTCTTCTCCGCGTCGTCCCAGGACAGGAGGCAGAAGGGGTGGAAGCCACCACCTATAACCATCCCTCCTAGCCACCCGCCTTACACAGCCGCTCTCTCTCGAGCGCTACGGCGCATGCGGGAGTCCTGCCCTTCACCCACATCTCGCGAGAGGGCAGCAGTAGAGTCTCGCGAGAAACCCTGGTGAAGCTGCGGAGTGCGGGGCTCGTCAGCGGCGACCTACTCGGCTTACCGGTTGTTTACCTCCCGCCTAAGGTAAGGGATGGAGCGAGTGGCGGGGCGGGCGCTCCGGGGCTCTGGAGGCCGTCCCGGGCCCCGCCTGTGGCAGGTGGTGGCCTTGTCCCTCCCTAATGCCCCGGCCGGCTGACCCCGTCACAATTCAGCCGGCGAACCCGCCCCGACTTCCGGGCAGGTTCAGCCTGCAGACGTCCTTAAGCACGGGGACTGGGCGTCTTCTCCCTTCACTGGCTCCTTCAGCTTACCCGGGGTTTCGCTGCCGCAGCACTGTTGACAGTTGGGACCCGAAAGTCCTTTGTTGTCGGAGGTGTCCGTGCGTGGTAGGATGCATAGCAGCATCTCACTAGATGCCCGTACCACCCCACCCCCCCCCGTGTGTGTCGAGTACCCGCCGTTGTGTGTGCTCTGGGGAAGGTAAAGGTGAGCCCGGTGCCCGAGATGCTTACATCTGATTAGAAAAGGAACCAGGCTCACGAGCAGCATGAAAATACTACAGCCAGCAAACTGGATAAGAACCAAGATGTTTTCTGGGTGAAGAGCTTAGAGAAAGGAGAGGTGGTTGAACATGGAAGTGATCAGGGCCATCTCTAGAGTGAAAGTGTGACTTTGTCAGGTAGGACTTGGATGGTGGGCAAAACGGAGAGCATTGCAGGAAGGGGAGAAATGAACAAAGTCAGAAAAATCCAGAGCCTTCTCGGGCCCAACTCCGGAGTGCTGTGGATATAAGGTATCTAACTTCTGCGAAGACAAAATCGATCAGTGTCTCCTTTGCGCACAGCACAGAGATGAGTTTTGACCCCTGGCCATGCAGTGACAGGATTTCCTAGGAGGTGGAGAGTGCTGCAGATTGGTGTGGGGAAATAATTATCCAAGAGGAGGGACTTTGATTGGACTTTGGAGAGTGGGTGAGGTCTGTACACATGAAATCAGGGAAAGCATTCCAGGCGTGATGACAGAAAAAAAGAACACTAGCTGTGGACTGGACAAGTCAGAGTAGTTTGGGAGAAAAAATAAGTGGACCTGTCAGCTCTAGCACAGGTGGAAGAATAAAGTTGAGAAAAGAAATATAGAGTGAAGTGGGAGGAGGTTCTGAATTCCAGTACAGGATCCTGTTGATGAGAAGCATTACAGCTTTGGAAGAGAACAGTGAATTGATGAAAACAGTTCTAAAAAGATGATAGTATGTTGTCAATGTGTTGAAAAGTAGAATCACTTGTCCAGTTACAAAATAAAAAGCTTCTGTGCCCACTGACCCACATTGTCTTTGGTCCCAAAGTTGAATAGAAATGAAATGAATATGAAATATTCTACAAAACTAGCATAACCTCACTTAGGAGCTCGACATCTTGTTTATAACTTTGGTAGGGAATTTTCCCATCAGAGAAATACAGAAATTATTCCATACTGCTGCTCATCACTGCAGGAAACATGTTCTCTGCCACACCAGTTCAGTGCTGCAGCCCCAGGCCATTGGAACAACTGAAACTACTGCTGGCAGGAGCACAAGCAGGTTTCTGGAAGATCCCTTGTAGAGATGTAAGAGGTTTGCTCTAAAAGTGGATGGCTTTGGAAATGGAGTCTGTGACTTTTCTCTTGCTTTTGCCTGCAGCTCCAAAGTCTTCAGAGTTGTTGGGGACTTCTGAGTTGATTGTGTTCCTCTTCCCACTCTTCCCCTGTTATTGGTGGTCTTCCAGCCTCCCCTCACTCACTTTGGTGATGGGGGGAGATGGGCAGGGTTAACCATCTCCTCAGGAAGTCTGATGGTTCTTTAATTGTTAAAGTTTTAAGTTGCACTGTACCAGTGTCCTTTGCTTGAAATGTCACATCATCAGTTGTAGGCTTGGCCCATGGGGCAGTTTGGATTAAGTCTGTCCAGTCCAGAGAGAGGAAATACTTGGCACTCTTGTTGACACTGCCCCCTCCCAAACCCATGGCAGACATTAATAATTGATCACACCAATCTTTCCCACCTATAGCACCTAGTCTCAAAATCTTTCCTAGCACTGGCTCCTGGAAGTCTACCAATCGATTAGAATTAGCTCCTAAGAGGAAACACATTTGCCATCCCTAGGCAAATCCCTTTTCCATTAGACAGTGTATCATGTTTAGAAATTGTATAGTGCTATATATACCTCCACTCACCAAAAAAAGTCTTTTTTCCCCGTTTAGTATCCTAAGTATCTTCAGTTTCTCTTGTGTCATCTCCAGCACACTCTCCAGCCTGAATCCTCTCCCCCAACACACACACATACACACATACCAGCACATAGTAGTTAATACATCACATTTGTTAATCCAAGATAAATAATTTGCAGTGACTGGAAGACTCAGACTTATTGAAATGTCTAAATATTTTCTTAATATCTTAAGGTTCATAGCCTGCTTAACCTTGTTTCTTCTACACTTGCTGTTTGAAAATCATTCTCTTTGACAGAGAAAATTGAAATTGCACAGTTGTACATCTCTGTTATTTGAGTGTATACCGAGTACTAAAGCAGTAGACCTTTCCTTCCGTACTTTTTACTAATTGTAGCCTATAAAGGCTTTTTTGTTCTCGTTAACATGTTTCACACATTTCAGCTCAGATACTGTCCTCACAGATCTGTCCACATATTTGCATTTTTTGCAATATCACATGCATAGTCTCTTTAAGTTTCATCTTGTCAGACCTCTCCTTGTATCACCAAGCTGATTTCCTTCAATTGCCTGCCTCTCAAAAGAAGCCCAAGTCCTCTGGGGACAGTGGCTGTTTCACCATAAGCAAGAGTCATGGCTCCTCTCCAGTTAGCCAACAGGTCCAGTCCCTTGTAATGGAAGCTATCTCCCTAAGTACCTTAACTACTTCAGCAGCTTCTCCTATTCATGCTGGTGACCACATGAACAAAGACTACCAGTGTCTTCCATATATAGTTTTTTTTTTTTTTTCTGCTGCTGCTTCTAAAACGTTTTTGCTGAAGAAAATCAGCCCTTCCCTTGCTGAACTATAGCTGTGAAACCTATTCCAGCAATAGCTAATGGCATCGTTGTTGAAATTTCAAGTTTCCACCCGTCTTCCCTCCACTTTTTCTTGAGAACTACCAATTCTAGCTATTCATAACTTTTGTGTCATTCCTTCTTGTTATCCAGTTTTATTATGGGCCTTTCTAGTCTTTCTCCTAAAACAGATTGGCAAATTGTTTCTGTAAAGGGCCAAATGGTCTCTGTTATAGCTGCTCAATTCTGCTGTGATAGTACAAAAGCAGCCACAATGTGGAGGAGGCCAGATTTGACCTGAGCCTGTATCATGCCCAACTGTGACATTTTAAATCCTACTTTACCTTGTCAAAAGGGTCTCATATCTGTCTTTTTCTTCAAAGTCATAGCCTTCTAATTCCAGTTAAAAGTGTCAGCTGTGCCCTGATTTCACGTACAGTGTTTCATCTGTTAGGAAATACATTTCACATTTCTTCTGATTTTATGGCATGTTCTTTATGAACAATTGTAGTGACCAGTGAGGCTTTATGAGTCTTGGGCTCTCCAGTACTCCTGAGATGTGTACAATAGGAAAATCTCAGTTAGATTTCTGTCCCACATTGAGGAATTACTAGTCACTATATCCACTGTGTATATGCTCGCCCATGCTATATTCGCATGGCATTTATTGAACATTTATTATGAGCCAGATGCTGTCGGGAACTTTATGTGCATTAGCTAATGCAGTCATCATAAGGACACTGTAAGATAAATACAGTTCTATCCTGTTTTACAGGTGAGGAAACAGATATTGGGAGATTAAGGAACTTACCTGTGGTCACCTTGCTAGCAAGTAGCAGAGCTAGACTTGAACTTAACTTTAGCTCCAAAGCCCCTGTGCTAAAAATACATACATTTGTAATTCTACCCATCCAGGTTGTCAGCTATCCATGGCAGAAGCCGCATAATCGCAGATTATTTCCCCCACTTTCTGTTAGTTTCATTTCTTCAGCCAACCTGTTTACACTAGCCTCAAGACATATTAATGCCTCAGAATGTCTTCCTTCTTGAGTTATATTTCTTCTTTTGTGTAATACAAAAATTTTTCTTCCTTTCTTAAACTTTGGTGTATGAGGAACTACATCATATACATCGCAAGTGCTCCCATTTGCTGAAACTTCTATTTGTAGAATAGGTACTTCAGGTAGGAACAAGAAAAACACAGCACAAAGTCTGCCGATAAAGGATGCAGTATCTCTCTTTTTTGCTTACATGATGGGAGTTAAAGTTGCATTTAGCATCCTCAGAGGATCTCCTCACAGTTGTCTCAAAGAAGAAAATTATTTCCTTTGCCTTTTTGCCACTCTGTACTCAGCTTAGCTAGCTGGCTACCCTTTATGAATCTTTCATGGAGTTACTGCTACTGCTGACTGGTCTAGTCCAAATTTCACCCACCTTACACCACCAGGCACACAGGGCCCCTTATACTGAAGGTTCCTAACTGTTTTTGGTCTTCAGTATTGAGTGTTTAAAATGTATATATTTTTTCACTTCGTTTAATTAGGAGCCATTTGTTGAAGACAATGTCTGGAAGCTTCTATTTTGTCATTGTTGGCCATCATGATCATCCAGTTTTCGAAATGGAGTTTTTGCCAGCTGGAAAAGCAGAATCCAAAGTATGTATGGAAACTTAAAAAATTCCCTTTGTATTTTTATGCTGTTGTAATGATATGGTATAATGCAATTTTGAAATTGGAACAGACCTGGCCAGATGAGTTCACTGGAATCTACCACAATCAGAAGTAGCTTACTGCGGGAGCCCCACAGGCTGATAGAGGGCAGCCAGGGCATGCTCTTTGAGGTGTTTATTTGGCCTTTGACTCAGCCTGCCTTTATTGAACACATGCTAACATGATGCTCTTGGTCTCTTCCTCCCTGATACTCAGTTCACCGGGTCACCCACTATGAAATGCTGCTTGTGAAGCACAGGTAGACAGTCCACCTGGTGGTGGGCCTGGAAGACCAGCCAGTGCTTCCTTGAAATGCAAAGAAAGCCCCTTCTGTTCCAGTGAATCAGATTTTTCATCAGGATATACTGCAAGCAACCTAAACCAGGGGTTAAGACAATCTTGTGTACCGGGCCTCCTGCTGACGTGGCTTCTGCTGCATAGAGTGTTCGGAACTTTTGTAGCAGTCTGGGTTGAAAACAGTCGGTGCTAGAGGTCGTACCCCCCCAACTTTCTTGTCAAGTTTGGCTCAAGAACATACTGCCTTTCAGAGTAAATGCAGCGCATAGAGTCTTGAAATGGGAATAGCTGGTCCCTTCCATGTTTTTTGTACTAGTACTAGCAAATTGCTGAAAAGTCATTCTGTGTGTCTCCTAATCTCCCCAAGTTGGTTTTAATAGCCTTGGTGACAGGAATTTGGGCTTTAAATTAATCGTAATACATAGTTATCAGTGCACAATCCTCTGCAAATATTCGGGTCTTTCCTCTAAATTCTGAAAGATACACGTGTAAAATGTTATCTGCCAGGTGTAGTTGCTCCATTATTTTCTCACATTCATCTGAGAGAACTGCTGTTTAAAACTCTGGAGGTGTCTCTGCAGCCATAGTTGCTCCGATGGGACCCCTTCTGTATAGTTTCTACACACTTGGTTGCCCGTGGGCAAAGCAGTGTCTGTAGAAATATTTGTTGCCAAACCTGATCTTTAATTCTTTCTCCCACTACCCACTCACCTTCTTAAAGCCTTTCTTGAGTTTTCTTCCTCTCTCTCACAGTTGATCAGTATATGGAAATAGAAAATGCTGCTGTGAGCCAGACACAGTATGCATCCACTTCTCTAACTATTAGATTAGCTTCATCATGACAATGTGATTGAAGTAAGCCTGCTTTAACTGTGCCTGGGGCTGCAGGGCAGCCTGCAGCCTTCGTCCAGCCCAGTCACAAGAACAACCTCCTCAACAAGGAGGTGGACTTTGAAACATGCATTGGGAAGAGAGAATTGTGCAGGAGCGAGAGTGGATTTGAGGTTGGGACTTTCCTCTCCCCATCCTGGAGAGATTTTCCCACCTTCTGTTTCAGTTAGATATCCATCGTAGGAAGGACACTCCCACCTCTGACAGGATGCTCTCCTGCTGTGGACACATGTGACATGGGTGGCTGCTCATGGCCTTCTGTTCTCCCAAGTCTCCAACCCTAAGAGCTCCATTCATGTGAAAGGGGCCAACCCGGTACAACTGCCCCCTCCTCAGGTGTGGCTGCTGCTTCCCCATGCCTCAGCCTGGGCAGCCCTGCCTGTGCCGTGAGGCCCTGACACAGGGCACCTCTGCTCTTTAGCCCTCTGCCCCGCCTGCTTAGGTCCAGCATGCACAAACTGCTGGCATTTATCCAGATCCACATAGGTATCATTTGATGTCTTTCTCCTCGAATAAGATGCGAGCTGCTCAATAGAGTCTACTTTTAATTTTTTAACATATTATTTTTCACATGCTAAAATGATTACCGAATTTGGGTGCCTTTCTTCTTGCAATAGTAAAAGAATATTTTCTATTTAGTTTCCTAGCCATGTTTCATTGATGAATTGACTGTGTTTCTGTTCTTTTTGTTGAGTTTTAAATGACAAATTTAAAAAGAATTTACATGAAAACAAGAGATCTTTTGTAAGCAAAATTACAATAATAAATGAAGTAACAGCAGAAGACATTTGTTCCCCACAAG
Organism: Tamandua tetradactyla; assembly: GCF_023851605.1. NCBI lineage: Eukaryota > Metazoa > Chordata > Mammalia > Pilosa > Myrmecophagidae > Tamandua > Tamandua tetradactyla. The sequence continues at coordinate 11,949,207 of NC_135354.1, forward strand.
AAAACCATCTATAGAAACGTACAAAAGAAACCGTGGGCAGTGCAGGCCTTTAGGTGCGGTTGGGAAACATTAATCTGTCGCTGCTCACCTTGTAATCTAGGACGATCACAGCCATCTGAACCAGTTCATAGCACATGCTGCCCTCGACCTCGTGGATGAGAACATGTGGCTGTCCAACAAAATGTACTTGAAAATGGTGGACAAATTCAACGAGTGGTTTGTTTCAGCATTTGTTACCGCAGGCCATATCCTTACCTTTTAAAGAAATATGTGTAACAAAATGGTGGGTTAAAAAACTAGAAGATGGAACAGAGATGCCAGGCTCTGGGTCTGGATGAAAAAAGTCAGTAAAGAATGTCAAAATTTCCATTTGTGGTACTTTTATCTTTAGCTGAAAAAGAAAACGCAAGACATTTTGTTTAACAAATCATTTTAAAGCCATGTCTCGTATATGTAACTCAGGTTGATCTGAATCATTTGAAGGGTGCTTTTACTTCATTTTCTAAATTTAAAAAATGTTCTTTATAATAAACCTAGTTACATGTTCAACTTTTATCATCACAAAATATGTTCCATTTGAAGAATAGTGCATCAGCTGATTGCTTTTCAGTTTTCCTTTCTAAGAAAGAGTACACCTTAATTATTTCACATATGAGATTTATCATGCGTCATAACATCAGGCAAGAAAATGGAATAAAGAATTTCTTTACTGAAGTTTATGATTTGTATATAAAGGTATGGTATGTCCTATCCTTTTTTTAAGTCTAATTACAAAAGGAAATTCTTACTTTGACAGGGAACTGGTCTGTTGAAGTAACCCCCTTATCCTTAACATTTTTTGTCTCAGACTAGCCTTTCCCCATGAGCAGAGCTGTCTCTAGTAACTCCCTCAACAGGGAAGTCTTCGTTGTCAGGTTAATAATATGTATTTAGGAAAACAAGTCCTGTTCATTATTTTTAAATGATTCTAAAGGTAAATTGTTTCATTCTTCCCCTTTTAGTGCATATTATTGATTTTATTATGGAAATCTTAAGAGAGGCTAAGAAGCAGTGTAAATGAAAGTGCTCTATAAATTTTAATCTCAGATGTTCTTCATCTGTTTTATAAACAAGTTGCAATGTAATGAATATAGACTGGCAGGAAGTGATTCTTATAATCATGTAAAGGAAATGGTGCCAAATCAGCATTTCTCAATATTTAATTAAAAAAAAAATAATGGTAGCACTAGGGTGTCAGTAGTTAAACTGCAATGCTGACAACAGTATGCTAATAATTTAAATGGGTTTGTCTTTGAACATGATTTCTTGTAATCAGAACTTATATCATTTTAACAATTAATATTCCTAGCCAGAGATAGACTGAAAATGTTAATCTCTTCAGCATATTTAACCTCCTTGAAAGAGGGACAATATCAAGTGATTGAGGTGTAAAATCAGTAACTCCTTTTCCCATTAGTAGTCTTCTCTCACTTGATATGAAACACTTATTACTTTATCTGAGAAACCGATCATTTATTTAGCCTTGTGGTAATGGAGAGCCTTAAAATCCTGTGTTTTAAAAAACTACTACAAAAGGCTAACTTGAAAATGATTGTGTGGCATCATTTTTGTTGGTTCTGAAGAACAGGGCAGATTTGTTTCTCTTTTTACATAGCTGAAATGACCTTACAGAGTCATTTGTGTATATATGATGAATATGTAATCAATCCCTTCTCATCCTCCCATTAGTTTTCCCCTAGGTGTTTCTCAAAATCAGAACACCCAAACAAACATTTCCCGTATGAGGTGTTTAGTATTTTTTAAAATGTGATCTTTAGACTTTTGTTGTGAGTGTCTTTGATGATTTCTTTTCCTTTAAACTTCAAAATAATGTTCTTCTGAATGCCTGTGATTTGTCAGCCGCTTTACTTTGACAAGCACACTAATAGCTCTTTCTTTTCTAGTTTGCAATGAATCCCTTCTATGAACCCAACTCTCCTATTCGATCAAGCGCATTTGACAGGAAAGTTCAGTTTCTGGGGAAGAAATACCTATTAAGCTGAAGGCTGAAAAATTCTGAAATATACAGTGTCACTTCATACAATAGGGTGTACTCAGAAATGAGTACATTGTAAGTAACTTGATTAAATAACCTGGGAAACGTATATGTTGTAGTCTCAGTTTATCTGAACCTAATGAAGTTCCTTTTATATTAAAAAAAAAAAGTACATCCATTTTCTTGTCTCTTATCAATAGATCACTGTTTGCTTGTGAACAGTGTTATTTATTATAAGCTCTTTGTCAGGATCTTGAAATATTTTTATTTTAGAAGTTGAAAATTAAGATAGCTTATTCGGATAGCTTTATCTGGATGTACCCATGCAAAACAAATGTCATAATTAAGATTTGGTTGACAGATTTCAAACTAAAAGCTTCTGCAGCAAGGAATGAAATTGATAGTATGCACACATTGATTTACTTATACATTTAGGGATGTTGTTATAAAAGTAATAGGCAACATGCATAGCACCACCTAAGAAGCCGAAGGAAAAAGGTTTTGTGGTGCTAAATGTCACATGTCTGTCTCTGTCAGAGAACAGGGATAGGAATTCTGTGGTCACTTGAAAATCCTATATCTACGTTTGTAATATGGGAGGCTGGAAACAATGAAAGACCAGACCAGATGGCCACAATGAAGTGTGTGGCTTCTCTCATATTTTATTTCCTTTTCCTAAGATATAAAGTGAGGATTAAGTGCTATCTGTCCTAGTTACAAGGCTATTTTAGAATTGTAATAAAAAAGTTCGATTGCATTAGCATTATACACTGTAGCTTTTTAAGCTATATGTTGGAAAAAGGTGGGGGTGGTCTCTTTTGTATTGTAGTAAGTATGAGATCTTACTGTAAAATAGTAACTGTCCACAGACCCGTGAGTAATGCGATATATTCTATGCGAATCATGAGCATTTGAAAAATTTTGTTCCATTCTGAATAACTTGAACAAGTAATTCTTAGATTCTTGTATGAAGTTGTGACCATAATTTTTTTAGCCTGTCTGTTTATTTGATTTCTTAAATAAAGATTTTGTTCTAGTTTGCTAGCTGCCAGAATGCAACACACCAGAGATGGATTGGCTTTTAATAAAAGGGGATTTATTTTGTTGGTTCTTCAGAGGAAAGGCAACTTACTTTCCACTGAGGTTCTTTCTTACGTGGAAGGCACAAGATGGTCTTTGCTGGCCTTCTCACCAGGCCCCTGGGTTCCAACAACTTTCCCGGGGTAACTTCTTTCTGCATCTCCAAAGGCCTGGGCTGAGCTGCTAGTGCTGAGATGAGGAATGCTGAGCTGCTAGGCTGTGCTATATTGCGTTCTCTCATTTAAGCACCAGCCAATTAAGTAAAACATCACTCATTGCAGCAGACACGCCCCCCTAGCGGACTGCAGATGTAATTAGCAACAGATGAGATTCACGTACCATTGGTTTGTGTCCACAGCAGCAGAACTAGATATGCTCACCTGGCCAAGTTGACAACTGAATCTAACTAACACATGTCCACCCCTTGTCAGCTTGGCAACTTCAAGCATCACCTTACACAGATGTAAAAAATTCTCTTGCTGTGGACCTGTGAATCTCAAAACAAGTCCGGTGCCAATAAGCAAAGGAGGATATTCACAGGATACAGATTTTCATTTCCATTGGGAGAAATTGGAAGAAACACAGATGTAAAACCTGCAGGGCAAGCGCCGTGGGATTTCAAAGTCTGAAAGTCATTCATCCTTCAGCTATAGGAAGTGGCAGTCCCACCCCTTCCAAGGGCCTATGCAGTGGCCGGCCTCTTTCCAAATCAACCTCGGGGAACATCGAGGAGACCACCGCTGGGCTCCACTCTCTCCAGGCCTCAGGGCCACCCCTGGGCTCTCTGCCATTTCTGGGGCACACACTCAACCCCTCCACATGGTGGCAGCCAGGGCTCTCCCAGTCCCCCAAGGAGCGTGCTATGCCTTTTCCAAGGCCCGAGGCTGCACAACTCTTCCACTGCGATGAGAGGGGAGATTCATCCTCACCCTTCAGGGTAAACTCACCCTCTCCATGTATATGGGTGGGTCCACTCTCCTGGCTGAGGTTTCTTGGCTTCAGACCCGAGCTTCCATGGTTCTTACTCTGCAAACTCCAATTTTTCCCTTTTGTGTCCTCCTTTGCCAAGATTGGCAGTGGTTCCATTTACACCAACAGTCTCTTCAAGCCCTCCAGGACTTCTCCATCGGTCTCTTCACAGTGCCTCCAAAGTCTTCCCCTTAGCCATCCAAAACACAGTTCCAACAGATCCGGCATTTGCAAACCGCAGCAGCACCCCACTGTCCAGCACCAACTCTGTTCTAGTTTGCTAGCTGCCAGAATGCAACACACCAGAGACGGATTGGCTTTTAATAAAAGGGGATTTATTTTGTTGGTTCTTCAGAGGGAAGGCAGCTTACTTTCCACTGAGGCTCTTTCTTACGCGGAAGGCACAGGATGGAGTTTTCCAAAATTGTGGTATAAATTTAATTCCCAATTTTAAACTGCTATCCCTGCCCTACCATTTTAATCCTATTTCCTGTTGAAAGTCTGCAGAATAATATGACACCTTAATCTATTCTACAGAGTTCAGATTGCCTCAGAGCTTTTGGAGTGGAAGGAAAAGGGTACTTGTCTAGAAAGCTAAGATAATCCTAGCCATGTTAATTGGAGAGACTCCAACATCTGTGTATTGCAGCGAACTTACACAATCCAGAGGGCTGTTAATGCAAGCCATGGAGCTATTGCAGAAAGTTGTAGGGGTGGGAAGACATTTGGCCTGTGCCTGGCTCAAGCACAAGCTAACAGTACCATGCAAATAGCCATCTTTTCCTCCAGACCAGTGAGGGCCAGGTGGGAACAAGTAAACATTATGTAAACTCATCCCAATAATTAAGTATCAAGTTTCATGGATGACCAAGACTTTGAAGGCCTTCCAGAGAGTACAGTGAATGGAGGAGTGGGTGGGAGTGCAGAGCAAGGGACGCGCTCTAGGCCAGGTGTGGAGACACTGGAGTGAGTATAGGACTGAGAAGTGAGAGGACTGGGTATAAGGGGAAATGAGGAGCTAATGGTCCCCTAATAATTTGGCTAAAAACCCTAAGAATTCAGGCATAGCTTAGATCTGGGTAAGACATGTCACTGATGGTTTTTGAACACAAAAAGCAATGGGGTGAAATAAATCTGAGAAAATCGGTGGCATCCTGGGAGCCAGGAGCATGAGAACCTTTTACAGGGGTTGCTCTGAACACAGGTTAAGTTGGCACTGAATTTGTCATGTTAGCCTCCCCAAAAAAGATCCAAATGAAAATGCACAAATCTGGCTCTGTCCACTTTCTATGGCCAGAAACATCTGCCAAGAAGCATCCTTGAGGCCCATATTTTACATGTCTATAGATAACAACCACTCTACTCTGCTCACAGTGCACCCAGGTTTCCTCACTGTTCTGTCAGGTCAACACTTCCTGGCTGCCAGTCACAGCATTAACTCCTCAGAAACAACACTGACTGGACAGAGCCCACCTTTCACTGGATACACTGGGGCATTCTTTCTACCCAACACTTAACTGCCCTACAAGACACTGATGTCAGTGCAGAAGTGAAAACTGAAGTTTTTATAGAAATATAAAAAGCAAGATTTAAGACAAGGAATGTTTGGGCTGTTTTTACTTTAGTAAGTAATTTTTCTACTTAAAGGTGGATGAAAATGACAACACGCTAAGGGGTTAGGGTTATTTATTCACTACTTCTACATGGCACACGGTGATTGCTACATCAGTTGTCAAATGTACCTTAGTCCCTCTGCAGGTTTAGTATTTTTCCCCTTCCATTCGTAGATAGGAGGAAGTAAGCTAGACATGAAGATGGTAGGCCACTCTGTGGTAAGCAGCTGTGGGACACCCCACCACCACCACCAGCTGTAGCACATCCCTAATGCTTCCCTTCCTGAGAGGCTCTGCAGCTGCTTCTCACCACTCCACCCTCTATGGTCACCACCTGCTTTTGTCCCCCATCTGTTTTCTCTTTAATTTTTTTCCATTTTTCTCATCTTTGTACAAGTAACCCCAGCCAACCAAAGCATCTTCCACCTTCTACAAACAAAAGAATAATTAGATTTTCAGTTATCTTTTGCTGCTGGTTGAAGTGCTTTTCTGACACATATTTCCAGTTTATCTGAAGGCTGATGCTATGCAGTGAGGTTTCGTTTCTTGTACGCTCTGCTCACATGTTCTTTAGTTCTTTTATTTCAGTGCCATGTTTGGTAAATTAGCCCATGTTCACCAAATCCATTTAAGAGAACGTTGTTCAGCCTTCCTCTATATATGAAAATCTATTCCCTGAATCATTTCTTGCTATCCAGCTCTAGACTTTTTGAAAGCCAACGAATCTAATCCCTGGGTATTTAGCTGATAAAGTTTACTGAAGAAGTTAAAAAATTAGAAAACAGTAAGATATTAGGTAAATCTATGCAAGTATCAAAAAATACACTGTAAAAGTCCATATCCACATATTTATAACTGCCTTAAGTAATAAAGACCACCCAAGAAACCAATACGTAGCTGTCTCCAGGAATAGGAACTGGGTGGTAGCAGGCAGAGATATTTGTCCCCTCACATCATCTGATTGTGAATTGTGGATGTATTGCCTATTCAAAAAATGAGCTTATAAAAGCAATTACTGTATTAATATTTTGTTTGGTTGCCAGTGTCTTGGAGCAGCTAAAAGAAAAAGCAAAAATTCATGGAACATACACAATACTTTAAAATCTGTTCTGTAAGTACTTGTTAAAACGTACTTGGAAATTTATTGCTTTTTTGCATGTCTGTTATATTTCACAATAAAAAAAGTGGAAAAAAAAAGTGAATACCCATTGTTGACTAAGTGGAAAACTGACACTTTCATATATCATTACCAGTAGAAATTACAACTATTTCTGTCTTTTGTGAGGGAAATTTTGCAATATTTTGAATTGAAATGTCTATCAATATTCTGAATTAAAATGCCTATCAATGATTTGAGTAAATTTAGACATCCATATGCTAATAAAAGAATGAGGGTAATCTGTGGAGACATGTCCAGAATATAAGAAGAAGAAAAAAGAGCAAGTTACAAAACTACGCGTGTACTTTTGGTTTTAAAAAAGTCCTTAGAGCAATTTCCCTAAGGAAAAAAAAAATGTTTAGTAACTATCAATTTGTTATTGGAGGATTGTTTTTTGGATAGAGGATTGCAGCTTGGGGGAGGAGTGTTAATTATAAATAATAACTACAGCTCTCTGTAATGTGAGAATATGAAGAAATTTAATTTCCCCAAAATGAAGGTGTTTCCTTGTGGCAAATTTGTCCGTTATGTTAGGAAATTGTATTTTTGAAAGCTTAACCTATTATAATATTCTTAATCAGTGTCTGACATTGGGTGGGGCCAAGGAGAGAAATGTATCCCTCTAGGTTTTTCAAACCTCTTACCTGAACCCCCAGCCCCACAAGACAGCCAGCAGTTCCACCCCGCCCCAGCCTGTCCTTTGATAACCCCACCTGTCCACCTCGGAGGATCACTGTCACATCTGTACGATCATCCTCAGAGACACAGCATGTGGACTTTACTCATGAAAGGTTGCAGTTTCCTTTCAAGTCTGGTCATTGCAGCAAACTCTCTTAAGATTGAAAAATCTCCTTGAGAGTAAATCACAAAGCAGTGTTCGGTGATAGAGGAAACACTAAAATACATGATCAAATAAAGAGGCCTTCATTTATCCTGACACATATATGATTCTTTCATTTCCTCCAAGAGTGATAAAAGTTAGCACCTTTGTTGGGAGGGATGGGGTTGGGGTGGGTGGACTGTGTGGTGTATAAATAATATGTAATTACTAGTGAGAGCAAATCTACTGATAATTAGAAGGGAAAATGGTTAATTTTGAATAGAATGAAGTAATAAAAGCAAAGAACAATGCATTGCAATGCATTAGATTTTAATCTTTAATATCTAACATTATTGCTTTAGGAAATTTTTTCCCTGAACCAAGAATGAAACGTTAATTACACAAAAATATATACATATAAAAAGTAGCTCCTATCTTCCTGAGAAAAAACCACCCAACTTCTAGAGTATTCAAGTTTGTTGTTTTAATTATAATTAAAGTCTTGGTCACCTCACTTATTAGCTCTGTATCTTACATATTTAAATTAACGAAACTTTGTTAGACAAGCTTACAATTTATAAGTGTCAGGTTCCATTATTCAGGTAAAGAGATTCCTCCCAGAGTGAATGTGTCCCTTCTCCCACCCACCAAGGAAGCAGCAATATACATTAGTTTCACTTGATTAGTAGAAAATACATTGCTGCAAACCCTAATTCTCTTATCCACCTTTATATTTAATTTGTGTGTATGTGTGAGTTGGTTAGAATGCACTGGCAATCTCCGGAACAATCAACAGCAGGATGAGCTAGGCTTGGGCTTTCGGTGAAGACTGACCGCGTCGGTCTGAATCAAGTGATCTGACTTATCCTCAGTAGTGAGAATTCTTCGAACTGCTTCCTCAAAAGCTGCTGCAACATTAGTGGCATCTGTTGCACTTGATTCAAAGTAAGGATAGTCGCTGTTGTCCCTGCACCAGGCTTGGGTTCTTCTGCAGATACTTGTCATTTGCTTATGTCAATCTTGTTACCCAAAATCACAACGGAAAGCTTTCAGGTTCTTTCACATCTGCATAATAAATGAATTCTTTCTTCCAGTTACACAAGTTCTGGAAGCTTTAAGAATCATCAACACTAAATATAAGCGGGTAACAGTCAGAACCTCTGTAAAAAGGCGCCCTCAGATTTCTGAATCGCCCTTGACCGGCTGTGTCCCAAATCTGCATGGTAACAAAATGTCCATCCACCTCCAAATCTTTATTTTAAAATTCCACACCTATTGTGTGGAACAGCTGGGTATCAAATTTATTAGTTACATTATCTGTTCATAAGATAACTCTTCCCAACTCCACCATCTCCAAGGAGAATTACTTTAAAAAGCAATGATTTTCCCACCATTTATATCACACGAACCTTGATTCCAAAACCCTGTAAAATAAAAAGGCACATTACATTCTTCTATAGCTGTACATTCCTTCGCATACAATTAAGTGAAATAAACATACAGTCCTAATTCATTTTTGCAAAGAGAATAGCTAGTAGGAAAAGTCCTCTACTGAGCACTAAACATTGTGCCAGGCACTATTCCAGGATTAGTTCTTAAAACAACTGCTAAAGGGTTACTACTCTTCCTGAGTTGACCCTGACGCGGGCACTTGACACAGGTCTGAAACGTTGCCCTTAACTACATTCTCTATACTCTACAATAATCACCACTCTACTCTACATAAGCCCTGTCTCCAATGTTAAGATGCAGTAAGTGGTGGAAGGCCATGGTGACTCAGCAGGTAAGAATGTTTGCCTGCCATGCCAGAGGACCCAGGTTCGATTCCCGGTGCCTGCCCATGTAAAAACAAACAAACAAACAAAAGATGCAGTAAAGGTGGCCAAGGAGAGACATGTAGGCCAATAGAAAAATACTGACAGTGTAGAAATAACCTGTGCACCTATGGTGAATTACTTTGACAAAGGAGACAAGTTCACTAATGGGCAAAGAATCATCTCTTCAAGAAATGACGTTGGTGCACTTGCAAGTGGAGTTGATGGAGTGTGGAGACTCTCAGGAATGTGATCTAACAGTGTTTTGTAAAAGTTAAGATCCTCACATACAAGGATGTCACTGTGAAAACTAACTTTTGAATTGGGAAAACTTTAGTGGAATCCTAAGGTTTTTAGGAAGAGTTAATGACTATTAATATATCACATTTAGCAACCCCCACCCCACCCCCAAAGAAAGAAGATATTAGGAAAACTCGGCATCCATATGCAAAAGAATGAAAGTAGAACCTTACCTCTTTACAAAAATTAACTCAAAATGGATCAATGGCCTAAATTTAGCAGCTAAAGTATAAAAGTCGTCAAAGAAAACATATGGAAATATTTTCAGAACTTTGTATTAGACAACAGGATCTTAAGACTTTACCCCCAAAGCAAAGGTAACAAAAACCAGATAAACTGGACTTCATCACAATTTAAAACTTTTTTTGTATCAAAAGACAGTAATAAGAAAGTATAAAGACAATAAACAGAATGGGAAAAAATATTTGGAAAACATATATTTGGTAAGCATTTACTATCCAGAATATATGAAGAACTCCTACAACTCAAAACAAAAAGACAAGCCAATTTAAAAATGGGCATGAAGACTCAATTAGAGTCTTCTTTCTCCAAAAAGATATACAAATGGCCAATAAGCACGTGAAAAGTTGTTCAACATCATTAACCATTATAGGAATGCAAATCAAAACCATAAGATACCACTTACCCACACCCACTAGAAAGCCTATATTTTTTTAGAAAAGGAAAATAAGTATGGCAAGGATGTGGAGAAATAAGAACCCTCCTTGTACATTGTTGGTGGGATATAAAATGGAGCAGCCACTGCAGAAAAAAGTTTGGTGGTCCCTCAAAAGTTAAATACAGAACTACAATATGACCCAGTAATCCCATGTCTAGGAATATACTCAAAAGATCTGAAAGCAAGTGCTCAGACAGATATTTGTGCACCAGTGTTCACAGCAACATTATCCACGACAGTCAACAGGTGAAAGCAATCCAAAAGTCCGTCAGCACATGAATGGATAAAGAAAACATGGTACATACACATGATAGACTATTAGTCAACCTTAACAAGGAGTAAAGTTCTGATGCATGCTACTTCATAGATGAATCATGAGGACATGACATTGAGAGAAATAAGTTAGACATGTAGGAACAGAATATTGTATGATTCCACTTAAATGATATAGCTAGAATATGCAAATAGAGACAGAAAGTAAAATACAGGTTACCAAGGGTCCACTTATTACTTTCTACAGGATCTAAAAGGAAAATGCATAAAATGTAATGATTAGTGGTTTTGGACTCAGTGTAAAAACTTGTAATTTATGACAAAAACTACATAAAGGTGGGGGATGGGTGGGGTACAGGAACACAGTTTCTGTATACCATTGAAGTTGGTACCAAAACAAATGAGGCTGTTACAAATTTAGGATGTCAGATTTAAGCCCCAAGGAAATATTAGAAAATATGCATGCTTATAGAGACAGAAATATCAGAAAATATGCAGGCTCATAGAGACAGAAATCACCAGGGATAAAAGGCAGGGGGAATGGGGAGTTAATGCATAATTGATGAGATGGGAAAGTTTTAGTAATGGATGGTAGTGAATGTGATTAATTCCACTGAATGTTGTGGCTGGGAGTGGCTGAGATGGAAAGTTTATGTTGTATACATGTTTCCACAATTTAAAAAAAAGAAAGACAATGACAATCAAATGCAACACACGATCCTAGGATGGGATCTAGTAGGAGAGGAAAAAAAGGCTCAAAGGGACATTTTGGGGACATATAAACAAAGTGGAATATAGAATGTAAGCTTTATTTCAATGTTAAATTTCTTAAATTTGACAACTGCACTTAAGGTAATTATAGAAGTAAATATCCTTGTTGTTAAGAAATGAACATGGCAGTATTAAGTCTTCAAAGAGCATGATGTATACAACCTACACACAAGCGTTCAGAAAATGGTTTGATAAGTGGCTAGATAGAATATGGCAAACGTGGCAAAAAATGTCAAATTTCATTTTGACATTTGAAGGGTTGTTAGAATTCTCTGTCTGAGGCTTGTATTATTTTGTCCTTAAGTATGAAAGAATTTCTAAGTAAAAAGTTAAAAAAAATAAAATTAAAAAAGCAAAGGGCATCCCCTGTAATGGACATTATACAGCAGTGCTTAACTTTGAAATTGAATCAATGAAGAAAACAAGAGTATTTAAATTCCTGACATTGGGGGCAGGGGGTTGTATTAGGGTTCTCTAAAGAAACAGAACCAACAGGAGGTATCTATAAATATGAGTTTTATAAAGATGTCTCTTACAACTATGGAGATGCAAGAGTCCAAAATCTGTAGCACAAGCCATCAAACTGGCAATCCTGATGAAGTTCCTCAATGAACTCTACAGGGGAGGCTGGCTGGCTAAAGTGAAAATTCTCTCTTCTCCCTTAAAAGTCTTCAACTGATTGGATCAAATTCAACTGACAGGATTCTTTCATTTGAGGGAGACATACCCTTAGTTGATGATAGATGTAATCAGCCACAGATGCAATCAACTGACTGATGATTTAATAAACTAGCCTTCTGGCTTAACAACCAGCCACAAAATATCCTTGTAGTAATACTGCCAGTTCTTCCCTGACCAGACAAGTAAGTACCAACACCAGACCAAGTTGAGACCTGAACCTAACCCTTACAGTCCACCTCTTGTCAACTTGGTGGCTATACACATCACTTTAAACCATACTTAATCCCTAAACAGAACACAATAACAGACATATATTTTGCCTAGCAATACTCAACTGTCCTGCGCACAACCGGGAAACACACTAAATCTGTCCAGAACAGGCTGCAAGTCCTTAGGTACCATTCACTCCTGCACTTGATATCCTATAACTTAAATACTGTAATATGAACAATATAATTTATGTCATATGATAAGAGGAAAGCAAGGTATTTGCTTTATGTACCAACACAAACATAATCATAACAAAACAGGGAGGAAATATTCATTCATACCATCACAGTCCTCGTTTCTGTAACTGGTCACATGGTTGTAGTTCATATTTATCATTACCTTCTTCTACTACCCATTCCACGTTCCCTTTACCCTCACCAAGCATTTCATCTGGCCCTGTTCTTTGCCTGGTGGAGTGACCCAAATCTTCAATCCTGAAATTCCTGGGCCTTTGGTAATCCTGCCTGGATTGAGTTGTTGCAGTTTTCCATTGACTTGAATCAATGAACAATGGCAGGGTAGTTTGCTAGTGCTAATGCTGCCAGAATGCAATCTACCAGCAGTGGATCAGTTTTTAGAAAAGGGATTCGTTAGCTTACGAGTTTACAAGTCTAAGGCCTTAAAAATGTCCAAACTAAGAAATCCAGAGAAAGTTAAGATCTTGACTCTGAAGAAAGGCA